>NC_059439.1:35032092-35405730 GCF_021028975.2 Sphaerodactylus townsendi
TGTAGTCCATAACATCTGGAGTGCCAAAGGTTCGCCACCACGGACCTATGCTGAGCCACGTTTTGACAGCAAAATAAGTATATAATGCACAGAAAAGACTTTTGTTCAAGACCTCTTCCAAAGCCAAAAAAAACCTTGCATGTGGCTATAGCTGCGATCGAATACTCACAAGACTGTGATACAAATCAGGAAGGGCTCCAAGCTTGCCTATGGCTAAGGAAGTTTAAAGTAAGCTCCTAGCACCCACCCACCCCACAACAGGAGGCAATACCAGCCTACTCACTGCAAGGAACATTGCAGCACACCGGGGAACAACTCTCTCCCAAAAGGCGTCTAGATGCACCCTACCTGTCACATTTGGTCTGAGACCTAAGAGCATCGCCATGCTACAAACCAGGAAGGCCCCCAGCCTTACCTCTGCGCCTCTCGCCATTGGAGGCCATCGGCTTTCTGCAACAAGAGACAATTCTGGCCTACTTCGCAGAGGCGGTGCAAAGAGCGTGACAGCGCCCAGGGGAACTCTCTCTCTCTCCGTCTCTCTCTGCAAAGCACTCTGGATGCGTCTTTCCTAGCTGTCAGATTCAGGCCGAGGGCAAAGAAGCATCACCATGTGACCTGCCGGATTTGGGGGGGGGGGGGGGGGGGGGTGGATCGACTGCTTGCTTTAAAGTGCCGAGCAGCTCAACCGCGCATGCTTAACGTTGCACACCAGGCCACATCTGCAAGGGCTACGGATGCATCTCTGGCGTGCAAGCCAAGCACGCGCCGCTCCTTCGCGCCGCAGACGCGTGCAAAAGCTCTCCCCCATCCAGGGGAGCCTCACGTGGACAGCTTGCTGGGATCCATATGATCCGCCTCTAGGGAATCAAGCCGCCCAGAGACCACCCCCGCCCCTCCCTGGGGATAAATATTTCCAAAGAAAGGCGCATTTTTAACTTGAACGCCTAATCCGGATTACACCAAATCCGGATTAACGAAGCGCCGTGTAAACGGCCTGGCTTCCCCCCCTCCCCTCCCAAAAGTCACTCCCTCCTAAAACCTCACGTGTTGCTCCCCATAAACGCCTCTCTTCTTTTTTTTCCCCACGGAGGACCAGAGAATGAAATTATTCGGGTATAACTCTCCCTTCCTCTCCCCCTCCGGCATCATGGTCTCTCCCACAAGGCATGGGAATCAATCGGCTCGGAACGGTCCATTTGCACCAAGCGGGGAGGGACATGGAAAGGTTCGAGAAAGCCGACCAGGGAAGTACCAACCTGGTGAGGGAAGGGAGGGGGGGGGAAGTACAGAAAGGGCGATACCATTATTACCCACAGGGCGGGAAAGGGAAGGAGCGCCGCCACTGTTTCCCTCACTCCCTCAACGAACTCACCAGGAGGCCCCCACCAGCTCCGACACCGCGACCCTTTTCTTATTACCAATTTTTATAAAAAATTCCCTTTCACGGCTACGGTCTCTTCGTCCACGCTCCGGACTCTTCACAAAATGGCGCCCCCGCCGCCCTCTACCTCTGCGCCGCGCAACCCAGTTCGGGCCGTGCCCCACCCCTTTTTGAGGACACGCCCCTTCGGTGGAAGGAGGGGTTTAATCTCACTCGCGCTCGCCGATTGGGTAGATACAGCTGTCATTCAATTGCTCAGCCAATCAGCGCCCGCCTAGGATGGGCCGGCGAAGACGAAGACGGCGGGGAGGAACTGGGGGAAAGAGAGGCGGGGATAAAACTGAAATCCGCCGGGATAGAGAAGGCGGGACTCGAAGGCGGATAGGTTACTGGGGATGTCATTCAGACAGCGATTAAAAGGTCAACCCCGTGATTTGATGACGTGACTGTCAGGTAAGGCATCCGTCTGTCAAAGATTGATAGCAGTTTTGCCCTTCCCCCGCATTCTCGCAGACCCTATTTTCCACCCTCATCCTAAATGCCTTGTTGTGAATGGGTAAAATCCTTGTCAATCAACGATACTTGCCTTGTTATAGGCTATTTATCAGAGTAGACGCAGGAGCCAATACAGGAGGGAATTAAATATATAAATAAACATGAGCGTGGCGCCCTTAAGAGGACGTCTCTAGGGAGGCGGGCAAACCAAAGACGTCACCTGGCTTTGTATCCCCAATGGTCAAATCTCAGCTCCTGATAGATTCCTGAACAATAATTGGGTCCGTACAAAAAGCTCGGGGAGTAGTCTAACCCCAGCTAGGCCAATCATAATTAGAAACGTCACCAGTATCCTCGTTCTGATTGGTTTGTTTGAAAATCAGACTTTCTTTATTTAATTTTCCCTCTTTATCTGTTCCTTCTTTTATTCCCGGTTGTTGCGTTTGGTGGTTTGGGTTTTTAAAAAAATACTTTCCAACAAACCAGGCAGAAAAGCCAAGTCCAAAAATCAGAACACAATCTTCATGATATATATTTTTATTGTTAGGACTGGTCAGTTGAGTACATTAGATTTCAGCATTATTTTTTTTAAAAAAAATTAAGAAATTATTAAAATGATTAATGATTAAGAAACTATTCAAAAAGATGTTATTTTAAAAGAAATTAAAAATGATTAAGAAATTATTTTTAAAAGATACTATTAAAATAAATTATTAAAATTAAGAAATTATTCAAAAGGATTTTAATTTTTCAAAAATATATATATTAAGAAACTATTCAAAAAGAAATTTAAAAACTCTTAAGAGGGTGATGGGGAATTCTGGCTTCCTGGCTTGAAAGATCCTGGCTTCAAGTTACATGCAGGTCTTTTGGGCAAGAGATAGCCAAACAACAAGGTTTGCCAACCTCCAGGTGGTGGCTGGAGATCTCCTAGGACAACAATTGACTTTCCCAGTGACAGAGTTCAGTTCATCTGGAGAAAATGACTGTTTTAGAAGGTGGACGCCCTATACTAGTGATGGCGAACCTATGGCACGGGTGCCAGAGGTGGCACTCAGAGCCCTCTCTGTAAGTAATGCATAGAGTTCATCATGTGGGGGGGGGGGGAAATCACCCCCCCCACACACACACACACACCTGGGCTGCTGGGCTTGATTATTAACATTAAACCTAAGACCCAGTTTTGGGGAATCAGTGTAGGTAGCCCTGTTAAGCGCTGTTAAACCCCACTGATTCTCATACAAAGAACTAAAGTGTGATCCTTTACATGGGAGTAAGCTCAGTTGCTGGCAATGGGGCTTGTTTCCCTCTGAGTAAACCCTCCCCAGGGCTCGTGATTCACCTTGCTCGAAGAGTTGTAATGGTTGCTTCCAAAGCAAAGCTGTAATGACCTCACCACCAAGCTTACTCCTGAGTGACACATGCCTCGGAGCCAACCAGTTTTCAGGTTAAATTGCCGTGTTGGCACTTTGCGATACATAAGTGGGTTTTGGGTTGCAATTTGGGCACTTGGTCTCAAAAAGGTTCGCCATCACTGCCCTATACCACACTGAAGTCCCTCCCCTGTTCAAACATGCCCTCCACCCCCCAAAACCTCCAAGCAATTCCCCCTAACCTTGGAGTTGAAATCTGAAAAAATATCCTCCATAACCACAATAAACTCCCAGCAGTTAATTTGCACTTTGTTTCCCCTAATATAAGATACATCCCCTTTAAAAAATAAGACATAGTAGAGGTTTTGCTGAAGTGCGAAATATAAGGCATCCCCCGAAAGTAAGACATAGCAAAGTTTTTGTTTGGAAGCATGCCCGACGAACAGAACACAGAAAAATAAGACATCCTCTGAAAATAAGACATAGCACATCTTTGGGAGCAAAAATTAATATAAGACACTGTCTTATATTCGGGGAAACACGGTAATTACTTTCCAAAGTCACAATTAATTTTTTTTGAAAAAGCACACAGAAAACAGGTGGCCAGGGATTTCCCCGATATTGTCTCCTGGCACCGGCATTCCGTGAGCCCCAGGCACCTTTTTCACAGCTATGCCCCTGGCAGAGAAAACAGTACCTATTGTTCCAGCCACACAGTTCTTCCACACACAAAAATTGAACCTTGCACCATTAGCCATTTGACTAACAATGGGCTCTCTCACGTACTCTCTCAATTGGAGTCAGGTAAGACAAAGTCATTTTCCTATATATGTTCTGTCTCCTGTAGTTTCCTTCTCCAGGTTCAACACCGTGGCAGGCTGAAAACTCCCAGACCTTCTTCGTAGCAAGATGTTCCAATTGCTTAAATGTCTTGGGTGCCCTCCTTTGGATTTTTGCCAACTCTGCAATATTTTTCAGGAAATACGGCGAGCAGAGACGTACCTGTGACTCCCAATGAAGCCACACCGTAGTTTTTGAGGCCGAATCACAGGTGCAGGAATGGCCGGAACTGGTCTAGCAGGGCATCCAAAGATTCACAAAGTAGAGTTCAGTAGAGTAGTCACGCATATGCAGAGTCAGAGGGTCTCTTATTCCATCTCAAGGTGCTCACACAGCCTGATAGGCACAGGGCAAGGCCCTGTCCACAGAGCAAAGGCTCTGACCGGTTACAAAAATAACCATCCATAAGCTTCTTCAGTGTTCAGAGATTTATTGTTTTCAATTCTGAGCAGAAGAGGGAACTCTCCTCTGTTAGCAACAGGGAGGAGGTTCAAAGGGGCTGTTGCTTGTGTAACATAATTTATACCCTCTTACAAACATCCCTCCTTGTCTTCTGACCATTGGCTAGATTTGGAATACGCATCATTACTGTACATTTGAATCTTTTACTCTCCAAAGCCCACCTTGCTTTCTACAATTGGGCGTGTATTCTCTATGTCATCTTGCCCCGTTCAGAGATCTCGGTTGCTATAGTACTTCACCCTTATCTCTGTGTTTGTGAGCTTCTGCTAATTCCTTATCTCCTTGGTGGGGCCCTGTTTTCCCAAATCAAAGCTCAGTGTCAGGCTGCTCTATGAGTTTCGTTTCTTCCAACGAAAGTAAGTCTTTGAAGTGATTGGTACCCAGTGAATTACACTCATATAACTTATATGATTACAATGGCTTAAAACATCATAAACTATATGTCCATATCAAGCCTTCTGTAACTTTTATGTGGAGGAAGATCCTGCTCTGCCAACGCATTGAAGATGATCCTTGAACCAGAAGAGACCTTTGAGGTCTTCTCGGACCTCTTTGAGGAGCAGGATGTAAAGAAGGGGATCTGAAATGTTGCCCAAGCTGGTCAGACACAAAGTCGTGCTTGTGTAATTGAAGATGTGGTTCTCAAACGCACATATCTCCCCTTTCTTCAGCCTCAGTTCCCAGTAGAACTTGTAATAGGAGGTTACCTGATAAGGAGTCCAGGTGAGGAAGAAGGACGTGATGATGAGCGTGATGAAACCGTAGATTTGCTTTTTGACTCGCTTCTCCAGAGACTCCACCTTCCTGAGCTCAAACAGAACCCTGAAGTAGAAGAAGCCAATGAGGAGGCAAGGGAGGAAAAAGGAAAGGCCCATTGTCGCCAGCTTGAATTGCGCGTAGTCCTTTTCCACGTGGGTGCCATCCAGGCAGCTCCTGTGCCAATCATCTGAGTGACTGGTCTCCAGCCAGATGCCAACCACACACAAAGCAGCCACCACCACCCAAGTGGTGACACTCAACGCAACGGCGCCGTACATGCTCTGCAGCCGACGGAAACTGAGGGGATATATGAGGCCGAAGTAACGTTCCATGGCGATAAGGCACAAAAAATTGTTCTTGGCATATAGGTTGGTGCGGAAGGCCAGCCGGATAGCCAGGCACGCTGCCGCCCCCAGGCCCCAGTCGTGGTCGTTGCTACTGAAGTAGATCCAGAAGGGGAGAGTCAAGATCTGCAAGAGGTTGGCCAAGATCAGGTTCAGGACATAGACTGAGAGGATGACGGCCTTCTTCATCTGGTATATTAAGGCCCAGAGGGCGAGGCAGTTCAAAGGCAGCCCAACGACTACCACTAGGCAGTACACAGGGATTTTATAATATTTGGTGGAGCTGTAAGCCATGGGGCAAGTACTGTTGACCATCATGAAGGTGACTGGGTCTTAGAAGTTTCCCCACAATGCCTTCTTGTTCTTCTTCACCTTCCACACCTCGCAGCCATCGAAAAGAGGGCAGAGGTCATTTTGAATGGCTGAACTTTGTACCTGTCTGCTGCAGATGGGGGGGGGGCGGGGGTGGGGGGGAATAAGACGTGCTCAAATCCCTGGATTCTGCTTCCCTTTTTAGCAGAGATGGCTCACCCGTTCTAATCCAAATCGGCTTTTCATTAAAAAAGGGGGGGACGCTTGTCTGGAACCTGAGAGGAAACAAATTGCAGAAAGGATCAAGTAGGGGCCCGCCCGAGTTTGTGTATGTAACAACATTTCCCTCCTACCTGTACAGAATTCAACACAGTAATGAGTGTCGTCGAAACAGGGAAGGAGTATGGTTTCGAAATTAATTTCCAGTGTGGCTTTTACCGAGGTTTCCTCTGCAAATGTGTGAAGGGGGGGGGGGGGCGAGGCGAATGGTTAAAGTTGCAGTCTTGGGTCAGCCGGATCCGGATTCAAATCTCTGCTCGGGGCCAAAGTAAATGTTCACTTTCACTTATTAGGTCCAAGGAAATCTTGCAGCCACACACCACAGCAGCAACAGCAAGTGACTACTAGAAGAAGAAGAGTTTGGATTTATATCCCCCCCCTTTCTCTCCTGTAGGAGACTCAAAGGGGCTTATCATCTCCTTCCCCCCGTCACAACAAACACCCTGTGAGGTGGGTGGGGCTGAGAGCGCCCCGAAGAGCTGTGATTAGCCCAAGGTCACCCAGCTGGCGTGTGTGGGAGTGCACAAGCTAATCTGGTTCCCCAGATAAGCCTCCACAGCTCAGGCGGCAGAGCGGGGAATCAAACCCGGTTCCTCCAGATTAGAACGCACCTGCTCTTAACCACACCACCACTGCTGCTCCTCTAAATAATATATATTTCATATATACTAAATAATAAAAGTACTAAATATACTAAATAATAAAGTACAGCCCGTTCAGACTTGGAACGTCCCAACGAGGGGTGGAAGGACTCTTGCCTGTTCTCCCCACAACTGCTTTCTCAGTATCAAAACAGCAATGACTGGAGTTATTTCCCCATTGTGTTGCTCTGCGTGAAGTATTCCATGCACTGGAAATGCCAAAATGGGGAAATGATTTGCCCCACACTGTTTCTATGTGAGAAGACGGCTCCCACCATGGGGGACATTCCAAGTAGGGTTGCCAGCTTCCAAGGCCTGGAGATCCCCTGGGATTAGGTGTCAAACTTCTGGCCCTCCAGATGTCGTGGCCCTGCATCATTCTGGCAGGGGATGATGGGAACTGTAGTCCATAACATCTGGTGGGCCACGAGTTTGACACCTGTGACTGTAGATCAGGGGTCTGCAACCTGTGGCTCTCCAGATGTTCACGGACTGCAATTCCCATCAGCCCCTGCCATCATGGCCAATTGGGGCTGATGGGGTTTGTAGTCCATGAACATCTGGAGAGCCACAGATTGCAGACCCCTGACGTAGACCAATGGCCACTTTGGGAGATTGAGCGCCAGGACATCCTATCTCCACTGCGCTCCCTCCTACTCCAAACTCCACCCTTCTCCAGGCTGTGTCCCAAATATAGGAATTTCCCAACCCAGAGCTGACAACCCTTGTTCCAAACCCAAACAAGATCTGCTTTATTTTTAACGGCCTTTCCCTGCAGCTGCTGTGTAGCGCGACTACGTTAAGTTAGTCATTTCTCCTGATATTCTTCTGAGTTGTGGTGGTTTTTCCGAGTTGCACAGCCGTGGTCAGGTGGATCTATTCCTAACGTTATCGCCTAGATCTCGGTTGGTAATCTTCAGGAGGCTGCATCGCAGAGGGAAGTCTGTTACGCAGACTGTTACACACTTCCCTCTGTGGTACACCTCTGAAGATGCCAGCCACAGATGCAGGCGAAACGTTAGGAACAAGATCCACCAGACCACGGCCACGCAGCCCGGAAAACCCACCACAACCAGTGGAATCCGGCCGTGAAATCCTTCGACAATACATCTTCCATTCTCGTTTTGGTTTAATTATTTTGCAAATGCAGCTACTGGGACTGGAAGAGGAGGAGGAGGAGGAGGAGTTGGCTGAGGGGAAACTTTGATCCTTTCTTCCCCAACCCTTTTCTTGTTGGAAGTAGCAATGCCTAGCATGCAAAGGATCTGGAAAAAAAAGATCCAGCAGGGGACAGGCAAACAGTCAGCTAGATAGAGCTGTAAGGTTGGAGGTCCTTTCCTGTCACCTGTTGCCTGTCCTTAGAGAAGTATTCTCAGGTCTAATTTCCTCCTCCTCCTTGCAAGTTATTAGCTCCCTAATTCCTTAGCTACAGCTGAAGGCTATCCTCGTATCTCAGCTTTCCCATCTGAAATACAATTCCCTAAAAAACCCCATCCAACTTTACCTTATAATCAGCGAGTCTGCCGTCTCTGTCCATAACTAGAAATCTGCCAACATTTCTCATCGGAAAATGCCTCCGAGCTGCTTTTCATTCCGTGCTCTCTCTCCCCCTTCCGGCTCCAAGCAAGAGTAAAGGCAGCGTTTGGGTGGCTTTTCTGCAGAGGAAGGGTTGCTTTCTCTGTCCTTCCCCCCATGCCGTTCTCCTCCTTGCTAAAGCAACCCTGGAAGCTACATTTGCAAAATATAAATTAGCATGGATGAAACTAAGATTAGTTGAGCCCACCTTTGCAGTTGAATTAGTAGGAACTGCTTCGCCCACTGCTCTGAACTTCTTGGAGGAAGGATGTGGTGAAACTGGAGTACTAAAATAATTGTGTCCACGTATGTGCCTAAGAGTTTAGAAATCCTGTTCCGAAGAGGTCTGTGTCGCTTGCATGACCTCTGACATTTTCACTGCTTTTATATTGCCCCATAAATGTCAGCCGGCAGGGGACATAAAGGATCCCTTTGCATGAAATTTCACTGTGGTTGAAATTTGTATGTCATGAAAGCATTTTGCATGTACATCGAGGCTTTGACCTCATCCCCGCAGATGAGCATGGACTTCTGGTTAATTAAGGGAAAGACAATTTACACATGCTTAAAGATGCCCTGCTCTGTGAGTCCAGAACAGTGGCGTATTACTTATAGGAACAAGGGGTGTCCCATGTTCCCAGAAGAAGAAGAAGGAGGAGGAGGAGGTGTGTGAGGAGGGGAGGGAGGAGCTCTGACGAGCAATCTCCAAATTTTCTCTCCCCGTGAGGGAGACTCTGCTGCGGCTTCGCTGCCGCCTTTCCCTTCATGTCCCCACAACAGATACCTTGTGAGGTAGGTGGGGCTGAGAGAGTTCAGAGAGAACTGTGACCAGCCCAAGGTCACCCATCAGGAATGTAGGAATGTGGAAACACATCTGGTTCACCAGATAAGCCTCCACCACTCAGGTGGAGGAGTGGGGAACCAAACCCGGTTCTCCAGATTAGAGTCCACCTGCTCTTAACCACTACACCACCCTGCCTCACTGGTAAAAGAGTTGTAAAAGAGTTGGTAAAAGATAAAGGTCATTCCTTGTGCAAGCACCACAGCATTACTGACCCACGGGGTGACATTATATCAAGACATTTACTAGGTAGACTATGTTCACAGGGTATTTTTGCCATTGCCTTCCCCAGACATCTACACTTTACCCCCAGCAAGCTGGGTTCTAATTCTGCCGACCTCGGAAGGATGGACGGCTGAGTCAATCTTTAGCCAGCTGATCAAACCCATCTTGATCAAATTCAACTCATGGGCAGAGCTTTTGGCTGCAGTATTGCAGCTTTTCGCTTTGCCCCGCGGGGTACTTTGACACAACCCAAATTTTCTACTGAGATTACTTTCAGAAACCAAGGCCAGCTCTCACCAAGAAGGTAAACCTGTATCTGGGCTGTTCCCTGTTAAGCACAAGTGTGAATGCACCTCCCATCCAAAACAGTTCCCTGATTGTAGAAAATTAGATGGGACGGAGAGTTCTAGCTTAGCCTGCTCCCTGACACCCTTGATTTCTATGCAACGAGATCTTTCTACGAAGAAAGGCGGAATGTAGAAGCTCTAATAAACAAATCATCAAATATCGACATCTTATTCTATTAGATTATTTTTTTTCCCTAGCTGAGAATTTTCACTGAACAGGTGTGCGTGGGTTTCGAAAATGGACCCAAGGTTGCCGCAGCAATGGCACCAATCAAAGGCTGGAGCAGGTAAAGAAGAAGGTAAAATACTTCCAGGTAAAGTACAGATTATATGTATTTTTTTTCAAGCCAAGAAGAAGGGGGGGGGGTGTGGGTGCGGAATTGTGATCAATGTGCTTTACTCACAGGAAGGTCCCAAGTTTGGTTACAACAATTTCCAGTTAAAAATGATCAAGTAGCGGGTGATCCGAAAGGCTTCTATTTCTATCTGAGACCCTAGATCAGGGGTCCCCAAACTTTTTAAACAGGGGGCCAGTTCACTGTCCCTCAGACTGTTGGAGGGCCGGACTAAAAAAAACCATGAACAAATTCCTGTGCACAAATGATTATAAAATGTTTGATTTCACCTTTCAGCCTTTCTGTCATGGTCTATTTTTAGAACAGTGACCAAAGTATGTCAAGTACAGGGTGGGCTCCAAATATTGTTGGGGAGGCTGTGGAATACCTTCCCCTGTAAAAAAAAAAAAAAAAAAAGGTGAACTCTCCTAAATGAAACATTCCATCTAACCCAGGATCAGGTATCTTCCTGGGCTCTTTTCTCCTTCCCCAGCAGCCAGCCAGGAGCGATTCGCCAGCCTGGCTGTGGATGCCAACGGGAGTGAGGTGGAACAGAAAGCCCAGAGCAACACAGGCTGAGTAGCCGCAGAGGGAAGGGCGGAGCAGTATGCGTTGCTACATGTAAGGTTCCCAACTCTGGGCCGTGGTGCACCATGGAGATTTGGGGGTGCCATCATGTAACTGCAATCAACAGCCGTTGGGGCCGGTTCCTCCTCTCCCTCGAGCCCCCACTGCACATGAATGGAGCCATCGCCATCATGCCTGGCGGGCCGGACAAATGCCTTCAGGGGGCCACATTTGGCCCCCGGGCCGTAGTTTGGGGACCCCTGCCCTAGAGAGTTAATGCTGGTCAGAACACACCCTGATTAGACCAGTAATCTGCCTTGGTTTTAGACAGCTTTATACGGGAACCTAATTTGATGGGTTTTTTTTAAAAAAAAAGTAGTAATAATGAATTCTCACCTCCTCTCAGTCCCAAGATATCAGTTGTCTGTCAGCATGCTTCCTTCTTGGTGCATCTCCTTTCTGTGTTTGCTCTGCAGTTTTACGACCCACAGGTTGCAGTTACGTGCAAACGGCTCGAGCCGCGGCTGAGATATAACCACCAAGTTCAACGTGACTGGGGGAAGGCACAGCTAACCTTCAAGAGCTGACTGGGGCTCGAATGTGGTTAGGTCTGCTCCGCTACCTCACTGAAATTGCCATTCCAGCCCACCTTCCCTCTAAAGCATCTTCTCGAAAAAAACTTTAGTGTAAGATTAATCTTCATTGTGCTAATTGTTTCAAGTGGTCCTTGCTTAAACCAGGAGAGAGTTAATACTACTGTCCGTCTTGTCCATTGAGCTCAACTTCGTATCTTTTAACATTTACATAATCTGATGGTAATAAACCTTGATTTCTACAACCCAAAGTCTGGTTAATTAATAATAGAGGTCGGCGGACTTAACAAACGATTGCTTTCCGTGCTTGATACCCCCCTCTCCACCACTTAGGTCTTCAAGACAGGTTATAGACATGTCGGAACAATTAGTACAGGCTTCTAGATGTATATCTTCCACCTAAGAACAAATAAACCGGCTCCTTCGAAGAAGAAGAAGAAGAAGAGGAAGAGGAGGAGGAGGAGGAGTTTGGATTTATATCCCCCCTTTCTCTCCTGCAGGAGACTCAAAGGGGCTTACAATCTCCTTGCCGTTTCCCCCCCCCCCCACAACAAACACCCTGTGAGGTGGGTGAGGCTGAGAGAGCTCCGAAAAGCTGTGACTAGCCCAAGGTCACCCAGCTGGCGTGTGTGGGAGTGTACAGGCTAATCTGAATTCCCCAGATAAGCCACCACAGCTCAGGCGGCAGAGCGGAGAATCAAACCCGGTTCCTCCAGATTAGATACCAAATGATATGAAGTCAGGGTGCCAACGAGAACAACAGCGGAAACCAAACATAAATATATCGTTGCACACTAAAGCTGCATCATTGACATTCAGTTATATATTTTTTTCACTAATACTAACAATAAACATACGTGAATGTGTCACACTGGAAATCACCCATCCAGTGAGGTGTATACGCAGTAATGTATTCTTGTATTTATACACATTAATATATTCCAATAAACCAAAAATCTACAGTCCTATTATAATGAAAACAGTCTTCAAAGATGTTGACATTGTCCTCTGTATCGGCTATGTTTTTCTTACAGGTGAGTCATAGAGACTTCTAGTTCAAATTGCAGTCACTGTGGCATATAGCCGTGGTGGCGAACCCTTTGGCACTCCAGATGTTATGGACTACAATTCCCATCAGCCCCTGCCAGCATGGCCAATTGGCCTTGCTGACAGGGGCTGATGGGAATTGTAGTCCATAACTGAATGTCCAATTGGCCATGCTGACAGGGGCTGATGGGAATTGCAGTCCATAACTGAATGTCCAATTGGCCATGCTGACAGGGGCTGATGGGAATTGTAGGCCATAACATCTGGAGTGCCAAAGGTTTGCCACCACTGGTATATAGTATATAGTTTCGCCTGTCCAGCAAAGTATTGTCAGCCCTCCAACTGGCCCTCCAAGGAAGGACCGTGTCAAAGGGCTGACACCCTTTTGTTATTGCTCTGGAAACTTGCCCAGGTGTTTGGCTGGTGCAAAAGACATGGCCATATTTGAAAGAACTTTGGAAATTCCACTTGGAAGGGGGTTTTTCCCCAAAGACTCGTAGCTTTTTTTATGCCTCCCGCCCGACACTGAATGTCTTCCCTACGGTCAAAACTAGGAACTAATTCTTCCCCTTCTATTCAAGGGAGCCCTTCTTCTCGGCATTCTAATGAGCTTATACAGTCCGGGATTACCAAAGGATTTCAGATTCCTTTCCAGGCATGATCTAACGTGACTCACCCTGGCAGGATCGGCCATGGGGCCTTGGGGGCTATGTCAGATGGGAAGAAGAAAGCGGAAGCGAGGTGGTAGTCTGGAAAGGACAGAGAAGAAGCCGTCTTCCCCGTCATAGTCTAGAGCAGTGCGATCCAGACTCCATTTGCTATAAATGACTGAGTGAGTGGATAAGATTATAGCATTGCATAAGGGTGGGAAGGGACCGTACGATATAGGGAGCTAGCGTGGTTTAGTGGTTAAGAGCAGGTGGATTCTAATCTGGAGAACCGGGATTGATTCCCCACTGCTCCACCTGAGTGGCAGAGGCTTATCTGGTGAACCGGATTTGTTTCTCCACTCCCAAGTTCCGGCTGGGAGGCCTTGAGCCATTCACAGTTCTCTCAGGACTCCCTCAGCCTACCTCACAAGGTGCCTGTTGTGGGGAGAGGAAGGGAAAGGAGGTTGCCTTGAGTCTCAGCCACGGTCTGTAACTAACCTACCTCGCAGGACTGTTGTCACGAGGAAAAGAAGGGGAGAATGTTGTAAGCCACCGTGGGTCCCGTAAGGAGAGAATGGCGGAGTATGAATCCAAACTTCTTCTTCTTCTCTTATAGGAGGAAAATCCTGCTTTATTTTAGAAGTTCGGATGCTTTAAGAGACATTTTTAGAAGTGTGTTTTGAAACGCAGTTTTGAAACTTTGCCTGCAGCGTTTGCAGGCCAGGTATTTCCGTACAGTTTATATGCTTTTCACTGTGGTCGGCCACAACACCTTTGTTTGCGCAGCTAGACAAAGGCAGACAACTGCATCATTTGGTGGTTTGTGTAGACGGATTACATTCTGCTTAGTAGCTCGCACATTGTGGAAATAGTAGCTTCAACATTAGGAAATAACCTCTCCGTTTCCGGGCTGAGGCTGTACTACGGTGCAAATAACTTGGTGGTATCTTGATCAGAGTTCTCCGAGCTACGTCAATAAACTGCAAGTATGGTAGCCAACGCTGTAGAGGGTTCTGACCTGGGATGGCACTCTTGTTCTTCTTGTTCTGTATTTGGTCTGTATATGCACAAGTTCCCATGAATGGATGGACGGATGAATAAATGTACGAATGAAACTGCCTAGAAGCAACAACGCTCAGATTTGCAGCCCCTCTTTTGGCCCCTCCTGCACATGCAGAATAATTTATTTATTTATTATTTATATTTGTATACCGCCCTCCCCAAAGGCTCAGGGCGGTGTCCATCAACATTAAAACAATTTAAAACATCAAATACATAATCGACAATAAAATAATATATAAAATACTAACTACAGATGGCTGTACTATACTATAAAATACTAAACAACCCCTCCTTCCCCCTTTATGTACCCACGGGAGGCCAGATGTTCTTATGGCGGAGTTGACATCATCAATCCACTTTGCAGCTGTGCGGAATAGCAAAATCCACTTGCAAACAATCATGAATGTGGATTGAAAGTGCATTATTCTGCATGTGCGGAAGGGGCTTGTTTGGTAAAGAGAAACAAAAATGACAAGTCATTTGGGGTGGGGGAGATGGATATCCCCTTAAAATACTTCCACCAAGAAGATCTGAATGTATTTTTCAGTTTTCCCTCTCATTTTAATCCACCTTTCTTGAAGAGAGGTCTCTCTCTCTCTCTCTGCTCCATTTTATCTTGTTGCAGCAACCCTGACAATCAGCCATCCTGGGCAGAATCAAGATCAAAGATTTCCAGGTCACTGCCATTATTTCCTCCCCAACGCTGAATACTTTGAAAACCGTCCTCAGTTCCTTCTTATCTAGTTATTGCAGATAGCCTGGGAACAGTGCAAATGTTATTTTTATGTACAAGGTTCAGCTGTTGACAATGCAAATGATTTTGTTAGCTTGTGATTTGGCTGCCTGTGGTGTATGACATCTTATGATTTGGTTGTTATGCCTCCGTTGATACACCCCAGGATTGCATTCGCCTTTTTTGTCGCCGCATCACACTGGCTGCTCATATTTAACACACTATCCACCTGTACCCCGAGATCTCGTTCACACACACTGATACAGGGTTTGGGGCAGGGAGAGATTTTACTGGGGTATAATGCCATATAGTCAGAGGTGGGATCCAGCAGGTTCTCACAGGTTCCCGACAGTAGGTAGCTAATTATTTGTGTGTGCCGAGAGGGGGTTACTAATTGGTGATTTTGCCACGTGATTTTTGCCTTAGTTATGCCCCTCCTCTCAGCAGTAGCATGCAGAACTTGAAGCAGTCTAGCACGAGGTGCACCGGTGTGCGTGGCAGCCTGCGCCTGCGTGCATTCGTTTCCCGCCCAAGGACCGGCGCAGCGGTTGCGTCCTTGCCACAGCCCCGCCCAGGAATGCCCTGCCCCCGGAATGCCCGGTCACGCCCCCATCATGCCCCGCCCAGCCCCATTAGCGCTCAGCAATCCCACCACCATGGGAACCTGTTACTAAAGTTTTTGGATCCCACCACTGCATAAAGTCTATCCTCCTGTGCAGCTCAAAAGATTGGCGACCCTTTGCGTGGGAGCTAAAAGGAAATTAGGAAAAAGGAGAAGGTGGCGTTGAGAGGAAGCCCTGATACAGGAGCTTGAGTGGGATGAGGTCTGCTTCTTAAATGACTCCCCAGAGGATCCATCAGTTCAGACAGATGGTGGCAGATTAGCAGAGAAGAAAATCAGGCAGCTCCTCTTGCAGCTGTGTGGGGGTGGGAAGATCAAAAGCTCCGTGCCGCAGGGAAGGGAGAGAAGAGAAGGGGGCGAAGCCCAGACAGCAATCCATCCATGTCAGCAAGGTGAGGCGTGGGAAAAAAATACAGCTTCAGTTTCCGTTCTCAGCAACTGGTTGCAGAGATAGCTTCCAGTATTGCAACACGAGCTCAGTGTCCACAGCTGATATCTTAAAACAGAACAGAGGATGTACTGCTAGTTGAAGTGGATGTCATGGTCCCAGCCAGATGTGAAGCAGGTTCTTGGATTGCATTTCTGGGGCAGAGGAGCCAAAAGAGAAAGAAACGGCACTCTTCCTTTGTGGCTCTCGAAGGTCACTGGCACGACAGAACGAGCGACTTCCCCCGCTGAGTGACTTCTTTCTATCTATCTATCTATCTATCTATCTATCTATCTATCTATCTATCTATCTATCTATCTATCTATCTATCTATCTATCTATCTATCTATCTATCTATCTATCTATCTATCTATCTATCTATCTATCTATCTAAAGCAAAGAGAACTTCGTGACTTCCTAGGTGATCTCTAGAGATTTTTGAGGATGCTAAATTCAGGTCAAGCAGCACTTTAGAGACCACCAAAATGATTCAGGGTCAAAGTATTCAAGAGTCAGAGATAACTTCACCTGACAAAATGAGCTGTGATTTGCAGATTTACCCTAGAGATTTTTTTGTTGATCTTTGAAAGTGCTACTAAACTGGAGTTTTGTTCTGCCGCTGCTGATTAACTTTGCTACTCACCTGAAACTATCTTTGTAGATCCTAAACACAGTAGTCAAATTCCGCCAGTTTGCTCCAGGCGTACTGGCTCGAACGCACACTCAAAAGAGTCTCATCGTACTGCACACTCCCACGCACCATATTTCTGGACAGTCACAGACTGGCTCCAACAGGGTGAAATGACTGTGCTGGAATTTCACATGTCCACAGTGTCCACAAGGTTGTGGTTTGGGAGAGTGATTGTATATGTATATCTGACTATGTATGTATGGACTCACAAGTATCTACACCAGGGGTCTGCAGCCTGTGGCTCTACAGATGTTCATGGACAAACAATCTGTAGCTATTCATTTGTTATTAAACAGGGATGTCATTAACATTCCCGTTTTAATACTTTCGCATGTCGACCAGCGATATATCAAAACCACGAACCGGGAAGTTGTGAAGGGACAAATGTATGTCAACGTTATATATATTCCTCCAAGATATCTCAGAATAAAATAGAGCTACTGATGAATTAATTAACACTATTCAAGATTGAGTACTGGAGCACCTCCCCACGAGCGTGCTGAATTAATTTATTCTGCAGGGGCCAATTCTTGCCCTGACCTGGAAGATCCAGGCTAACCCTATTTAATCACACAAAAAGATAACGCATGAATACGGCACCTTTGTATGGTGTGGGGGTTAATTCCGCGCTGTACTTCTTCTCCTCTAGATATAACTTCCGCTTCTCGCTTTCTCATCAAACCCCCTCCTCTGAAGGCCGCAATGAAAGGTGAGCATTTGGAAACTGAACTTCCGGTTTCACTACTTGTATCACACGCAGCCTTCGTAGCAACAACGGAATAGTCAGTGGGCTGATGCCATGTCCCCAAACGCTACGAACAGGCTTTGGGAGTTTGTCATGCCTCCCCCTCCACCCCACCCCAACAACCGGGGCACCGACTCCGAGCTTTCCTTTCCAGCACTTGATATAAATCAGGAATCTCCAATGTGGTGCCCAAGACCTTTTGGATGCCAGGTGCATGCTATGTCATTCAGCCACGAAATTCCTCCACATCATAAGAACATAAGAACATAAAAACTAGCCTGCTGGATCAGACCAGAGTCCATCTAGTCCAGCATTCTGCTACTCGCAGTGGCCCACCAGGTGCCTTTGGGAGCTCACATGCAGGATGTGAAAGCAATGGCCTTCTGCGGCTGTTGCTCCCGAGCATTTGCAATCTGAGATCAAGGAGGATCAAGATGGGTAGCCATAGATCGACTTCTCCTCCATAAATCTGTCCAAGCCCCTTTTAAAGCTATCCAGGTTAGTGGCCATCACCACCTCCTGTGGCAGCATATTCCAAACACCAATCACACGTTGCGTGAAGAAGTGTTTCCTTTTATCAGTCCTAATTCTTCCCCCTAGCATTTTCAATGGATGCCCCCTGGTTCTAGTATTGTGAGAAAGAGAGAAAAATTTCTCTCTGTCAACATTTTCTACCCCATGCATAATTTTATAGACTTCGATCATATCCCCCCTCAGACGTCTCCTCTCCAAACTAAAGAGTCCCAAACACTGCAGCCTCTCATCATAAGGAAGGTGCTCCAATCCTTCAATCATCCTCGTTGCCCTTCTCTGCACTTTTTCTATCTCTTCGATATCCTTTTTGAGATGCGGCGACCAGAACTGAACACAGTACTCCAAGTGCGGTCGCACCACTGCTTTATATAAGGGCATGACAATCTTTGCAGTTTTATTCTCAATTCCTTTTCTAATGATCCCCAGCATAGAGTTTGCCTTTTTCACAGCTGCCATGCATTGAGTTGACATTCCCATGGAACTATCAACTAAGACGCCCAAATCCCTTTCCTGGTCTGTGACTGATAGCACTGACCCCTGTAGCGTGTATGTGAACATCAGTACCACAGAGGAAACCCCTTGTCTTCAGAGAATGGAACGGTCTCCCGGTCATTCTAGGCCCGGAGCTCGTGTCATTGCTCCCTGTCCTTCTTTCTGCCCAGCATCCATGTCTCTAGCAAGGACTCGGCGTCAGATAAGCCAGGTGAGCCGGACAGAGCTGGAAGACGGGTTTCTGCGGCTTCATGACGAGAACCTGCTGCTCAAGGAGTTTGCCCGGAAGCAGGAGGACAGGATCAAGAGGTATTCGGAGTGGCTGGAGAGAGCCAGCGTGGTTTAGTGGTTAAGAGCAGGGTGGATGCTAATCTGGAGAACCGGGTTTGGTTCCCCACTCCTCCACCTGGCTTATCTGGTGAGCCAGATGTGTTTCCGCACTCCTACATTCCTGCTGGGTGGCCTTGGGCCAGTCACAGTTCTCTCAGGACTCTCTCAGCCCCACCTGCCTCACAAGGTGTCTGTTGTGGGGAGAGGAAGGGAAAGGAGCTTGTAGGCCACCTTGAGTCTCCTTACAGGAGGAGGAGGAGGAGGAAGAGGAGGAGGAGGAGGAGGAGGAGGAAGAAGAAGAAGAAGAAGAGGAGGAGGAGGAGGAGGAGGAGGAGGAGGAGTTTGGATTTATATCCCCCCTTTCTCTCCTGCAGGAGACTCAAAGGGGCTGACAATCTCCTTGCTCTTCCCCCCTCACAACAAACACCCTGTGAGGTGGGTGGGGCTGAGAGAGCTCCGAGAAGCTGTGACTAGCCCAAGGTCACCCAGCTGGCGTGTGTGGGAGTGTACAGGCTAATCTGAATTCCCCAGATAAGCCTCCACAGCTCAGGCGGCAGAGCTGGGAGTCAAACCTGGTTCCTCCTCCTCCTCCTCCTCCTCCTCCTCTTCTTCTTCAAGTACAGAAATGTTTGCATTGACAGGAAATGATCTATCCAAAAATATATTGAAAATATCAGAATATCTGAATTTGATCGTACCCAGTTATTTCTGTCCACGTGATGAGTTTTGCATCTTTGAGCCCCATGACCGTGATCAAAACTGAATCTTCTTATGCAGGGCCATCCAGAATGGGATGCAAAACCCCACAGGAGATCCTTTGAGAGTCGAGTGCTGCCTCTTCTTCCGTAGAACGCAAAACCTAACCTCTGTTTCTTTCTCGGCATTCCCAGGATGGGCACCAAACTGTCCAGACTCAACCACGAGAGAGCCCAAGCTGACGGGAAACCCGGGATCTCGGGGCGAAGCTCTGGCCGGAACCTGGACCTGGAAGAGGACTTGGAGGACACGCAGGAGCGGGTACGGGAACTCGAGAGGCGCAACGAAGGCCTCCGGAGCCACCTGTACTTCTACAAGCAGCAGCTGAAGCTGAAGAGCTGCGGCCGCCACTGCCCCTACGCCTACGTCCCTCCCAGGGTCAACACAGGACTCAAGCAAGGGCGCACGACCCCCAGGACAGCGCCCGAGAGATTATGCAAAGGTGAGAAAGGTCAGGTCCAGTAATAACACAATCCGTTGCCCTATTTTTTGACAAGAGTGATTTCTTTAAGGTGCCACCAAGACGGGCATTGATTTGTTAATGTTGTCTGTGCAAATCGTACGGCAGCGTTTTAATACTTCATTTCGTCATGCATTTTATTCTGTTTTGCTGCACTGTTCGTCTTATTCTTATTCAAAAAAGGAAAGGAAGGAATGATAAAGATTGGGGTTTTTATCATGATATCCAGTTTTTCATTCTCTCTCTCGTTCATCAGGAATGCGAGTGCAAGGACCAGAAGTCCAGCCAATCCACACTGCCCCTCCCAGATATGGGGACCATGAACCAGAGGGATCCCAAGTAGAGACACTGTGAGTCTTGCCAGCCCGCCCCACAGTCGGGGGGGGGGGGGGTTCCCCACAAACGTATTTATTTATTTACATAATCAATAGTTTGCCTTCCTCACTGGAAGTCAAGAAAGATTACACAAAATGAGTCCATACGATCAACCTCCAATAAAGCAATGCAAATAGGAGTAGAAAAGTGGAAATCTTGGGCAGGATTTACCGTCAGCTTCGATTGCTGAGAAAAGCATAGTCCGAAATGGTCATTCATTTCACTATTAATATATATAAGTCCTATCTTGCGGGGAGAAGCCCCATGGTGCCAGAGGCATAGCTAGGGAAAATGGAGCCCAGTGCAAAATCTGAGTTTTGTGCTGCCCCCTCTCCCCCCTGTTCGTTTGTGTTTTTTGTATTTTTTAGTGTTTTTTCAGTTTTTAGCCTGCGGGGGGCACACTTTTTAGGCTAGCAGCACCAAAATTTCACGGTATCTTTAGGAGACTATCCTAATGATACCAGCCAGGTTTGGTGAAGTTTGGTTCAGGGGGTCCAAAGTTATAGACTCTCAAAGGTGTAGCCCCCATCTCCCATTTGCTCCCATTGGAAACAAAGGGGGTTGGGGGCATGCCCTTTGGGAGTCCATAACTTTGGACCCCCTACACCAAACCTCACCTACCTTGGGTGGTATCATCAGGAGAGTCTCCCGAAAAATCCCTGAAATGTTGGTGCTGCTAGCCTAAAAGCTGCACCCCCAGAAGGCCGAAAACTGAACACTAAAAAATACAAAAAACAAACCTGAAATGTTTGCGCCCCCAGTGCAATGCGCACCCCCCGGTCCCCTTGTAGCTCCGCCTCTGCATGGCGCAGAGCAGTAAGGTTCAGTACTGCAGTCAAAAGCTCTGCTCACAGGCTTGAGCTCGATCCCAACAGAAGTTGGTTTCAGGTAGCCGGCTCAAAGTTGACTCCATCCTTTTGAGGTTGGTGAAATGAGTGCCTAGCTTAATGGGATAAAGTGTAGACGACTGTAGAAGGCAAGGGCAAACCACCTTTCAAACATAATCTGCCTTGTAAACATTGTGATGTGCCACTACCCCATGAGTCAGTAATGACCGGGCGCTTGCGCAGGGGACTATCTTTACCATATCCTGCAATTTTCTCTGTTTCCCATGAGCGCCGTCACCCCGAAGACTGAAGTTCATGCCCTTCTGACTTCCTTTTCAGAGGACACAGCTTGGTGCTGGCTGAGCTGGAAATGGACCCTGAAGCGCCGAGTTCTGCACAAGGCAGAGAGACTGATCCAGAAAGTCAGTCCCAGCAGCGGCATCATGAAGCCCACACACGCCGGTACACCTGGTTTCTTTGTTTCTGAGCTCTATGTCTTTGTGCTGCAAGGATAGGTTTCAGCTTAGCTAAAGTCTGCCCTGACCTGGATAGCTCAACCTAGTCTGGTCTCGTCAGATACTGTAAGCTAAGCAGGGTTAGTCTTGGCCAGTATTTGGATGGGAGACTGCTAAGGAACTTTAGGTTCACTCTTCCGCACATGCAGAATAATGCACTTTCAATCCACTTTCACAATGGGTTGAAAGTGGATTTTGCTATTCTGCACAGTAAAATCCAGCTGCAAAGTGCATTGAAGGTGGATTGAAAGTGTATTATTCTGCTTGTGCAGAAGGGGTCAAAGACAGTCTCTCACCTCCATCAGTTGTGCATAAAGGGATACAGTGTCCCTCTAAATATAGAAGAAGAGGAAGAGAAAGAGGAGTAGGAGTTTGGATTTATAACCCCCCTTTCTCTCCTGCAGGAGACTCAAAGGGGCTGACAATCTCCTTTCCCTTCCACCCTCACAACAAACACCCTGTGAGGTGGGTGGGGCTGAGAGAGCTCCGGAAAGCTGTGACTAGCCCAAGGTCACCCAGCTGGTGTGTGTGGGAGTGCACAGGCTAACCTGAATTCCCCAGATAAGCCTCCACAACTCAAGCGGCAGAGCTGGGAATCAAACCCGGTTTCTCCAGATCAGAGTGCACCTGCTCTTCGCCACTACGCCACTGCTGCTCAGTTGTGCATAAAGGGATACAGTGACCCTCTAAATATACACAGTAGCCATGTTGTGAGAACAGGGCACATCATGTATTTTCCTGCTCGGGTACCCATAATCAGGTTATGCTCTCCGGGTACCTGTTCATGCATACTCAACCTGGAAAATATGCACGTGACCCTGTTCACACAAAATGGTGACAGTGCGTAGCAAAAGAGTTGTTTCCCCTTCTGTGCACTTGACTGAAACAACTGAAAAGGCTTAACATCTGACGTAGGAGGTTAAGAGCTCGTGTATCTAATCTGGAGGAGCCGGGTTTGATTCCCAGCTCTGCCACCTGAGCTGTGGAGGCTTATCTGGGGAATTCAGATTAGCCTGTCCACTCCCACACACGCCAGCTGGGTGACCTTGGGCTACTCACAGCTTCTCGGAGCTCTCTCAGCCCCACCTACCTCACAGGGTGTTTGTTGTGAGGGGGGAAGGGCAAGGAGATTGTCAGCCCCTTTGAGTCTTCTGCAGGAGAGAAAGGGGGGATATAAATCCAAACTACTACTACTACTACTACTACTACTACTACTACTACTACTACTACTACTACTACTCTTCTTCTTCTTCTTCTTCTTCTTCTTCTTCTTCTGTCCTGGATGGCGGCTCTAGTTGATTAATCATAAATTAATAATTAATAATTAATCATTGATCATTAATCATTGATAACTAATAATTAATCATTGATCATTAATCATTGATCATTGATCATTGATCATCAACCATTGATAAATAATTATTACTTATTACTTATTACTTATTACTTATTACTTATTACTTATTAGTTATCAATGATTAATGATCAATGATTAATTATTAATTTATGATTAATCAACTAGAGCCGCCATCCAGGACAATGTGGAGCTGATCCGTCTCCAGAAGCTGCTAAAGGCGAAGAATTCAGAACTGGTGACAGCTAGAGCCCAGTTGGCCGGCCTACAGGAGGTGAGTCCTGCCATCTTTCCCCCCAGAGTCCTTTATCCTATCTTTTAAAATAAATTTTCATTTATCTCATTTATATCCCTGCCTTTCTCCTCGAGACCCAGAGCATCTGATATCGTTCTCCTCTCCTCCACTTTATCCTTTTTTTCTTTTTTTAAATTGTAAGAGTAATTTATTAAGAATTTCAAATACAATTTTAAAAACAACAAACAAATTATACACAGTTCAATAATCATTACAAAACATAGTTCATTCAATAGATTAATTTTCCTTCCAGAAGATATTACCTAATTTAAATAAGAACTAAACATAATTTTCTCCTTCCATGTTTTCGTATTTATATATTTCTCTCCAATTATACATATAATAAACAAAAAACTTTCAACTATATTTTAATCTTTATCATATTTCCATCCATCCTCACTTAAAAAAATAAAACATGGAATCGTTTTGCGGAAAAAACCTTTTCCCCAAGAGTTATAATTACTCCTGTCCCTATAGCTCTAAACACTCTATTTTCTAATTCATAAACAAATACTATAATTTATAATATTGTTTGAATGGCTTCCAGATTTCTTCAAATCTTTCGATATTATCTTTCAACCTTTCAGGTTAAGTCCAAATCCATTATTTCTTGCAGTCCGCAAAAGACTGCAAAAAAAAAAAAGAAAAAAAGAAAAAATCTTCCACTTTATCCTGACACAACAACCCTGTGAGTTGGGTCAGGCTGAGGACGTGTGGTCACCCAGCAAGCTTGAGTGGGGATTCAAACCTGCGCCTCACCCAAGCAAGGGCAATGGGAGATCCACAAAGAAAACAAATACGTTTTCCTTCCCCACCGTACTCCCATTAATTCGGAACTTTGCTTTCTTTTCGCGCAGACTTATGAGACTCACCTCCACCAGGTAAATATTCTCGTTAATTGGACTGCCAATTCCTGGAGATTTAGAGGTGGAGTCTGGGGAGGGGAGGAGCTTTGCAAGGACCTGATGCCCTGGGATCTACCCTCCAGGGGAACGGATCTCTGTCGTCCAGAGAGGAGTTGTAATTTCTGAAGTTCTCCAGACCTCACCTGGATGCTGGCAACTGTTTGGCACGATGAGAGCAATTGAACCTGGGTCTCCTGGACCAATACGAAGGCTCTAGATTGCATAGGTCTCATCATGCTGGCAGGGGATGATGGGAACTGTAGTCCATAACATCTGGGGGGCTACAAGTTTGACACCTGTGCACTAGAGCTTGAGAGTCTTTCTTTTCTCCTTCACTCCTGAAGAACCAAGAGTCCCTGAGGACAACCAGCGAAGCCTTGCTAGCTCAGGTTGAAGAGCTGAGCAGCAGACTCAAGGAAGAGACCCAGAAGGTGTTGGTCCTGGAGGGCCAGCTGGAGAGCCTTTTGCCCTTGCAGGGAACACTGGAGGAGGTAAAGGGTCTTGGAGATTCACCCAAAGGTCTATGGTTGGCTTCCTCTGGTTGGCTTCCTCTTTGTGTCTGAATTGGTCATCTGGGCACCTCCCGTGGGATTGTGGTGAAAAGGGCTGTCAGGTTTTAACCCATCAATGGTGACCTCATAGAGTTATCAAGGCAAGAGATGTTCAGAGGTGGTTTGCCACTGATGGCCTCCACGTGGAATATCCAGTGGTGGAACATCTGCTTGTCACGCAGAACATCCCGGGTTCAATCCCTGGAACCTCCAGTTAGCTTTAAAAATCCCTGGAACCTCCAGTTAGCTTTAAAAAGGGCTTGGACAGATTTAGGGAGGAGAAGTCGATCTATGGCTTCAAATCTGGATCCTCCTTGATCTCAGATTACAAAGGCCTTAGCAGACCAGGGGCTCAGGAGCAGCAGCAGCAGCAGAAGGCCATTGCTTTCACATCCTGCACGTGAGCTCCCAAAGGCACCTGGTGGGCCACTGCGAGTAGCAGAGTGCTGGACTAGATGGACTCTGGTCTGATCCAGCTGGCGTGTTCTTATGTTCTTAAGGCCATTGCTTTCACATCCTGCATGTGAGCTCCCAAAGGCACCTGGTGGGCCACTGCGAGTAGCAGAGTGCTGGACTAGATGGACTCTGGTCTGATCCAGCTGGCGTGTTCTTATGTTCTTAAGGCCATTGCTTTCACATCCTGCATGTGAGCTCCCAAAGGCACCTGGTGGGCCACTGCGAGTAGCAGAGTGCTGGACTAGATGGACTCTGGTCTGATCCAGCTGGCGTGTTCTTATGGCCATTGCTTTTACATCCTGCATGTGAGCTCCCAAAGGCACCTGGTGGGCCACTGCGAGTAGCAGAGTGCTGGACTAGATGGACTCTGGTCTGATCCAGCAGGCTCTTTCTTATGTTCTTAAGGCCATTGCTTTCACCTCCTGCATGTGAGCTTCCAAAGGCACCTGGTGGGCCACTGCGAGTAGCAGAGTGCTGGACTAGACGGACTCTGGTCTGATCCAGCTGGCGTGTTCTTATGTTCTTAGAAAGATCAGGTACAAGGTGTTATGAAAGTCCTGAGTCCCCGGAGAGCTGCTGTGAATCTAGGTTGATAATACAGACCATGATGGACCCGTGGATGGACTCAGTATAAGGCAACTTGACATGCACATTTGAACCTTTTCCAGTTTCAGGAAAGAGTCCAGGACCTGCAGAAGGAACGAGACTTGCTGAAGGAAGATTATGACAAACTGCTAGAGAGGTAAGGAAAGGTGGGGAGAGACGGCCAATTTTTGTGCCTGGAGGAGAAAGGAGAAAAGAAAAATGGTGGTCTCGTCGGCATCTGAAAAACATATTTGGGATTTTTAAGGAAAATGGCCGGGTGTGCACATTTGGAGTTGGAATGAAATGGTTACTCTAAGCCCGTGGTGGCGAACCTTTTGCACTCCAGATGTTATGGACTACAATCCCCATCAGCCCCTGCCAGAATGGCCAATTGGGAATTGTAGTCCATAACATCTGGAGTGCCAAAGGTTCGCCACCACTGCTCTAAGCCACAGGTGTCAAACTCGCGGCCCTCCAGATGTTATGGACTACAGTTCCCATTATCCCCTGCCAGCATGATGCTGGCAGGGGATGATGGGAACTGTAGTCCATAACATCTGGAGGGCCACGAGTTTGACACCTATGCTCTAAGCTCTAGACATTATCCTTGCAAACGTTGTGCCTTCAGATAAGAGTTAAGTGGTAGATCAAGATATGGACCCGTTTCCTGCTCGGTTTCTATAGCTGCATCAACGCTGCCCGGCAAAACGTGAACGAGGCGCCCCAGAGGGAAAACAGCCCTCCTTTGGAAGAACAGCTCAGCTGGGTGATGATGGAGAAGAAACAGCTGCAGGAACATCTGGAAGAGGAAAGAGGTGAGAGATGTTGGGATAAGTTCTCCTGGTAGTTGAAGATTACCCCTTATCGTAGTTAGCAGAGCGGCACGGGTGGCTAGAACACAGCAGAAGCCCTTACCTCGTGTGCTTGGGTGTGCGTGATGGATCCCAATGTGCGGCAAGCTTACACAAAAGAAAGTCGGAATCAGTTGTAGTTTCTAATCTAATAAAAAGGGTATTTATTAGTGAACTCCATTCTGGATAGAAAGGTAGGTAGATAGAGTCACTATGCTATCCTAATCTAGCTGGATGGAGATGGATGCGAGGAGCACCCATCCTCTCTCTAGGCATGGTAGGAAGAAGAAGGAGAATGGAGAAGGGGTCGAGGAAGAAGCCGGAAGGAAGGAAGTCCCTGAGAGTATCAGTCTGACACCAAAGGGATAGAACCAGCATGATAGAGTAAAGGTGTCAAATCCCTAGGTCCCCATCTAGCCACTAGCTCTCTCTAGTAAAACCCCCTCTGTAGGTTGAGGCAGGAAACAGCGTAAAGTCCTTCACTTCCAACAAGAGACAGAGAGTTGGTGGGTTGCACGAGCAGCTTGCAGGGCCTTTGCGTAGAACAAGGAGTGGTTTCTGGGGAGAACCAGTGTTGGCTTGTGGTTAGAGTGTCATTGTGGTTGGAGAATCCTTAGGCCTACCAAAAGCATACCCAACGGTGAGCCCCTCCGCTTCAATCCAAACCTCTCTCTCTTCCCACAAGCTCGGAACAAGGAGCTGAAGGAGGAGGTAACGCAGCTGCTGGAGCGGGCCCAGAACACCAAGGACGATCAGGAGGTTGTCTCCTCACACGAGAAGGCGGCCATCTTGGAAAACCAAAGTGTGGCCATCTTGGAAAACCAAACCCCTCCTGCCCAGGTGGGACCGGGAAGAAACCAGATTTAGTACTGGGAGTGAGGGAAGTAGATTTTACGTGGCTGGAGGTTGTAGAGTAGGGTTGGCTTCCCAGGTTGAGAAATACCTGGAGATTTGGAGGTGGAGAAGGGTTAGTCACAGTTCTCTCAGAACTCTCTCAGCCCCACCTGCCTCACAAGGTGTCTGTCATGGCGAGAGGAAGGAAAAGGAGTTTGTAAGTCTCCTTGAGTCTCTTTACAGGAGAGAAAGGTGGGGTATAAATCCAAACTCTTCTTCTCCTCTTCCTCTCTGCCACGTGTTTCCTCTTGCAGGCCCCGCACACGGAGCTTCTGCCGAGAGAGACAGCACAGCAGGAGGAGGCCCAAGTTCAGCTAAAGCGCAGGCTCCACGAAACAGAGGCGGCCCATGCGGAGACGATACTGGAGTTGGAGAAGACGCGGGACATGCTGATCTTGCAACACCGCATCAACCGCGACTACCAGGTGATAAAAGAAGGACGAGTTATCCGGCAAGCAGTCGGGTCACAGGGCTTGGGAGGGTTCGGTGTATGCACAGGCAAAATATTATTTGAACAGGAGAGCCACCCTTGAGGACTGCTCGTCACGTTCTTGTCCCACAAACAAACTGCTCTCCAGAACTCAGCTCAGTGAACACCGGTTCTGTAACTTTGCCACTGACTGCGCACAGGACGGATTGGCTAGTACCCTCTGGGCATGACCCACCCTAGCAGAGGGAGGGAAGGAGAGGGAGGGGTGGCATGCAAGGGAGGGGAGTGAGTGAGGTGTGGCATGCAAGGGAGGGGAGGGGCCCCGGCATCTGGACATGGCCCACCCAACCTAGCAGAGGGAGAGAAGGGGAGGGAGGGGTGGCATGCAAGGGAGGGGAGGGGTGGGGGCCCGGCATCTGGACATAGCCCACCCAACCTAGTGGAAGGAGGGGGAGGGGAGCAGTGGTGGGATCCAAAAATTTTAGTAACAGGTTCCCTCGCCAGCCCCCCCTCAGCAAAGGGGGCAGAGGCGTACCTAGGCAAACCTGAGCCCTGGGCAAAACCTGAGTTGGATCCCCCCCCCTTGGGCAGCCACCCCACCACGACCCCAAAAAAAATGTTTTGCACCAGGTCATTTCTCAATCATCATCACATTATAGAAAATGCCCCAACTCACAAATCTGAACACAGCAACGGTGAAACACACAGGTTCTTTGATAGAGATAAAAGGTATGAAAGGCTAAGAATCAATGAATTGCGGTACCTGAAAGGGATTAACCCAGTTCAAGGAGTGACATTATTAGTCGCCATTGCTATATGGAACCTTCACGTTCAAAGGCAAGATGCCTCTCGGGGAGGCGAGGGCGTGGAGATGGAAAAGCGGACCCAATTAGTAACCCCCTCTCGGCACACACAAATAATTAGTAACCCCCTCTCGGGAGCTGGTGAGAACCTGCTGGATCCCACCTCTGGAGGGGAGGGAGGGGTGGCATGAAAGGGAGGGGGGAGGGGGGCAGACCTAATGACAGGATGCCTTTTGAAATTAATATATTGTTGAAAAATAATTTTCTTCCATACCCACGGCTTGCCTTCAGTCACACTGTGAAGATACTTTTGATATGGCAGCAGCAACGGCTGAAGCACTTTTTGTTTAAATCTGCACAGCTAATAAAATCTTGTGGCCAATCAGAAGTCCTGCTGGGCCAAAGCCTCACTGGCCTGACCCAGTTTCTTAAAACACCTGGTGGGTGCCAAGCAATGTGTTGGTAGGTGCCCCGGTGCCCCTGTGCATCTCATTGGGGGCCTCATGAGCAGCAGTGGCGTAGGAGGTTAAGAGCTCGTTTATCTAATCTGGAGGAACCGGGTTTGATTCCCAGCTCTGCCGCCTGAGCTGTGGAGGCTGATCTGGGGAATTCAGATTAGCCTGCACACTCCCACACACGCCAGCTGGGTGACCTTGGGCTAGTCACAGCTTCTCGGAGCTCTCTCAGCCCCACCCACCTCACAGGGTGTTTGTTGTGAGGGGGGGAAGGGCAAGGAGATTGTCAGCCCCTTTGAGTCTCCTGCAGGAGAGAAAGGGGGGATATAAATCCAAACTCTTCTTCTTCTTCTTCATAGAATCATAGAGTTGGAAGAGACCCCAAGAGCCATCAAGTCCAACCCCCTGCAATGCAGGAAGACACAATCAAAGCACTTCTGACAGAGGACCATCCAGCCTCTCTTTAAAAACCTCCAAAGACCTCTGGTGTAGTTGGTAAATACACAAAAGGACAGCAGCCCTAGGTTGGCTTAGGGAATGTCCAAGATGGTCGGGCTGCCCTCTGACCAGCAGAAACATCCCATTGCTTTGTGCAGGGGCTGTTGAGAGGCTGGAGCCAAAAAGGGCCTAGGTACCCGTCTGAATTGTAGGCTCAGCTGCGTCTTGTTCTCGAAGTAGGAAGCAGGGAAGAAGAAGAAGAAGAGGAGTTTGGATTTATATCCCCCCTTTCTCTCCTGCAGGAGACTCAAAGGGGCTGACAATCTCCTTGCCCTTCCCCCCTCACAACAAACACCCTGGGAGGTGGGTGGGGCTGAGAGAGCTCCGAGAAGCTGTGACTAGCCCAAGGTCACCCAGCTGGTGTGTGTGGGAGTGCACAGGCTAATCTGAACTCCCCAGATAAGCCTCCACAGCTCAGGCGGCAGAGCTGGGAATCAAACCCGGTTCCTCCAGATTAGATACACGAGCTCTTAACCTCCTACGCCACTGTTGTGCAGGGGTTGGAGAGAGGAGAATTTAGACCTCTGCCCCAGTTGTGTGCGTCAGCCTGACCTTCCGCCGCTTTTTCCAAGGGGGAGCTGGATGCCGTGATGCTGCGAGCGGAGCAGGAGAGAAAGACTCACGAGGAGAAGGAGCAGCGCATGGCTCGACTCCTGGACCTGCGCAGCGCTCGCGTCCGCCAACTCGAGGGTATGTGCGTGTGGGATTTGATTGGAAGAATGTTTTCCTTGCCCTGATCTGGGTGGCCTCATGCTGGCTTGATCTTGTCAGATCTTGGAAGCTAAGCGGTGTTGATCCCAGTTAGTACTTGGATGGGAGGCCACCCAGATCAGGGTTCATGGTCACTATGCAAAGAAAGGCAGTGGCAAACCACCTCTGAACATCTGAACAGAGAAGAAGAAGAAGAAGAAGAAGAAGAAGAAGAAGAAGAAGAAGAAGAAGAAGAAGAAGTTTGGATTTATATCCCCCCTTTCCCTCCTGTAAGGAGACTCAAAGGGGCTTACAGTCTCCTTTCCCTCCCCCCCCCCAACAAACACCCTGTGAAGTGGGTGGAGCTGAGAGAGCTCCAAAGAACTGTGACTAGCCCAAGGTCACCCAGCTGGCGTGTGTTGGAGTGCACAAGCTAATCCGGCTCCCCAGATAAGCCTCCTCAGCTCAAGTGGCAGAGCGCGGAATCAAACCCGGTTCTCCAGATTAGAGTGCCCCTGCTCTTCACCATGACACCACGCTGGCTTTCAATAGGTGTCCACGTGGGTAGGCCTTCGAATGGGGCTCAGAGGAACCAGCCTTCATGGGTTTTCTTATCTCACCTCCCCACAGGACAGTTGAAGGATGTTGCCTACGGGACCAGAACACTTTCATTTCTACCCAACGAGGGCGACGCTGCCACAGAGCCCGACCCTGACGGGATGAGCCCACGCCTGCGACGTGGCGAGAACCTCTTTGAGCTCCACGTCTCCGGCGGGGTGCTGTCGGACAAGTTGCTCCGCCTGCTGGGGGACCCAGAGCCCACCACCTTTTGCACTTATGACTTTTACGACTTCGAGACCCACTGCTCGCCCTTAGCACATGGTCCTCGGCCCCGGTACAACTTCACCTCCCAGTACGTGGTAGGGGCGGAGCCTTCGTTCCTGCAGTACGTGCAAAGGGCTGCCGTCCGCCTCGACCTCCGCCTCGCTTCTGCCGTTGATCACACCGTTCTGGCCGTCGGCTGGTTACGCTTCGGAGAAGCGCTGGGGAGCGGGGAACAGGTGCATGCCACGGCTGCACTACATGGTAAAAAATGACTCCATCCCAAAGAGTTACCAACTCCGGATTGGGATATTCCTGGAGAATATGGGGTGGAGTCTTGGGCGGCAGGATATGGAAGGAGAGGGAACTCAGAGGACCTGGGACCCTCGTACCTTCAGGACCACATTACCCCATATGTCCCAACTCGACCTCTGCGCTCAGCAGAGGCCAATTTACTGGAGGTCCCTGGCCCCTCAATGATGCAGCTGGCCTCCACGGCTCTGGCGCCGGCCTGGTGGAACACTCTTTCTCCAGCTGTCCGGGCCCTGCGGGACCTTGGGGATTTCCACAGGGCCTGTAAGACTGAGTTGTTCCACCGGGCCTTTGGAGAGACCGGCCGCTGAGGGTGTCCCTGCCCCCTCCTCTTTACCCCCATGGGCCCTAATACCATCAGGACTCATTATTTCACATTAGGAGGGTTTCGTAAGGGCGCGGGCGATGTTTTAAGATACTACTGTTGTTTTAATTATATGTATGTTTTTAGCTGATGTTTTATCTGTACCCAGCCCTGAGCCCTTCGGGGATAGGACGGTATACTAAATTTAAAATAATAATAATAATAATAATAATAATAATAATAATAATAATAATAATAATAATAATAATAATAATAATAATAATAATAATAATAATAATAATAATAATAATAATAATAATAAATGCCATAGAGTCCACCCTCCAAAGCAAGTGTTTCTTCTAGGGGAACTGATTTCCATCATTTGGAGATCAGTTGTAATTCGGGGAGCCCTCTAGGCCACAGGTGTCAAACTCGCGACCCTCCAGATGTTATGGACTACAGTTCCCATCATAACATCTGGAGGGCCGCGAATTTGACACCTATGCTCTAGGGCGGCACACCTGGAGGCTGAAAACGCTATGAAGAAGACGAAGAGAAGAATTTGGATTTACACTCCGCTTTTCTTTCCTGTAAGGTGACTCAAGGTAGCTTACAAGCTCCTTTCCCTTCCTCTCCCCACAACAGACACCTGGTGAGGCAGGTGGGCTGAGAGAGTTCTGTGACCGGCCCAAGGTCACCCAGCAGGCTTCATGTGAAGGAGCGGGGAAACAAATCCAGTTCACCAGAAAGGAGTCCACTGCTCATAGGGGAGGAGTGGGGGATCGGACTCGGTTCTCCAGATTAGAGTCCGCTGCTCTTGACCACTACACAAGGCCGAACTGTCGAGCTTCTAAAGCTATTTGTGTACATTCTGTCACCAGACCTTATGATAGCCAGGTGAGGTAGGCCCAAACTATCACAATCGCTACATTTTGGATGAAGACATGAGGGTTTTGAATGAAGACATGAGGGTTTTGGAAGACATGAGGGTTTTGGATGAAGACATGAGGGTTTTGTTGCCCATATAAGGTAGACATGACACAGCCTTCTATGTGTGTGCACCATTCACATATAAATTAGGAGACATGTCTCTGTGTAATATCTATATGTACAAAAAGCACAGGCAGGTGAAAGGAACGGAATATTGCTCTCTGACCTGCCTCCATCCCCTCAGGTGTTTTTTCTTGCTCACTTCAGCCAATAAGCCAGAGGAACAATGGAAAGGATATGGTTTGGTCTACGTCACCTGTGCTCTGTGGAGGCCTTAGGTGCATGTTGCGCTCAAGTGGGGTCTCTTGTGGTTAGTTGTGGAGCTGTCGACAAACCTGACAACATTTCTGCCTGTCCCTTCTGCCTCCTGGATTTGTGGTGCAATCCCTACCTTCCAACCCTGCCTGCCCAATCCCCACCACACCTTCGCCCACATCACTGCAGGTCCCAACGGTGAGGACTATGGCCTTCTGGAGTACTGGGTGAGGCTTCGCTTCCCGATGGAGCAGATCCTGAGGCAGCACTGCCAGAGAACCAAAGCCTTGGGCTACCTGTCTCCAGGAGTTCCACAGGCTCCTGTCTCCCAAGACGGGGTGAGGACAGGGGAACTGGGGCCTAGCGAGAAATGATTCGCACGTTGAGTTCTCTTGTCCTTATGGTTGTTGTGAAACAAACTTAATATAAACAATCACAGAGCGATCTGATCACAAGATTCCTTGCTGGTATCTAAAGTTCCCATTCACTTTGATGGAGGAATCAAATCCTCCATTGAAATGAATGGGTGTTTGCTTGCTAAAACCACCTTTGCCTGAACACAAAGCATTACAAGCAGTGGGTGAAGACTTTTTGTTGTTTTGTTTATCATTCCCTCCTTCCTGACCAATGTTGTTATTTATTTTTGTGCCTTTTAGGTTCTGCTTTTTAACTGTTTTTTGCGACATATGTTTGGAAGGAAGGTCGATGTAAATGGTTTTAAAATGTGATTTTCAATATTTATGTTGTAAATGGTTGGTCACTTTGGTGGCCCTTCTGAGGGCAGAAAGGCGGCATATACATTTTGTAAATACTACTCTTATTACTACTAATAAGCATGGAATCTCAGTCGGGAAGCCGCCATCTCCTATTAGCTCCCATTGGAAACAATGGGGGATGGGGGACGCCTTTTGGGAGTCCATAACTTTGGACCCCTGAACCAAACCTCACCTAACTTGGGTGGTATTATCAGGAGCATCTTCTGAAAAATCTCTGAAATTTTGGTGCTGCTAGTCTACAAACTGTGCCCCCTGCAGGCCAAAAACTGAAAAACATAAAAAAAACACAAATGAACCTGAAATTTTTGCAACTCCACTAGGGGGCGCCCGGGGACATAGGGTACCCCATGTCCCCTAGGTAAATACGCCACTGCCTTTCCCTCACAGGTGCTGGGCCCAGGGTGGAATGAGCTCACCATTCGGATTGAAAGCTGCGCCGGCCTGCGCAGCCGCTGGATCGGCTCCCAGCCCAGCCCATACACCATGTACCAGTTCTTCACCTTCCCGGATCACGACACCGTCATCGTTCCATTCAGCAACAACCCTCACTTTGGAGACGTGCGCTCTTTCCCTGTACGGGTCACGCTAGAGCTTCAACATTACTTGCGCCGGGAGAGCTTGTGGGTGTACGTGTTTGACGATGAAGACACGGAGCAGGGGAATTACTTGGGCCAAGCCCAGATCCCGCTATTGCCATTAGCGCATGGACGCACTATCGCAGGTCAGACACGTAGACTCCTAGTCCGTATACCAAGTTACCTAGGCCTTTGAATCTTCCTCGCTACCTTTGTTTTTCTGGGGAGTGCTTTTGGCTGAATGGCCACTGTCTGTTATCTATCTAGCTGTGTTTGTACCTCCCTTACTTTAAAGAGATTAGCACAGCATAAATCTGTGATGGCGAACCTATGGCACGGGTGCCAGAGGCGGCACTCAGCGCCCTCTCTGTGGGCACGCGTGCCATCATCTCCCCCTCCCCCTTCCCCTTCCCCCGACCAACTGACAGGAAAGGGAGAGGAGCATCCCTCTCCCCCCCACCTCTCCCCCCCACCTCTCCCCCTTCCCCCGCCAGGCCCTCAGTGTAATTAGTGTAATTATTTCAGGGAGATTATTAGCATTAAACTTCAGATCTAGTTTTGGGGAAGCAGTGCAGGTAACCCTGTTAAGTACTGTTAAACCCCACTGATTTTCAAAGGAAGAACTAAAGTGCGATCCTTTACCTGGGAGTAAGCTCAGTTGCTGGCAATGGGGCTTGCTTCTGAGTAAACCCTCCCAGGGTTGTGATTCACCCATTTGAAACATTGCACGGTTGCTTCAAAGCAAAGCCACCAACTACCACCAAGCTTACTCCCGACTAACGCGCACCTTGGAGCCAACCGTTTTTTCTAAACTAAAACCTCAGTATGCAGGTTAAATTGCCGTGCTGGCACTTTGCGATAAATAAGTGAGTTTTGGGTTGCAATTTGGGCACTCGGTCTCGAAAAGGTTCGCCATCACTGGCATACATGATCCTTCCTTCTTCATTCTATCTTCACAACAAGCCTGTGCGGTCAGCTAGTCTGAAAGAGCTGCTGACCTATTGTTCACCCAGAAACATTCCTTGACCGAGTAAGGATTCGAACCCAGCAACGCCACCCTCCAGTCCAAAACGACACCCCATTGGCTTAACAGACGACTCAGTTCTAGGCACATTCACGTGGAAATGCTCTCCAAATTTAAAGTGCAAAGATTTGGGGGTGGGGGGAGGGAAAGATTTATTTCCAGAAGAGCGCAGCCTCCGCTGCAGCAAAACGACAGTCTCAAAATAAAGTTGTAAGTTCCACTGTTAGATACGGCAGGTGGGTTGGCTTCGTGATTTATAAATAGTTAAGACCACTCGTCTACCCTAACTCTGTCGGCAGGGGTGTACCGCCCAGGGGGACTTGTGGGGTCAAATGTTTCGGGCTGCAGCCATTTAGTCACGTGGAGGGTGGAAAATCACCCCCCCCCCCCGCACACACACATACCCTTCCTCCTTCCCTGATGACCTGGTGCAAAAAAAGTTGTTTGGTCGTGATGGGGGAGGGCGGCCAGCTATACTAGGGGTGGGGATAGTCAGGTATTGCACTGGGGTACATTTTCCCTAGATCATTGGTGACGAACCTATGGCACGGGTGCCAGAGGTGGCACTCAGAGCCCTCTCTGTGGGCATGCACACAGAGTGCCCCCAAACAGCGATACTCATTGGCTGAGAATGTTTCAACGGCTGTCGCCGACGCTTCTGATTGGTCGAAGGCACCACCGGAGTACTTCCCCTTTCTCTTTGCGGTGACAGGTCAGTTTCCACGCAGGTTCAGCAGCTTTGAAGTTTCTGCTGCTTGGTGCCATCAAGCTACATGTTAAATTGCGGCTACTCCGGTGCGCCCGCCAAAGCCACACACACACACACACACACAATAATTCTTATTATTTAATTAACCCAATGCTGGATGGACACAAGCCTATGCATGTGTTTATTTGGAAGTTGCCCACAAAACTGGATGCACAACAGCCCTGTACAGCAGGTCTTCGTTGTTATCCCATTATTGCAAATGGGAGACTGTGGCTGCTCAGTGGATTCACAGCAAAAAGATGATTCGAAATCCGATGCTGTAATACAGAGTCCACACGTGCAGATTAAAGCACTTTCAATCCACTTTCACAATTGTTTGCAGGTGGATTTTGCTATTTCGCACAGTAAAATCCAGCTGCAAAGTGCATTGAAAGTGGATTGAAAGTGCATTATTCTGCATGTGCGGAATGCACACAGAGTGCACGCAAACAGAGTGCCCCCCCCCCCACATCTAGGCTGGCCTGGGGCGCTGGGCTCGATTATTAACATTAAACCTAAGACCTAGTTTTGGGGAAGCAGTGTAGGTAACCCTGTTAAGTGCTGTTAAACCCCACTGATTTTCATGGGAAGAACTAAAGTGTGATTCTTTACCTGGTAGTAAGCTTGGTTGCTGGCAACGAGGCTTGCTTCTAAGTAAACCCTCCTAGGGTCGTGATTCACCCGTTGGAAGAGTTGCACGGTTGCTTCAAAGCAAAGCCACCGACTACCACCAAGCTTACTCCCGAGTAACGCACGCCTCGGAGCCAACCATTTTTTCTAAACTAAAACCTCAGTATTCAGGTTAAATTGCCGTGTTGGCACTTGGCGATAAATAAGTGGGTCTTGGGTTGCTGTTTGGGCACTCGGTCTCGAAAAGGTTCGCCATCACTGCCCTAGATACACCTCTGTCTGTCATCCTCCCGACAACTATCCATCAACTATGCTGTCATTCTGCATCGTCCCTCCTATCAAAAAGTAAGGAACTCTGCCCACCTTTAGACAGTTCCCTTAGCAGGAGACCGTATCGGGGTGGGATGGGTGGTTTTCCAGAGGTTTATGCTGGTGCTTGCCATCTGAGTAACCGCTTAGTTGTTAATGAGTTTTGTGCTATTTTTATCCATGGAATGTTTCCACTATGTGTGTACATTGCCCTGAGCCTAGCCCTGGCCAGGAATGGGTAGGATATAAATGTGGCATGTAAATAAATAAAACTAAAATAAGACCCACGGTAGCCTGATCTCGTCACGTCTTGGAAGCTAAGCAGGCTCGGCCCTGGTTAGGGCTTGGAAGGGAGACCACTTGGGAATTCCAAGGTTGCTATACAGAGGCTGGTAGACTATCTCCGGTTATCTCTTGGCTTGACAACTCTATGGGGTCACCGTAAGGCAGCTGTGACTCGACAGCACTTTGCACCAACTCCTAATAACTACCAGGTGCACCAATTTTACGGGGGGCATTCATTGAAAATGCTGGGGGGAAGAATTAGGACTAATAAAAGGAAACACTTCTTCACGCAACGTGTGATTGTTGTTTGGAATATGCTGCCAGAGGAGGTGATGATGGCCACTCACCTGGATAGCTTTAAAAAGGACTTGGACAGATTTATGGAGGAGAAGTCAATCTATGGCTACCAATCTTGATCCTCCTTGATCTCAGATTGCAAATGCCTTAGCAGACCAGGTGCTCGGGAGCAGCAGCAGCAGAAGGCCATTGCTTTCACCTCCTGCACGTGAGCTCCCAAAGGCACCTGGTGGGCCACTGCGAGTAGCAGAGTGCTGGACTAGATGGACTCTGGTCTGATCCAGCAGGCTAGTTCTTATGTTCTTATGTTCTTAAGGGAAATATTGGGGGCAACACCAGGGCAGGCCCGCTGTAGCACCGGGTGCCTTGCGCGAACTGGGATATTTCACTTGCCCCTTCAGGGATATTTGGACCATGCGGAAACGGCCTCTGAATTCTGACATGGTTCATATCTAAATACGGACCCCTCCCACCTCCTCTTTCTCTCCTTCTCCAGGCGACTTCGTGCTCACAGACCCATCCGCGAATCCCAACGGGTCCGTCAGCCTGAGCCTGGAGTGGCGGCTTCTTTACGAACCCCCAGAGGATTCCCTCCAGCCGGCGTCCTCGGACCGGTCTTTGGAGCTGCAAATCGAGAAGGAGCAAGCCACGTTGCAGAGCCAGGTGGCGGCGCTCGAGCTGAGGATCCGCCTTTGGCTTTTTGGGCCATACTGGGCAAAATCCTTGCTGGATAGAGAAAAACGGTGGGGTAGATGACGGCAGATGTGAATGCTGCCAAAAGGTCAAACTATCAGCCTTGTCCAGTGGTGGGATCCAAAAATGTTAGTAACAGGTTCACACGGTGGTGGGATTCAAACTGTGATGTAGCGCCAATGGGGTTGGGCGGGGCACGATGGGGGCGTGGCCGGGCATTCCGGGGGTGGGGCATTCCTGGGCGGGGCTGTGGCAAGGACGCAGCTGCTGCGCCGGTCCTTGGGCAGGAAACGAATGCACGCAGGCGCAGGCTGCCACGCACGCCGGTGCACCTCCTGCTAGACTGCTTCGAGTTCTGTGCACTACTGCTGAGAGGAGGGGCGTAACTAAGGCAAAAATCACGTGGCAAAATCACCAATTAGTAACCCCCTCTCGGCACACACAAATAATTAGTAACCTTCTCTCGGGAACCTGTGAGAACCTGCTGGATCCCACCTCTGGCCTTGTCTTTTTAGCTCAGGTGCCATTTTGCCCTGGTGGCGGATCATCCTTCTCCTGACCTCAGGCTAGCCTGATCTTGCCAGATTTCTGAAGCGAAGCAGGGTCAGCCCTGATTAAGTAATTGGACGAGAGACCACCAAGGAATAGCAGAGTTGCTATGCAGAGGTACACAGTGGAACGCACTACCTGGGAGTGTGGTGGAATCTCCTTCTTTGGAGGTTTTTAAAGAGAGGCTGGATGACTATCTGACAGGAGTGCTTGGATTGTGTGTTCCTGCATGGCAGAGGGTTGGACTTGGACCCCAGTGGAACCTCCTCGGGGTCTCTTCCAACTCTATCATTCTAAGAAACCACCTTGGAACGTCTCTTGCCTTGAAACCCTACTGGGTTGCCGTAGAGTTGGCTGCAACTTCATGGCACCCAGGAGCTATGCTATTGAGAGAGGCCTGGACTCAAATTGCTTCTCAGCCACACCACTCTCCCTCAGGAGATACCAGAGGTGGGATCCAGCAGGTTCTCACCAGTAACCTACGAGAGTGGGTTACTAATTATTTGTGTGTGCCTAGAGGGGGTTACTAATTGGGTCCACTTTCCCATCTCCACGCCCTCGCCTCCCCGAGAGGCATCCTGCCTTTGAACGTGAAGGTTCCATATGGGAATTGCGACTAATAATGTAACTCCCTGAACTGGGTTAATCCCTTTCAGGTACTGCAACTCATTGATTCTCAGCCTTTCGTGCCTTTTATCTCACCAGTCTCTACCAAAGAACTGGCGTGTTTCACCATTGCTGTGTTCAGATTTGTGAGCTGGGGCATTTTCTATAATGTGATGATGATTTAGAAATGACCTGGTGCAAAAAAATTTTGGGGGGGTCGTGGTGGGGTGGCTGCCCATGAGGGGGGCATCCAACTCAGGTTTTGCCCAGGGCTCAGGTTTGCTTAGGTACGCCTCTGCCCCCTTTGCTGAGGGGGGGCTGGCGAGGGAACCTGTTACTAAAATTTTTGGATCCCACCACTGGGAGATACTATTAGAAGGACTGGACTGGGCACTGTCTCTTAGTACTAGCATAGACAGTCTTCAGAGGGGGCAATAAAGCTTTTAAAAAGGGAGAGGTTAGGCCTGGCTGTGTTCTGGTTCCCAGGTCTCCCTGTTTAGCAAGAGGCCTTGTGGCACAACCATTCATTGCCAGGGAGAAACGAGGAGGGGGGAATGGCGGTGCAGGCTGGAATTGGGCCTGCACCCTGCCGGCACTTCCAGTGAAAACCAGAAGACACATTGTGGACGCTGCCTATTGGCCTTTACCCTGTGGAAAACGCCAAACCGATTTACTCTCGTGTCTTTGCGCTCCCAGCGCCAGAGGAAGAAGCCACGTCTCGGCCCGTCGGAGCCTGACAGACATCGTCAGAAACCTGCCGAACTAGAAGATGGAAGCAGGGGACAAGCCCGACTGAGTTCAGCGCCAGAGCAAAGAAGACACGCAAGAAAGGAGGCAGTGGATAGCACCATCCAGGAGGTGTGAGAGAACACACAGGCTTAGTATAGGCTGACCAGACGTCCCACTTTTGGCGGGACAGTCCCGCCTTCACACAATTTGTCCCGCAGGTTATTTCCATTGTCCCGATTTTTGGGAGGCTGCAGCACGCCTTCTGGGGTGCAAGGCAGTGCGCTCCTGTGGCCGCGCGCGCATGTGGCCGCCTACCCACGTCCCGGTTCACAAAGGTGACCATCTGGTCACCTTAGCTTAGTAGACCCTTGTTAGTTCGGCAACTCGTAATTTAAGCATTGAGTCCAGGGGTCCCAGACATGGTATCTGTGGGCATAGTGGTACCTGCTAACATCTTTCCTGATGCCCACCTGGTGTTTTTAGAAAGTGGTCAGGGCCAGGTAGGTCCGGCACAGCTTCAGACTGACTGTGCAGATGTTTTGAAAACCGCTTTGGCAACAGCTGCCGCCACAGACCACGAATCTTCGCCATGTGACCAAAAAAAGCTTCGGCGGTCATTTTTTGACTGGCTCTCCAGAGGCTGCTATTTTCTGGCAGCCATTTTGGGCTGTGTCAGTATTTGAAAAGGTGCCTGCAGGCTCAAAAAGATGGGGGATCCCTGGGTTATGCCGTTGCTTGAATTCAGGGGTGTCTGCAGGTTTTCCTTTACAAGATTTAGAAACTTGTTCTTATGCCCTATCCAAGGAAATGTTTATATCCCAGCAGGGGGCACTGGAAAAGCTTAAAGAGGAAGAAGAAGAAACGCCAGCTGTTGCAGAGGAGGGCTGGCCGACAGGACGCCAAGATTCAGAGGCCGAGTCACGCGTATCCACAAAGACAGCCATGGCGGAGGACACGGGTATGAACGAAAGGGCCAGTGTGATGCCCAAAGACTAGAGCAGGCAGAGATCATTTTTCAAAGGCAAGAAACAGAGGCGCAGGGAAAGAGGACTAAATAATAACAATAACAACAATAACAATTTATTTATTATTTACTATTTACTATTTACTATTTACTATTTATTATTTATTATTTACTATTTACTATTTATTATTTATTATTTATTATTTATTATTTATTATTTATATTATAATATTATTATTTTTCATTTTTCATTTTTGGTTTGTTTGTTTGTTTGTTTGTTTGTTCGTTCGTTCGTTCGTTCGTTCGTTCGTTCGTTCGTTCGTTCGTTCATTTGATTTAATATACCGCCCCATCCCCGAAGGGTAAAACAGCCGGTGAGCTTGTGTGAAGTCATCCGTGCTTAAAACGTCTTGTTACAAAGTCTGTTGCAACAGAAAGAGTGTGTGTTATGCACATTCACCCCCTGATAACTCCAATTTTTTTTAAAAAAGCCGTTGTGCTGTAGTGCTGACAGCGCCAGACCCAGGTTCGAATTCCCACTCTGCCATGGAAACTCATGCACACTGGAAAGGCATGTTTGCCAAAATACAGCTAGGGGATGCAGGCTTTTCTTGAAATTAAATAACAAAGGAAACCCGCACTGCCGCTTGTCATAACATTCATTTCATTTCACAACTTTTGATTTGTATTTTGTCTTAATGTACCTTTCCCCTCCATTATATATATATATATATTTCACATACCCGCAAAGGTTCTGGCGCTTACCCCTGGGGGTGCACAAACCCCAGATTGAGAACCACTGTCTGGCTTATATACATTTATGGAGGAGCTGTGTTGCCTGCTAATTCAATGGGACCTCCTTGGCTAGAGGCAACACAGACCTGTGAACCCACTCAATGACCAGCCCTGGATTTCAAGAATCAGAAGCCTTTATTGAATTGGAATTGGACACCACGCGCCTGGCATTGCAGAAGCCAATTCAGATCCATCACTCAGTTCCCCACAGAATAACCCCTCTGGATCCAAACCCCTACCTTCCCCTTTCCACGTAATGCAAAAGCGGGGAAAGTGTGGAAAACCAAAAGTACTCCCCAAGGCCGGACGGGAGATAGCCAGCCATCTGGCCGAGAAGACCAGAGATTCCTCTGTTATTTAAGTACCAAGCAGACAGGAGGGAAAGGAAAATAGCACAGAACGCAGAGGCCCCTTTCAGGTAACCGAGGCCTAGCGTTGAGCATCCGGAGCCAACCTAACACACAGTTCTGTCTGCCAGTTTCTTGGGAGCGACAGCACGATGCCTTCATTACCTGCTTGCTGGCTCTTTGGAGGCATCTGGTTGGCTGCATGTGAGAAACGGGATGGTAGACTAGATGATGATGAAGAAGAGTTTGGATTTATATCCCCCCTTTCTCTCCTGCAGGAGACTCAAAGGGGCTTACAATTTCCTTGCCCTTCCCCCCTCACAACAAACACCCTGTGAGGTGGACGGGGCTGAGAGAGCTCTGAAGAACTCTGGCCCGCCGAAGGTCACCCAGCCGGCATGTGTTGGAGTGCACACGCTAACCTGGTTCACCAGATAAGCCTTCATAGCTCAAATGGCAGAGCGGGGAATCAAACCCGGTTCTCCAGATGAGAGTGCACCTGCTCTTAATCACTACACCACGCTGGCTCTCAGCTGAAGCCGGTTGAGATGTTGTCTGAGCTTCTGTGGACCTCTGCTTATCTTGAAAGAGAGGTTAATGAGGCTCTGGAAAGAAGGTAGTTTATTGGGTAATGGTCTCTCCCTTTTTGTCCACAGCCTCTGAAGAACCGGACAGTACCAGCGATGCGCCAACAACAGAGAGCGACGAAGTGGTGATTTTAACCCCTGCGCCGCCGGAGCCTCCAGACCTGGTAAACGCAACGTCTTCTCTTGAATTGGGGTGTGGGACACAGCAAAAGCAACTGGAACTTCGACTAAGTTGCTGCCAAGGAACCTCAGCAAGCCTTTATTGGCATAGACAACAGTACAACAATAATAAAAAACGGATTAAAAAGCATATACAATACAGGAAATAAATGTTAGGTCGAAGGAAATCTACAGGCGTTTAGTCATTTCCAGGAGAAAGTCTGCCACTATCATACAGAGAGAAGGATCAGGATTGTCCAACAAGTAGTGTAATCTAATTAAATCGGGGAGATGGGGTAAATGTAAAGGAGTAAGATTCACATACTTGGATCTGATTTCCTTGAATCTGAGACAGTGTAGTAATTGGTGGGCCAGAGATTCAACTGAGCCATTGTTACATGGGCACAATCTTTTAGCCTTTTCTTGCTTATTAAATCTGCCATGTAACAAGGCAGAAGGCATAACATTAAACCTGGCGAGCATTATGGCTCTCCTTTGAGCAGGGTTTATCAAGCAATACAGGTAGTGTGCCAAGTTGCTGCCAAGGGCTCCAGAATAGGATTCTTTGACCTTTTTCAGCTTGTGGGCACCTTTGGGATTCTGACACACACACACACAATGTCCAGCATCAGAATGTCCAAAGGTGCCCTCAGGTTCAAAAAGGTTGTGGACCCCTGGAATAGACAGTGGCAAGAGGTTTCAGCATGAGACACATTCATGGGCTCATTTTGAGCCAGTGTGGTGTGGTGGTTAGGAGCGGTGAACTCTAATCTGGAGAACCAGGTTTGATTCTCCACTCCTCCACAGGAGTGGCAGACTGTCATCTGGTAAGCAGGATTTGTTTCCCTGCTCCTACACATGAAGCCTGCTGGATGACCTTGGGCCAGCCACAGTTCTCTCAGAACTCTCTCAGCCCCATCCACCTCACAAAGTGTCTGTAGTGGGGAAACGAAAGGAGTGTAAGCTACGTTGAGATTCCTTACAGGAGAGAAAGGCAGGGTGTGAATCCAAATTCTTCTATCCTAAGAACATAAGAACTAGCCTGCTGGATCAGACCAGAGTCCACCTAGTCCAGCACTCTGCTACTCGCAGTGGCCCACCAGGTGCCTTTGGGAGCTCACGTGCAGGAGGTGAAAGCAATGGCCTTCTGCTGCTGCTGCTGCTCCTGAGCACCTGGTCTGCTAAGGCATTTGCAATCTCAGATCAAGGAGGATCAAGATGGGTAGCCATAGATCGACTTCTCCTCCATAAATCTGTCCAAGCCCCTTTTAAAGCTATCCAGGTGAGTGGCCATCACCACCTCCTGTGGCAGCATATTCCAGACACCAATCACACGTTGCGTGAAGAAGTGTTTCCTTTTATTAGTCCTAATTCTTCCCCCCAATTTATTTGCTTCACTTTACTACTACCCTATTCATTTCATTTTAACCTTTAATGGCATATAAATTATTTCCATTTAAAAGAGAAAACTTTTAAAACATTTAAATATGGGTGTTTAAAATGCTTTCCAAGAATTTAGCCACTGCCAAGGTGATCGATGGATTACAGTCACTTAGCAGAAAGTGAGTGGCCTGGAACTTGGAGTGCTCAAGTCTTGGAAGCAGCAGAGGGTGAATTAAAATCATGGGCAGGTTACTGTGAAGACAGCATTCCAGAAGAATATGAGTTATGGTTTCTATAGATCCACATCCGCAACGGCATAGTCTCTGATGTTTAGGGATCTGGAGGTATCTCCCTGAGGTTTCTGCTGATGGGAAAATATTGAGGCGTGCTAGCATGAATGCACGACGTTGGTTAATGGATAACAGAGATGAGAGATATTTAGCTCTTGCTCTGTAACTTGGTTGTATTCCGAGGGAGTGGGGAGAGCATACAGCCGCCTTTGTTGGATAGAAACGATGATGTTCCAGACCCCTCAGTCTTTCGCGGATCTGATTGAAAATATGCAGTTCACTATCAGTCCCAACATTGTCCAAATCAAATCCTATGGTTCTGATTTTGTTCTCAATGACTTTGAAACTACTACCCTATTTATTTACTTCACTCATGCCCTACTCTTTCTCCCCAACGGGCACCAAAAACAGTTCATGTCATTTGCCTGTCCTCCGTTTTATCCTCAAAACAACCTGTGAGGCAGGTTAGACCAAGAACATGTGACTGACCCAACTTTCAATGGCAGAGTGGGTATTCAAACCTACGTCTCCCAGACATCAGTCCAACATTCTTACCACTACACCACACTGCCTACTCCACATCCACTGATCCTCTGAACACTGGGAGGGCATTGCCGGCGCTCCCAGCCCCAATCATCAACATTTTAGAGGAGGCTGATTCTGCCCAATGGATCTGGTAAATCTCCAAGCACAGATCTGGGTGATCCAACAAGACCCCATTTAATCATATTGCCCTTCCACCCTAATTTCTGTGGGGAAAAAGTTTCGGCCAAGCTACTTTTCAACAGGGGACTTTGTTTCATTCTCCTTTGCAGCTTTTAGACAGAATTCGTGTGGAGGTGGTATCTCTGAGCTTACACCCAGACAGCGAACCGGTTTCTAACGAGGCCATCCAGCAACTCTATGTGGAGTACCGATTCCCGGGACTGCCACTGGCCGAAACGGAGACCCCCTTCTCATTACGGAAGCCCCTCGGAGGCCAGGAGATCTACTTCCACTTCAGCAAGGGTGAGCATGTAATAGGGTTCTTATGACATTTGAAATCTGTAGTCGGGAGAGGACTGTATCTAAAGTGCGTGATTAGCTAAACGCCGAATCCGCTGCCTGGGTCCAGAGCAGACAGAGTGGAACCGGGAAGAACTTGGGCCATAATTCCAGCCTCTGCCCAAATTCTCATGCTTGAAAATGTCCATTTTTGTTTTCCAAACATTGGCAGTCCTAGACAAATTTGGAGACCTGAAGTGAGGCTGAGTCCTACTCCTGTGTAATAAACTGAGTCCGTTAATAACAACGAAAGTGTAAGAAAAACTTTCCAATTGCTTTCAATAATGTCAAGTGTCCAAACACCTTGAATCAACTATTTGATCCAGGTCACTTGTTCTAAATTATAATGCTGTTCAGATACCACCTGTTTTGTGATTAAACCTATGAGCAGAAGAACGCTCATTTTGCCAACAGTAGTGGTTCCCAAGTTACAAGGAACACACATACCATTAGGGTACACTTGATTGATTCTTCGTAGGCGCATTGAATAATTATCGCGTTACAGGCAACAGGTGTGCAATTGAATGTGTGATGCAAACCCCATAGCGAACTGGCCCCTCATTTTGTTCATAAACTGAACGCACAGTTCGCTTTCTTACAAACAGATGTATGTGTGGACAGGATGTTTGCACATTCTCTGCTTTTCCACATGCTGAATAAATCCTCTTTCAGAGCACTTTAAAACTGGATATTATTACAAAATCCACTTGCAAAGGATCGCTGAAGTATTTTTTAAAGTAGATTGGAAGTACATGTTTAAAAATGCCCAATATGTGGCGAGGGCTTCAGCCGTCTGGTGGAAGATTTCCCCAGAGGCAAGAAACTTTCCCTCAGTGGCGTAGTGGCTAAGAGCAGGTGCATTCTGATCTGGAAAAACCAGGTTTGATTCCCAGCTCTGCCGCTTGAGTTGTGGAGGCTGATCTGGGGAATTCAGACTAGCCTGTGCACTCCCACACACGCCAGCTGGGTGACCTTGGGCTAGTCACAGCTTTTCGGAGATCGCTCAGCCCCACCCACCTCACAGGGTGTTTGTTGTGAGGGGGAAAGGGCAAGGAGATTGTAAGCCCCTTTGAGTCTCCTGCAAGAGAGAAAGGGGGGGATATAAAACCAAAATTCTTCTCAGGGAAAGTTTGCTTCTGTCAGAAGAAAATTCTTCTGCTAGTGGAACAGTTTTGCAAGATACTTGTATGTCCTTTGCGTGGACACATGGACTTAACCTGAATAAGCTCTAATGCAAAACCCATCCTTTCTTCCCTTCAGTTATTAAACTGGATCCAGACCCAGCCAGCATTCAAAGGCAGCTGATGTTTGCCATGCTGGCGGCGGAGGAACCACAACATAGCCAGTGAGCATCACCACCTCCTGCAGCTGGGCAAAGAAGAGGTGTTGGAGGAAACCCAGGCCTCTGGAATCACGGTGTCTTCCCTTCAATGCAGGCTGCAGTTCGTAGTGGTGAGCGAACCTCTGCCCGGGACTGGCGGAGAGTGTGAAGACGTGGGCTATGCCTATCTGGATCTGCGGGAGATCCTTCTGACAGGAAGTGATGCGATGGCACGGAACCTGCAGGGTAAGAAGCCCGCCCCCAGCGAAGGCTAGGAAACCTACAGCCCTGTTGTGCTTGTCACAGGGGGAGGCAGACTTCCGCATTTCAAAGCGGACCCCAAATCATTGCAAAGAGATTGGATTTATACCCCACCTTTCTCTCCTATAAGGAGACTCAAAGGAGCAGCAGTGGCATAGGAGGTTAAGAGCAGGTGCACTCTGATCTGGAGGAACTGGGTTTGATTCCCAGCTCTGCCGCCTGAGCTGTGGAGGCTTATCTGGGGAATTCAGATTAGCCTGTGCACTCCCACACACGCCAGCTGGGTGACCTTGGGCTAGTCACAGCTTCTCGGAGCTCTCTCAGCCCCACCTACCTCACAGGGTGTTTGTTGTGAGGGGGGAAGGGCAAGGAGATTGTAAGCCCCTTTGAGTCTCCTGCAGGAGAGAAAGGGGGGATATAAATCCAAACTCTTCTTCTTACAAGCTCCTTTCCGTTCCTCTCCCCACAACAGACACCTTGTGAGGTAGGTGGGGCTGAGAGAGTTCTGAGCAAGCTGTGACTAGCTCAGGGTCACCCAGCAGGAACGTAGGAGTGTGGAAACACATCTGGATCGCCAGATAAGCCTCCGCCACTCAGGTGGAGTGGGGAATCGAACCTGGTTCTCCAGATTAGAATCCACTTGCTCTTAACCACGACACCACACTGACTCTCTTCATGTCGTGGAGGCTGCTCACCAGTGGCACAAGAATCGCAAGTAACGCAAAATCCTTCTCCTGACCTGGATGGCCCAAGCTAGCCTGACCTTGTCAGGTTTCTGAAGCTAAGCAGGGGGTCGGCCCTGATTAAGTAATTGGAAGGGAGACCACTAAGGAATAGCAGAGTTGCTGAGCAGAAGTACACAGTGGAACGCACTACCTGGGAGTGTGGTGGAGTCTTCTTTGGAGGTTTTTAAAGAGAGGCTGGATGGCCGTCTGACAGGAGTGCTTTGATTGTGTGTTCCTGCATGGCAGGGAGTTGGACTGGATGGCCCTTAGGGTCTCTTCCAACTCTATGATTTCCCCATGCTTACCAGCTTGTCATTTCCAGAACACAATTGTGCTGCGCCTCCTTCTGGATCCGAGTTCTGCAACCTGCAGCTCTCCAGATGTTCATTGGCCATGGTGACAGGGGCTGATGGGAATTGTAGTTCATGAACTTCTGGAGAGCCGCAGGTTGCAGACCCCTGTTCTGGATCTACCAAAACCCGAAAGGGCAGGGTTCTAACTCTCCATCTTATGTCTCCCCTGCGCTTTCAGTTGTCAGTCCCCTTGACCCCAACACCAGCATCGGCCAGCTGAAAGTCTCCGTGGAAGCGGCGGGCGCTCTGCGACTCGTCTATTGGGCAGGCAAAAGAGCAAGCGACCGGGGTGTGTGAGAAGCACCGAACCAAACGGGGGGGGGGGGGGGGGGACGCACAGAACGTCACTTGAGACAAGGCAAGAAAGAAGCCGACCAATAAAACTTTCCAAATCCTTAAAAAAAAACATTTTTTTATTGATCAGTTTTTCCAAAGTCAAAAATACCAAGTGCTAACGGCTACGAAAAAAAAAAAACAGGATCTGAGAAGGCCCCCTCCCACCCTGAATCAATGAACCCCTCTCGAGAAGAAAAACAGGGGGGGGGGGCGCGGCGGGGGGGGGGGCTAGAGGGCAGGCAATGAATTCGACCCCTCCTGTTCCCCTCCCCATCTTAAAACACTTGCTCACGGGAGACCCGGCTGAAAAGAAAACAACAACAGATAAATACGGACAGAGCCTGAACCATTTAAAACAAAACGAAAGGGAGCCCTTTTTCCTCTCGCGTGCCTCACGGTTGTCCTGATGAATTCTTCCGGTAGCAGCAGGGGTTTTGCTTTGAGAAAGCGATCAAAACGGCACGTTAACCCACCCCCCCGCCACACCCAGAAACCACTTCACTGAAGCGCTTGGTCTTAACTCGGGTGCAAACTTCGGGCCAACGACAGGCTCTGGATCAGACGACAAATTAAGATCCTGTGTGTCCAGGAGAGGAGCTGTAGGGTGGCGGGGCTTAAAGCTGGTACAGCCGCCAAGGGGGGGGGGGGGTGTGAGAAGGCGAGGGTGAGAGAAGAGAGCAGGTGGGAAGCGCAGAGAAGCATTTTTGCCAACACGTTTCCTGAGCCTCGCCCAATGCTGCCCCTCCCGTGCCCCTCTCCCCCCTCTTCCTTGGCACAGTTGCGTGTCTGCGGTGACAAAATGGGCGGGGTCCGGGTTTCTCTCACAGCTGATTGGTCCGTACAAATGGTCAGAGAAGGAACGAAATGGAGAAGCTGACTTCCATCCCCCCCGCCCCAAATAATAATATATATATATCCCCCCTCCCTCCCCCGAGAGAAACGGAAAAAGGGTGAGGGTGTGCGCGAGGGGAAAGATGTGAAGATTTTGGGGAGGGGCCGGCCACCCCCATGCCCTAAACATTGGCAGCTGGATGGGGCCTCAAAGCCCTAACCCCCTGCCCTAAAATTGGCTTGGGGATGGGGGGGAGGGGGGAGAGAGACAAAGGCTAGAGTTCGCAATCTACTTCCTCTTCTTCTTGGGGGGGCCTGAGCTTCGGGCGGGGCTGCGGCTGTGGGAGCTGCGGCTGTGGGAGCTGCGATGGTGACTGGAGCTCTGGGACGGCGGAACCTTCCTCTTGCGGCCGACGATGCGGGTCCGGTCGTCTTCTTCCTCGTACCGGGTGCTCTCCCGGTCGGCTGCAAGGCAAGGGTGGGAGAAGGAGCCATCAGGTGAATGGCCGGGGATGGCCGGAAGAGGCGATGCCGTTGTTGGCTGACTCCGACAAGCAGCGGCGTCACCGGGCCCGAGCTCTGTCGGCTCAGCAGCGCTTCCCCTCGCTGAGGCGCCTGAAGGAGTAGCGCCGGGGCGAAGCTTCTGCGCCCGAACAGCGGAGGGGATCTCACCTTTTCGTGCTTCCTCCTCGAGCTCGTCCCAGTCCTTCCCGCTCTCCTCCTCGCTGCCCAGGGACTCCTTGGAGTTATCTGTCACATAATGCAAAGAGGGGGCATTTTTTTCAAGATTCTACCCTCCCCCTGCCAAAGCAGGGCTCAGAGCAGTTTGCAACAAAAAACAACATACGGCTTCAGGGAACTGGTCGGTTGGTGGTTCCAACACTGGGGAGCATGTAATAGGGTCCTTATGACATTTGAAATTTGTAGTCGGGAGCAATTTGTAGGGTTTTGGGCTTTCCTACCCCCGCCCGGGCTACATATCCTCAGGGTTTTCAAAGCGCCGGTGCCTTAAACGAAACAGGTCTCCAGCTTCAAGATATTTCTGGAGGAGAAAGTACAGGAGACTTGGAAAAGCCCCCCTGCCAGCCATAGCCATAAACGGGTGTCAAACTCGCGACCCTCCAGATGTTCATGAACTACAATTCCCATCAGTCCCTCCCAACATGAGCATTGGCTATACTGGCAAGGGCTGATGGGAATTGTAGATCATGAACATCTGGAGGGCCGCGAGTTTGACACCTGTGGTCCTGAGCACCAATTTCTCTGAAAAGGAGTTGAACAGATTCACTGAGAAGAGGGAACCACCAGCGGCACCTATTGATTTATTTCTTTCGTTTATACTAGGGTGCAGCCGACGGTGCTCCAGGTGTTCATGGACTACAATTCCCATCAGCCCCTGCCAGCATGGCCAATTGGCCGCTGAAAGGCACATATTATTCTGTGACAGCTGCAACGACGTGAGTGGTGAGAGGCCTCAAGGGTTAACAGGAAGGGGCGGAGGCTTTCGCAGCAGGGGACAATGAAGCATCAAGGGTTGGGTTTTTGAGAGGTCATGGGGCGGCCGGGGTGTCCGCCATCAGCCTCCTTACCCGATTCCTCCTACCGCCTCCGGAAGTAGTCCCTCGTGGCCTCGTCCTCCTCCTCCTCATTATTCATCCTCAGAGGTTAAATGTATAAGATCCTCAATCTGATCAGAGTCCCCAGCCCATTAAGCTTCCCTGGAAGGCGAGGAGACAGAAGCGGTGAAAGGGTGACAAGAAGTGCGCCCAATAACCCAAGTTAGGCTCTACCGACAACAGGGCGACTCCATACAGGGCAGCGGTTTTCCCCTACAGCCTAAAAATGACAGCAATTCTACGGCAATACGACGGGGGCTTCTGGATCACGCAGTAAGGAGAAGAAAGAACCGAAGGCCAGATTTCCTTACGCAGGTTATCTGGAGAAGCAAAGGGTCACAGAAACATCTTTGGCATCACTCCCATGGTTTTCTGAACGTACTGCTTACACCTAGGGGCAGGTAACCTGTATAGCCCAAATGCCAACAAACAAACAACATGGAAGCAGGACGGGTGTGCCGAGGCCTGCACAAAGAAAGTCCCAGCGCTTCAGGGACTCACTTCTGCTGGTGGCCGTGTGGGTCTGGAAGGGGCTGACGGGCAAAAGATGTGCCTGCCACCTTCTCCCACAGCACTGACTAGCAGCGGCCTTGCTTGTTTGCGGGGGACAGAGATCCGACCCTGGGGTGCTCCGGCTGGGCATCCAAGCGGGGGTTGCCGACTCTTGCCCTTCCCATCTCAACCACAGAAACTTCCAGCAATGTTAAAAGCGTGCCAGCCCCAGATCTTCCCACCTCTGGGGCTGGTTCCAGGTTCCGAGGGGCCCTGGGCACAGAGTTGCCAGGCCCCACCCCTTTCAGGAGCAGCAGTGGCGTAGGAGGTTAAGAGCTCATGTATCTAATCTGGAGGAACCGGGTTTGATTCCCCGCTCTGCTGCCTGAGCTGTGGAGGCTTATCTGGGGAATTCCAATTAGCCTGTGCACTCCCACACACGCCAGCTGGGTGACCTTGGGCTAGTCACAGCTTCTCGGAGCTCTCTCAGCCCCACCTACCTCACAGGGTGTTTGTTGTGAGGGGGGAAGGGCAAGGAGATTGTCAGCCCCTTTGAGTCTTCTGCAGGAGAGAGGGGGGATATAAATCCAAACTCTTCTTCTTCTTCTTTAGAGCTCTCTGGCCCCACCTACCTCACAGGGTGTTTGTTGTGAGGGGGGAAAGGCAAGGAGATTGTCAGCCCCTTTGAGTCTCCTGCAGGAGAGAAAGGGGGGATATAAATCCAAATTCTTCTTCTTCTTCTACCCACCACCTGGCCCCCTACATGCCCACCCTGCCTTCTCCCCACCCAAAGCCCCACCTGCCTGTGCGCCCTTTTTCTACCCGCTTGTGAGCTCTCCCATTGCCCCTGCTCGCCACCACTGGCATTGCTTTCCTCATCAGCTCTGGGCAAGCCAGTGTAGCTGGAAGCATGGTAGAGCCAGGAAAATAAGTGAATGGGGGGGAGGGGGGTCTGTAATAATGGACCATGGCAGCTGCCCGACCTGAGGGGTTTGCTCGCCCGACCCTGTTGATCTGGCCCGCCACCTGAGTAGCGTGCCTGCATGCCCTCGACGTGCCGATAGAGGAGCGACCAGCATGCCTGCTCAAAGAAGCCCTCCGGGTCATCCACAATGGTTTTCATGATTTTGGTCCAGTTAAGGGACTGCACCCCTTCTGTGTATTTAATGTCACAAGAGCTGATTGGGCGGGGGGAGGGGCGAGGCAGGAGAGAGAGAGAGAGAGAGACAATGGAAGATGAATGTACAGTTATTCCTTCCACGTTGCGACTTTCCTCATTGCAGTTATGATATATTGGTCGGGTTGGTGCGTATCCACCATCTCCAGTTAAAATGGAGCACCGACCGTGGAGTGATCGCGAAAAGACCCCCCCACCTCAGACCTTGGAGAGCTACGGCCAGCATGAGCAACCGGATTTAGTACGAAGGAGCTTCATGCGGTCAGAGCATCTAACGCAGTGGTGGCGAACCTATGGCACGCGTGCCAGAGATGGCACTCAGAGCCTTCTCTGTGGAGCGCGTCATTGCCAGAGGATTAGATCATGTAGGGGGAGCAGAAAATCACCACCCCCCCATACACACATCTAGGCTGGCCTTGCTTCTGAGTAAACCCTCCTAGGGTCGTGATTCACCCATTCAAAGCATTGCATGGTTGCTTCACCAAGCTTACTTCCGGTGTAATCGCGTGCCTCAGGAAGCAAACCCGTTTTCTAAACTAAAACCTTATCAGTATTCAGGTTTAAAATTGCGATGTTGACGCTGCGTCATCTCAATAAGTGGGTTTTGGGTTGCAATTTGGGCACATGGTCACCGAAGGTTAAGCCATCCCTGATCCTAGCGAGGAAACACCTAAACTGCCCCGGATGCACCGAGGGAAGATTAAGCCAAAGAAGCATTTCAGCTTGGAGGCCGCAACTCACTTGAGCCACTCCTTGATGGGGTCGAGAGAACCCACCGGGATCGCGTTGATCATGGTGACCTTCTTGCTGTAATCTTTGTAGACGATGACCAAGTCGAAGTTCTTCAGATGGAACTGCACGCGCTCAAAGTGAATCAGCTCCACACCTCGTCCAACGTCACCACAAACGGGGGCTGCGGGTGTAAGAAACCCTCCTAAATCTTCAAATACATTAAGGATGGGTGGGTGGGATAGTGTAGTGGTTACAACCCGAGTCTAGAGGCCGCTTAGCCAAGAGGCTTGCTGAACTATCTTGAGCCAAACCATCTCTCTCTTTTTCTTAAATGTACGCAAACTCAGCCTAACTGGCCTCTCAGAGGGCTAAGGCAAGGATGCCACATGCTGAGTTTGCTGGAGGGAGGTTGCTGAAAACGCTAAGATAAGAAGGGACAATGTTGGCTGTTGTGGGTTTTTCAGGTTGTGTGGTCGTGGTCTGGTAGTTTTTGCTCCTAACGTTTCGCCCGCATCTATAGCTGGCATCTTCAGAGGCAGGTCAGGGACGAGGTGTTTCTAACACACGTGTTTCTATTCATTCACAGATGCAATACACACACGGTCGGGGGTGGGGGAGGATCTCTGCCAGGCAAGATGAATTTACACTCACCCACTCGGTGCAGTTCACCAGGGCGCTGCTGGTCGGCTGGAGCAGGCAGGTGCTTCTGTAGGGGGCGCCGTTGAACCTGCCGCCAAAAGCCAAGAGGGTAATCCTTACAAGTCAAGCTCCTCCTTCCTTGCCAGCAGGCAATAAGCAGAGAGCGGGCCAGAAGCTCTGTGGCCGGAGCACATCACAGAGGCGGGGGGCGGGTGGGTGGGGAGGGTCTAGCAGGCGACATAACCACAGACTAACAAGGTGGAAAACAGGACCAAACAGTAGGAGGGACTGTACCATTTTGGACTACAGGTGGAGGGAGGTACATTTTGCAGAGCTTCCTTGAACTCTTTAATGATCGCTGACAAATATAGCACTAAGCGCTGGTAGAACTTCCTCTGCAGCTGCAGATGGATTTACATGAAGGAGCATGAAAAATGGGGTGTACCTCGCCTGCAGTTCAAAGCGGTACAGGCTCATTCTACCCGCTCACTTATGTACAGATTAAATCTCAGGTGGCTCCTGATCTCCCCCCACCCCCGGCCTATGCAAGCCCCAGCTCCTTCTCCTCCTCCTCCCCTAGGTAGCCAGAGAACTCTTTCTCCTCCCTACCAGCACATTATTCCTTCTTCTCTCCAGGTGTTGACCTAACGTCACAATACAGAGCACAACAGTCTTCTCTGCACCGGTGTGGTGGTTAACAGCAGGTGGATTCTAACCTGGAGAACCGGGTTTGATTCTCCACCTGAGTGGCAGAGGCTTATCTGGTGAACCAGATGTGTTTCTATGCTCCTACGTTCCTGCTGGGTGACCTTGGGCTAGTCACAGTTCTTTGGAACTCTCTCAGCCCCACCTACCCCAGAAGGCGTCTGTTGTGGGGAGAGAAAGGGAAAGGAGCTTGTAAGCCACCTCGAGTCTCCTTACAGGAGAGAAAGGTGGGATATACACTCTTGTTCTTCTCTTGGTTTTTCCCCTTGTAAAGAGAGCATGTCTGGCTCTTCCTTAGGTTAAGAAAAACAGAGGTGACCCCAGCAGCTGCTCTAGAAGGTCAAAGGATTAGATGAAGCTTATTCTGTCAGCAGAACCATCAGCCCTGGTCTGTCCTGAGCCAATAATTCTTTCCCAGGATCCTCAAGTCCAAAAGAGGTTGAGCAAGTAACGTGATTCTCCAACATTTAATGACTCTGGCTATTCTGATTGTGAAGTTTCCCCTTTAGGGCAGTGGTGGTGAACCTATGGCACTCCAGATGTTCATGAACGACAATTCCCATCAACTCCAATTGGCCATGCTGCCAGTGGCTGATGGGAATTGTAGTCCATGAACATCTGGAGTGCCACAGGTTCACCACCATGGCTCTAGGGCAGTGGTGGCGAACCTTTGGCACTCCAGATGTTATGGACTACAATTCCCATCAGCCCCTTCCAATTGGCCATGCTGCTTGAGGCTGATGGGGTAGTAATCCTGTAACATCTAGGAGATATGATTATCCTACCCCTTCCCTAAAGGTATAATTCCTCACTTCCCTATGTGTATTCTCCCAGGATAATCAAACCCAGAAATGCACTCTTTGCAATGGTTACTGCACAAATCCTGGACATTCAGTTTTTCACAGACCCTTTAAGGCTCCCCGGGGTCCCGCTGCTCCTTACCCCAGGTCTCGGAAGGGCACCTCAAATTCCAGCTCTTCCTTGGTCAGGGACTCCACTTTCTCAATGAAATTCTTGAATGCCGTTTTCAGCTTGTGTCTCATTTCGCGCTCCATCTACACCGGATTGGATCAATGAGCATCAGCTGATGGAATCCCACCACCCGCCACACTCTCCCGCCAAACGAGGCGCAAGGATGCCCACCGATTACCTGCTCGGTAAGAATTAGGTCGATTCGATGCATGTGCTGGTGCTTGCCCAGGTCCGTGGTGATCTCGCCCACCTCCGTGTAGAACTGAACGTCCGTGTGGCGCTTCTTGCCAAACATGATGGCGTTCTGGGGGGGGGAGGGGAGGCAGAAAAGAAGTGTGTGAAACATATGCACAGGCCTTTGAATTATGTTTACAGGCAAGCGTCTTAAATTCTGTCCCGCTGTGGTGTAGAGCGGGCAGAACGATATACAGTGGAACCTCGGTTTTTGTTGGTAATCCGTCCGAAAAGAATAGATGAAAACCGAGGCAAACTTTTCCATGGGAATCAATGTAAAATCCAATTAATCTGTTCTAGAAGCACTCAAGAAAACATGCAAAAACACATTTTTTGGGGTGAATAAACAGTTGCTTAATGCACTGAAAACAGTAACAAACAACAACACTAGGACCAGCTTCAGAGCCAGTGGACCAATGGCGCGCAGAAAGCTGTCAAAGAGGAGTCTGTTTCTAGCGCCTCTTTAAAGATTTGTCTGAAATGGGGCAAGACATTGCCATTAAACAAGTTGCAGAACATGGCCTGCAACAGCTATGTCCAGTTGATTTTCTCAACAACCCCGCACGCCTTACTTGAATGCGTTAAGAAAACCGAGGCAAATCGATGAAAACCGAGACAAATTGTTCACTGAAAAAATCAATGAAAACCGAAGGCAATGAAAATCGAGATTCCACTGTATCAAGGTACAATAGCTGGCTATTTAAATGTACTGCTCGGTCTCAGGCTGAGACGGGTGACCACCGGGGCAAGAACTAACACACTCCCTCCCACCTTATCACCAGAGAGATTTAAGTCAGCTCCAGCGTCGAATCGTGCTTGTACATGTTATTGAGCGAGCAGTGATGACTTGCTGAAGTTCTGAGTGGGTTTTCGGGCTGTGTGGCGATGGGGATATAGTGAATCTTGTTCCCCTGCGTTTACGAACCTGCATCTGTTAGGAACAAGATCCACCAGACCACGGCCACACAGCCCGGAAAACCCATCAGAACCAGTTGAATCCGGCCGTGAAAGCCTTCAACAATACTTGATGAGACCTTAGAACACATTCTACTTGTCCGCCCTAAATTCACAGAACTTAAAAGTTAGCCTTTTCCAGAAGGTCCCAATCACGGTTAGCCCACTCTCTCCCAACGCTAACATGAAATATCTCCTGAACAACCAGGAGCCTCAGATGCTGGAAACAGTGGCCAATTTTTAAAATACAAATTGAGCAGCATCCCTCTGGGCGCCTCCCCCCGGCCCAACTGAACAAAGTACATAATGGGCCCGACATCTTTTTAATTACACTTAACTAATTTACAGCCCTGGCCCCTGCCTGGTGGAACACTTTACCATCAGCTATCCGGGCCCTGCGGGATCTTGGGGAGTTCCGCAGGGCCTGCAAGACCGAATTGTTCCACAGGGCGTTTGGAGGGGCCGGCTGCTGATGTGCGCCCTCCTTCTCCCCCCTTTTACATTCTGGGCCCTTAATTTTATGGGGCCCTCAGCTCTCTGGGTTTGTTTTTTTCCCAGGGTGGGTTTATTACATTTAATGAAGTTTTATGCTGGACGCCGTTGTAATTTTGTTTCATTCGCTGTTTTAATGTGATTGTTTGGTATTATGATGCTCACCGCCCAGAGCCCTTCGGGGGAGGGGCGGTATATAAAATTGATTATAAATAAATAAATAAATAAAATAATTATAATTAATTTTAAATTAATTTGCTTATCTTACTTGTTACACCGGGTACCTATATGATGCCTAAGAAAGGTTTTTTGAATTTGAATCTTGAAACAATATACTCAGGCCAGACTGGCTGATTTTGCCCCAAATGTGCCAATTGCAGTAAAACCACGCGGCCACGATCCTGCCTCACAACAGGTAAGATACCTTGAGGTGAAAGTGGAGAACAATGATCATCTCTCCGTCGCAGGGCTGGAACACGGCGTGCTTGATGTTGTTGTACAGGATGTCCACCTTGTCGCCCCGCACAGAGGTGAAACGGAAACCTGGCCAAAAGCGACACGCCCCAATCAGAGGACGGAAATATCCATCCACGGGCAGGGCTTGGTGTTAGAGAATGCTTTAAATCCCTCCACGTTCTTTAAGCAAAAAAAGAGAACAGAAAGAAGCCAGCGGGATAAGGCTGAAATATCTAAATTCTTGGGTAAATGGAAACCCCCTGAGACAGGCTTTTTTGCATAACACAGAAAAAAAAACACGCCGAGTTGGATGGTTTGTGGAATAGAGGATAGGAAAAAAGATATAAATATAGAAAAGTGTGACGTTTATTAGTAATAATAATAATAATAATCAAGAATTAATTTTATAAAAATAATTAGAGCAAATAGTGATTTCTTAAGTGGGTTAATACGAGATGGGAGTTCTTTTGTTAAATGTGTTTTCTGCGTTTCTTCTTCTCGGTTTGCAAGTCTTAATAATAATAATAATAAAAACTGTTGGGCAATAAAATAACTCCAGTGAGGCAATTGCAAAAGCCGTAGAATGTCCCAGGCTGGCACTTAAAGAGGCCTGACCCATTTCTCCAGCTTTTGGAAAGGGAAAACCCTTGAGAAGATCCTCTCGCCAGATTTCTCTAGCCCCGAGAATGCTTGACACTTTGTCTGCGGCGCTCACAGCCCACCATACCATTGACGTGGGCCTCCAGGGACCCCTGCATCCTTTTCTGGGCAATGTTGGGGCGGATGTAAAGGTCCTTCAGTTTGGGATTGCTGCGGTTCAGATTGATCACCAAAGAGTCTTGTTTGACGATCCCCTGGAGCAACGGAAGAGGAACAGCCATGTTGCAACTAAGAAGCCTCTGGGAATTCCTTGGTCAAGCACCCACCTTTTCCCCCACCCACTGGGGCTTTCAAGTTCTGACATAGTGAGGATTGCGTTTTAACAACAAGAGTTTGGATTTATACCCCCCCGTTCTCCCCTGTAAGGAGACTCAAAGGGGCTTACAATCTCCTTTCCCTACACCCCATAACAAACACCCTGTGAGGTGGGTGGGGCTGAGAGAGCTCTGAAGAACTGTGACTAGCCCAAGGTCACCCAGCTGGCATGTGTTGGAGTGCACAAGCTAATCTGGTTCACCAGATAAGCCTCCACAGCACAAGTGGCAGAGCAGTGAATCAAACTGCAGATTAGAGTGCACCTGCTCTTAACCTCTCCACCACGCTGGCTCTCTGTGTGTCCTAAACACGCATCTTTGGTACATCGTCCTTCCCCACGAGAAAACTCTTTTGGCCCCTCACCTCCTTCTCTTTCTCTTCGGCCTCACGTGTTTTGTAGCGTTTCTGCACCTCCTTGATGATGCGGAAGGCGTTCTGCAAGTTGAGAGCTGGAACGGTCTGTTCCCCTGGCGTTTTTATGTTTGAAGCCCGGTACGTTCTACGGGAAGCAAAAGAGTCAGTGCGAGTTTGGCAGACGCACAGCTACAGCATTAAGAGTCCAGTTCTTCCTGGCATCTTGGAAGGGGATGGGACTTTGACAGGAGATGTTTCCTGAAGAGCCCGTCACAAAACACAGAGGGAAACAGTCCGGTTCCCTTCCACCCCAGCCCTAAATACAAAACCAAGTGTGGGCTTTTTGGAAGGCCTTTACATTAGAACATGCTAAGGATAAAGAAGAAGAAGAGTTTGGATTTATACCCCGCCTTTCTCTCCAGTAAGGAGACTCAAGGTGTCTTACAATCTCCTTTCCCTTCCTCTCCCCACAACAGACACCTTGTGAGGTAGGTGGGGTTGAGAGACTTCTGAGAGAACTGCGACTAGCCCAAGATCACCCAGCAGGAATGCAGGAGTGCGGAAACACATCCAGTTCACCAGATAAGCCCCTGCCACTCAGGTGGAGGAGTGGGGGAATCAAACCCGGTTCCTCCAGATTAGAATCCATCTGCTCTTAACCAGTACACCACGGTGGCTCTCAGGAGTGATCAGGTAAGGAGTGATCAGGTAAAAATGACTCCTGAGAGGCTGGGAGTGATCAATGAGACAGGAAAGGGCTTTCAAGTTAGACACTAGAAGAAGAAGAGTTTGGATTTATATCCCCCCTTTCTCTCCTGCAGGAGACTCAAAGGGGCTGACAATCTCCTTGCCCTTCCCCCCTCCCCACAAACACCCTGGGAGGTGGGTGGGGCTGAGAGAGCTCCGAGAAGCTGTGACTAGCCCAAGGTCACCCAGCTGGCGTGTGTGGGAGTGCACAGGCTAATCTGGATTCCCCAGATAAGCCTCCACAGCTCAGGCGGCAGAGCTGGGAATCAAACCCAGTTCCTCCAGATTAGATACACGAGCTCTTAACCTCCCACGCCACTGCTGCTCCTAGTCCCTGATTCCACTAGAAAAACACGAAGGGATAACATGACGACACTAGGGCACCAGGAGGTGCTTCCGAGCAGTACCCCAGGACACACACTGGCCAGAGCGACTCACATTTCTTTCACAAAGGTGGCTTCAGGGTTGGGGAAAATGTTGCCCTCATTGCGACCCAGGGCGCTGCCCGGGCAATAGAAGTTGATTCTCAGGTAGGTGTAGTCGCCTTCCACGGACATACTGATGTTCTGTAAGTGAACAAGAATGGAGGAGAGTGCTCCACTATATCCACATGGTTCAGAAAGCCTTTTAAACTCCCTCTCTGTCCCCCCAAAACCCCCAGAAGCCTGTCCTCAGGTTTTCTTGCCCTGCCTCCTGCACTGTTTAATGGGCTTCCCACCCCCACAGTGCTGCAGAGGGCTGTACCTTGATCGTGGCAATGTGAAAAGGCGTGGCTATGCCAAAGACGGGCATGATGACCGTCTCGTACTTCTTGTCGATATAAATCTTCATCTCGCGGATGTGCAACTCCTTTGGCATCAGGGACGGGTTCTTGTAGGAGACGTTTGACTTGCGAGCCCTACAAGGGGACAGAAAGGGGGAGAAAACCTTGCAGAGTGGGACTCCCAGGTCATCTGTTGGAGGACATTACGAGGACATGCCCCCTTTAACCAGTTCCCCTTCACCCATCTTGTTCTCGTGGAAAGGAGGAGAATCCCTACAGTTCCTCCCAGCAAGTCAGAGACAAACATAAACCCACTTAAACCTGGATGTTTACTTTCACAGTAAGCTACACTTTGTAGCGGGAGAGTTCGCAAAGGTTACATTTAACACCAGAACAGTTGTAACATCAGTAACTATTTACAGAGCTGTTTTCTTCGCTTATGCTCATAAGAGTGTCTGAGTTTTTCTGCTAGAACACAGGGGATAAAGGATACGGTGTGCCCAGATAAACATCTCTAACTCTGAGAAAATAACTTCCCCTTTGGGTTTTCCCCGAGGTCTGAAATCTCAAACCTGCTCCAAAGCCCTCGTCTCTGCCCACCTCCTTTTCAAAACTGACCCCTAGGTTCCCTTAGGATCTCTAAAACCCCTGTTAATATACACTCCTAACACAGTTACTTCTCATCTCTCAGCCCCCTTTGGCTGCACCTCCCTTAACTGATCTCGACTGTCGGCATTTCTTAGGTTTTTCCCTCCCTCCACATTCCATTCAGGTCATAATAGCCTTAACCATTAAGTTGCTCAGGCCTCACGGGGCTGGCAACATACCAGAAGATCATCCACAAAAGTTAGCACGTATCGGTATTGTCCATCTTTCACTCTGGTGAACAAGCCTGGCTCAGTTTTTCCTTGCTTAAATCCTTGATCTTTCAGTAGTTCTTCTAAGAGTCTCATTCCAGGATCTGGCAGCCTGTCTCAAACCATACAGGCTTTTCATCCGTCGCCCTCCCAACCCTCCCCCAACATCTGCCTCCTCCCAAACCCCTCAGCCTTGTGCTCACTTCTGGATCTGCTGCTCTCCCTTTTGCTCCGTCAGTCGCCGCCGGGCTTCTTCGTTGAGCTGCGCAGCCAATTCCCTCTGGTGAGCCCGTCGCTTCTCTTCGGCGGTCATCTCATTCTGGACGGAACAGAGGGGGGGGGGGGGAGAAAGTGGAATGTGCCATTCCAGAACCATTAACACCCCGTTGGGTGCACCGAGAAAAAAAAAATGTGCACAGATTTCCCAACGGAGGGTCCTTTAATTATTTATTCATTTATTTATTGGATTTCATAGACCGCCTCATGCCCGAAGGGCTCTGGGCGGTTCACAATACAATGCAATGTCCAATAAAATACTTTTAAAAACATCTAAAAACATTTAGAATTCAATGTGCAGCATAACAAATCAGATGACAACAGTCTGAAACGCCATGTTGGTGGCACCCAGTCTTAAGGCCAGGAGGGGCTGGCCGCACCCAAGATGGAACCAATATGGGGCACTGCCAGGGATCACAAAATACGGCAGGGGCCTCATGAGTGGGCAGCCAATCCACGGCCAGCCTCGCCAAAAGGCCGGTGGAACAGCTCAGTCTTACAGGCCCTGGGACAGGTAACAGAGCATTGCAGGGCCGGGGTCTTCCAGTAAATCCGCCGTCGCAGAGCACAGCAGCCTATTCGGGATACATGGAACTTTCCCTCCACTGACCCCGCCCCCCCCAAACCTTGAAACGCATGCCCCCCAATTCCCCAGCCCACTCAAGCCTTCCATACCCGAGTCCTTTCTGTCAGCAAAGCTGTCCGAGAGCTACGCCCAAGCATGTCCGCCGCCTCGTCCTTCTCTTCGTCCTCTTCATCTTCGTCTTCCTTCTACAAAAGGAAAACAGAAGTCAGAATCTATCTGTGTATCCCTCTGGATAACAACTCACAACCTCCCGCCAGCCAAACTTTGGCACCTAAACTCACGCTCTCTATTAAATCAGTAGTCATCTCCCCAACACAAACCAGATGCAGAGAGATTTGATGTTGTTAACGGAAAAACCCTTAAAGGGGGGGGGGGGGCACCTTAATCTTCAGTAGTCTCATTTCTTCCATTTATTTTATTTTCCAAAATTTACATCCCAGCTTCTGCTCTTGAGCCAGTTAAAATTAAAATAAGACCCAGTTTAAAACAAAGCCCACTATCAGTTTAAGAACACAAGAACCTCAGAACGAGCCTGCTGGATCAGACCAGAGTCCATCCCTGGTCAGCACTCCTCTGCTGCACTGCGCAGTGGCCACCAGGTGCTGCCTTCCGGGAGCTCACATGTAGGATGTGAACGCAATGGCCTTCTGCGGCTGTTGCTCCCGATCATCTGGTCTGTTAAGGCATTTGCAATCTGAGATCAAAGAGGATCAAGATTGGGAGCCATAGATCGACTTCTCCTCCATCAATCCATCCAAGCCCCTTTTAAAGCTATCCAGGTGAGTGGCCATCACCACCTCCTGTGGCAGCATATTCCAAACACCAATCACACGCTGCGTGAAGAAGTGTTTCCTTTTATTAGTCCTAATTCTTCCCCCCAGCATTTTCAATGGATGCCCCCTGGTTCTAGTATTGTGAGAAAGAGAGAAAAAATTATCTGTCAACATTTTCTACCCCATGCGTAATTTTATAGACTTCAATCATATCCCCCCTCAGACGTCTGCTCTCCAAACTAAAGAGTCCCAAACGCTGCAGCCTCTCCTCATAAGGAAGGTGCTCCAAGGTGCTTCTTGCAAAACTGCACGCCGAGCACCCCAGGAAGGACACCTGGCGCAAGGATGTCCTGGAATTCACCTTGAGCAGAATGGAGACGTTCTTGACCTTCTTCCTGACGGCTGTCAGGAGAGTAGCTCCCCCCTCCTGTGGAGGAGAAAAGGTAGCAGAGCTGACAAGAACTTCACCTGTATGCAGACAAGGAGCTCGGTCCCTCTGACCACATGGCTCCCAACGTGACACGCTCTCACTGCCACACAATTCCCAGTCCCGAAACCAACCTCTTCCACCAACACCGTGTCCCCAATAAACAGCGCGTAGGTCTTCTCCTCTGGTTTCTTCCCCTCCTTGTTGGCAAGATCCGAGAAGCCCACGTTGAGGCTGAAAACCATCCCTGCGACAGACGAGGACGCGGATTCAGAGGGAACGAAGCCCCTGAAACCTTTTACACCAGTGCCCCGTGGGCTATACATTCCCAACACAACATTTGGACAGCTGGGTTAAGGAACCTGACTGCTCAAGAGAGGAAAGGAAAGGGGTCCTCACCTTTCTTGAGCCGATACTGGTTCTTGCTGTTGATCACGAGGGAGCCTTCTCGGAACTCAATGCCCATGGCGAATCTGGGAGAAAGAGTGAGGGAACCGTGAGCTCCTCCCACTGCGCTGCCCTGGAGCCTATCTGCAGGAAGGAGGGGATCATCATACCACAGGAAGGATGTGCCCAAAAGGGTGAGGTTTTTTACCCCAAGTTTTTGGTGATTTTGCTCAAGAGCTCCGGCTTCTGCTTCTTCACCATATCCATGACAGCAGCGTAGACTTCGCACAGTTTTACACCTGGAGGGAGGAAGAGGTCATCAGAAAAGAGGCACAGAAGAGGCAGGGCAGCTTTCGCCTGGCCCCTCCCGTGCACTATGAAGTGCAACCCTGCCCCTCAAGTCCAGGCCACCGCTCACCGTGCCGCAGTTCTTTGAGCATCACTTCTTGAAGCTGCAGCAGGAAAGCGTAGTTCTCCTGCATCTCCTGAGGCGGGTCGACCATGAGCGTGCGCACCAGGTTGGAGCAGTAGGATTTGTATCGGATACCCATGGCACAAGTGATCACTCCAAAGTGCATGTAGTTCTTCTCACTGGGATTGGATGGGGGGGGTGGGAAGGTAAAAAGCGGGCAACGGCTCAGCGAAGCGAGGCTGGACTGTGCCTGTTTGTTTATGTTCTGCACTGATATCCACACCCTTCCTGCCAGTTCAGGCAGCACACATCTTTCTCCCCTCTTCCCTTTTATCTGCACAACAACCTTGTGAAGTATGCTAGGGTGAAGAAAAGGATGGTCCTTCACCCAGGTGACCCAGTGAGTGTAGATTTGAGCTCAGGTCTCCCCAGTCTTAGTTCAATTTGCTCCAAGCAGAGAACTTGACTAACTGGAATTCAGGACAATTTTGCTCCTGCTAAATCTCATTTTTAATTGTTGTGTCCGGACAAGGAAAAAAAAACAATTGAAGCTGAACAATATAGATACAATAAAGCAGCCTGTATATTGTATTCATTATTCTGGCCAATTATAGATATTTATCACTATCAGTTGTATAGCAGATGCTTGTTTTCCAATTCACAAAGAACATACTTGGCCCAGCAGGTTATCACCATGACTTATTAAAAGCGCTGGACATTTAACTCCCCGCCTCCTTTCTAAGCAGAAATAAAAGACAGATGGCCCCCAAGACCAAAGGATTTTGATTACACTGCATTATTTGGTTGCAACATATTTAAACAGCTATAACAATACAATTAGTAGTAGAAGAAAAGTTAGAATTTATACCCCCCCCCCCTTTCTCTCCTGTAAGGAGACTCAAAGGGGCTTACAAACTCCTTCCCCTCCCCCCCCTCAACAAACACCCTGTGAGGTAGGTGGGGCTGAGAGAGCTCCGAAGAACTGTGACTAGTCCAAGGTCACCCAGCTTGGAGTGCACAAGCTAATCTGGTTCCTCAGATAAGCCTCCACAGCTCAGGTGGTAGAGCGGGGAATCAAACCTAGTTCTCCAGTTTAGAGCGCACCTGTTCTTAACCACCACGCTGGCTCTCGCCCTGACCCTTGGCAAATTTAAGGGCACTTTGATGCAAAGGTCCTGTTCCCGTGGGATTTAACTGACCTGACCACGCTGAATTTGAGATTGTAATGACCGCCGCTCTGAATGATGGGAGGGTAGCACATCTCGACAGTGGAGGGATCGGCCCCGGAGAGGTATTTCTTCTCCTCGATGGCTTTCTCTACCGACTCTGCCAGCTTACTGTGCCGTACTTTCTGCCAGGGGATGGAAAGGAATCAACAGTCAACAGGGGCAGCTGGAATTAGTGCGGATGTGTGCGAGGGGCATCCTCAGGCACCAAGAAAAATACGGGGGAGGAGAGGAACGCAGGGCTGTGTGAAGACACGCAGTTTGATTTCCACAACTCTTGCTGAACTGGAATGAGCATCAATACTAGCAGAGCCACATGAATTCTGCGAGGGGCAGCAGACTGCATCAGCTGCTCGTAAAAGAGCAAGCCTTCCCGTGGCTCTTTAAGAGCATGTGGCAAAGCCCACTGTGGTCCTGCCACCTCTTTAGCGGTGGATGGGAGCATCCTGGACACGGATGTATATAGTTTCACTTTGAGCTATGCGTTGTAGAAATGCATGGGTTAATTGCAATGACTTTTTCAAGGGGAGGGGGAGGGGGTCTGCACCTGGGGACTTTGGGGGAGCTTGTACACCGCTGGTGGAAAGGCAACGGGAGGGGGTTGCCTAGCAACAGCGTGAAGGGAGCAGGTGTGGCAGTGACGGGAAAGCCGAGCTCAGAAGCTTTTAGTTTTTGCAAAAACCTTGAAGCGTATCCTGTCTGAAAACTCCGATCAATACATCCATTTTGCATACACTGAGTTTGTTTATTGGGAGGTCGTCAGGACAGGACGGCGTAGATGCACCGCCGCTATATGTTTACACGAGTGTTCTGCTCTGCTGGAAAGGACAGGGATGCCCAATTATCCCAACTGCCCCAGCTTTACACTGTAGGCGCCATCAGTGTCTACTGGGCATAGCAGAGAGAACCAGGGATATAATCAGGGATAATGTGCTTGGAGGAAAAAAAGGAAATGAGGAAATGAAGAAATAGACTGTCCTAACAGGAAAAAAAAACAAATATCTGCTAAAGTTCAAAGAAGACGAAGGAGGAGGAGTAGTTTGGATTTATATCCCCCCTTTCTCCCCTGTAAGGAGACTCAAAGGGGCTGACAATCTCCTTTCCTTTCCCCCCACCCCACAACAAACACCCTGTAAGATGGATGGGGTGAGAGAGCTCTGAAGAACTGTGACTAGTCCAAGATGACCCACCTGGCATGTGTTGGGAGTGAACAAGCTAATCCAGTTCACCAGATAAGCCTCCACAGCTCAAGTGGCAGAGCGGGGAATCAAACCCAGTTCTCCAGATGAGAGTGCACCTGCTCTTAACCACTACACGACACTGGCTCTCACACGGGGTGCGACAGCTCACGTCTCCCCGTTTTTTCAGGGCCCAGCCCTGTTTTTTCTCCAAACAAGTGTTCACCTGACACCCTGGCTATGTTTTCCAACCTGGCAACTACGTCCCCGCCTCACCTCATCAACGTCGACGATCTCCATAACCCGCTCCTTCAGGAACTTGGTGAAGACCTCCGTGGTGATGGCGGCTGCTTTACGCATCAGGGCGAGCTCCCCGTCCTCCTTCACCGCAATGGTGTAAGCCACCACAGCGCTGATATCCACCTGCGACAGAGCGAGAGTAACGTGAGCGAGGAGTGGCGCTGGCACTACCAGCCGGGCTCCCGGAAATCGGGGCTGGCGCTCCCCACCTTCTCAAAGCCTTCCTTGCTGAGGCAATCGTTCCAGCTGTTCATGAATTCTCCCGGGAATTTGTCCTTGATGAAGATGCCGATGCGCTTGCCGTTCTTGCTGGCCTTCAGCGCTTCGACCATCTTGTCGAAGTTGGCCTTGTTACTTTCGTTCTGGGGGAGAGAGGAAAGAAACAAGGCTCGACACATCTGAACCCAAATTTTGGGGGGTTATTGATGTTTTTGTTAATTAACGATATCGTCATGTTACTGTGCAATATTTATTGATACTTTGCTATGTATACTGTCATCATTGTTGTTATCTTGTTGATATTGTTACATTATATGCGAATGTGTTACACTACTGATATTTTTCTATTTTGTGATGGCGTACTACGACTTGGTAACGTGCAATATTATGACCTGCTATTTTGCTGACTTTATTGCCCATGTCTAATGATGTTTCCAATTATATTGTGATGCTTGTTGATGTTTTGTTAGAATTGATATTGTTATTCATACTACTGTTGTATGCCGCCCTGAGCCCCTTGGTGGGGCGGGGGGGGGGATACAAATTGAATCAATTAATCAACTTTATACTGCTCAGGTAAAACCTTGGGCAAAAATGTCAGGGGTCAATATGGACCAGGGGAGTAGAAAGCTAGAATTACAGGTAAATGAAATCTACCCAGTTTACTTACATTTTTCTTTCGCAGTTCCTTCTCCCAAGTGCGTTCTAGAATTGGTAGTTCAAACACTTGCTTTTCATTAAACCCAGACTTTACAGCATTTACTGGCAAAAAATTTCCTTCTTGCTCACCTTTTCCCGCACAAGCAACGTGATGGCTGGCACCCCGTTGGTACTTTCATTGCTCTTGCTGTTTGCAATCTGCTTCAGAAACTCCACCTTCTTCTTGCTGGCCATGAAGAGGATCTTGTCCTCACAGAAGACCATGATGGTGTCGGTGAGTTCATAGCCAAAAAGCCACGTCTGCAAAGGTGGGAAAGACCGGAGGAGAACAGGGGCTCTCTCTTCTCCTTCTGTCCCAGCAATTCCGTCCCTTTCTATGGGGCGCCCATCCTCCTTAAAAGACAAACGGCATCACCCCTTCCTCACTCACCTGCAGGGCAGTGGACTTGGCATAGACAGTCTCTTCGTCCACACCAACGGAGACCACGATAGCATCAATGGTGGCATATTCATCTTCCCCTTTCTGCAAGAGATGCGATGCTTAAGAGTTGTGCTGTGTAACGCTCAGAGCAAAGTCGGTTCTGTACGTCAGTCATGTACATGCAAAATTAGTACTGGACAGCGAAGAGTCCTGAGGTAAGAGTTCCAGGCATGGGGTACCATTCTTGCCACCTGACTTTTCTATATTTGTCTGCTAATTGCTATTTATGGTTTTATGGTTTGTAAACTGTTTTATCTTGCATAGTTTTAACATACGTATTGTACACCGCCCAGAGCCCTTCGGGGGTGGGCAGTCTATTAAATCGAAATAATTAATTAATTAAAACAAAACAAAACAATGGGCCTAAGATTTTTTTTGCCTTTCTCACACTCACAATCTCCCATCAGCGAGTCTTCCGTCTTCCGAGCAACCCAGTCTAATCCTTCTTCCTACCCCAGCTGTCTTTCCACCACCCAGTACACAACAATCCACACTCCACCACAAACCTACTGTTTCTGATATGCTTCCCAGGATCATGGAATCTGCCATGTTCACCAAAGTAATTTACAAGCGCATGCTGATTGTATGGATCTAAAAGCAGGTTGTAACAGCCTGCGTTGTAATTTCAGTCAGGCCTGCAAGATGTGTACTCAAACTCACTTGCAACATGTAGCTCTCCACAAACATATTCTAACTATTTGTCAACACTCGTAGTCAAGATGTTTAAAAGACAGGAAATGCTGAAACTTACATTAGCATATTTGAGCAGAGGCGCATGTAGTTACCATATACATGGGGTAACAAGATGGGAGGGTTAAATATTAATAAGGGCACAGAAGAATCTACCACTCTCATAACCACATATGCAACCATCATGATAAACTTTCACATAATTATCAATTATATTAAAAGTCACATCTACCATGGAGAATAAAAGACAGTATACAAACATTGTCCAAGAAATGACTGGAAATCTAAACTGAGGGACAGTCGTTTATAAAGCAAATGTCCTAAAAAGGACAATGCAAGACCAAGTGAGGGGGGGAAGCCACGGATTTGATTTAACAGCTTTGAGAGGGGGTTTAAGTATTCCCACTTTGATCAAATCGGTCCCTGTGACAGTTTCCCCAACTGGTTTAAACCACAAAAGAATGAGGAAGACTCTGAAGTGGATCCAATGGTTCCTTCCTGAAATAGGAAGAATCCACTATTGGAGGAAATAGGAAACCACTTGCTTCAACCACCCTGAGCCCTTCAGGGGAGGGCAGGTTATAAATTTAAAGTAACAAATAAGTAAATAAATAAACCCTGCATGCATGCACACAGTATGAAGAAAATGCCATTTACTACATACATATAATTATCTTCTGTTAGCAGCAGAGGACAGGACACGAAATAGTGGGTTTACATTATGGGCAGGAAGGTTCTGACTGGATATTAGGAAAAAAGTTTTAACTTTAACAATCAGCTGCCTAGGGAGGGGGTGAGCTCCCTTTCATTGGCTGTTCTTAAACAGGAACTGGACAAATACTTGTCAGGGAATGCTCTAGGCCAGTGGTTCCCAAAGTGGGAGGTTCTGCCCTGGGGCAGGGGCGATGCAAATTACCTAGGGGGCACTAAGAGCCAAAGGGGCAGCAGGGAATGCTGGAGGTGGGCCCCTTCAGTTGCGTTGTTCACTTATTTACAATAGATCAAGTTAGGGGGTCATGCTGGCAAATCTGGTGGCGCCTATCAGAATTTCTTTTTCTGGCTTTGAAAAGCTGGCATCACTGGCTCAACTTCCATCAATTTGGCTGAATAAACTAAGCTTAAAACTTTTAACTGGACTTTCCGCAAATGTGCAATTAATTGTGACTGTTTCTAATTTAATTGCCACTGCGTTATGCAAACCACTCTTTTGAATAATGCTTTTTTAACGATAGGGTAGGAGGCACCGAGGATGAGTTTATGGAACCAAGGGGTGGGGAACACCGAAAAAGTTTGGTAACCACTGATAGTCTCTTCTAGGCTGATCCTGCACGGAACGGGGGTTGGACTAGATGGCCTCTGGGGATCCTTCCAACTCCATGATGTTAGGAATTACACATTCAAACACGAGCAAAATTTACCCAGCAGTTGTGGAAGCACACCTCCCAAGTACGCAACCAACAGATAGAGACACTTTCTCTGCATGCAGAGAGGCACACATATCAGACTTATATAATAAAACATTTTTTAAGAACTTGATGCTCCTGTTTCTTATGATGGTTAGAGAGAGGGAAGGGAAAGTAAGGAGGGAAACGATGGCCGGAAGGAAGGACGCATCGGCGGGGCGGGGGATCAGGAGTCGGCGGTGGGGGGGGGGGGAAGGACTGACCAGGTTTGTTGGCTGGGGCGCATTGACCCTCCCCTCCAAAATGCCACGAGTGTCTCATAAACCCCCCCCCCCCGCCGCCCCCCCCTCACCTGCCAGTTGCTGTAGAGACGCTTAATGCGGCGGTAGTAGGCCTCACGGTCCAGACTCAGCGCCATGGAAGCGGCTTCTCCGCTGCAGGCCCCACCTCCCGCCTCGTTCGCGCCGCCACCGCGACCCCGCCGGCCCCGGAAGCGAAACACGCCGTCGCCTTCGTCGTCCTCCCCCCCTAAGCGACCTCTCCTGCGCATGCGTACGCGCTCTCTCTCTCGCTCTCCCCCACACGCGTTTTCCGGCGTGTATTTATTTATTTATTATTTTATTTATTTAAAAATTATTGACCCCTGTTCACAAAAACAGAATGTGTGAGGCGTCGACGACGTTCAAAGCGGAAGTTGTGACGCAAAGGAAAATAACGGATGTTATTACAAATGTTTTAATATATATCCAATATTGTTATTGGTGTTATGTTGTTGTTAATATTAATTGCGACTTTCCCCCCCTTTTTCTCCGCTTCTTTTTTTTCCCGTCTCGCGCATGCGCGCGAGCTATTCGCACCAGGCCACGCTTCGCCCGTCAAGCACGCGAGCTTGAGGATCACGTGAGCGGGGCAAAAGGGCCGGCGGCTCTTTAGGTCGCTTTTCGCGCGCGGCGGCCTTGCCAGCACTTTCGTGAGGAAGGAGTGCGCATGCGCGCGAGCCCCGCCACTGAAACCTGCGCAGATTTCGCACGAAAGCGCGAGTTAAATAACTTGGGAGTGGAGGGTGCGCATGCGCGCTACGATCACTCTCCTCCCCATGCTATGGAATGGTTGCAAACTCCTGGGAAGCGCGTTTTATTCATTGGCCCCTCCGTTAATTCGGAGTTGGAGGAGGGGGCAGCGGGAGATAAAACTTCTCACTCGCAATCCTACTTTGATTTGTTCAAAAATGAACGTATCATGTTAATAGTGGTGTTTTTGTACCAGTTTTGCTGTTAGATTTCTGGTTGGGTACAGATTTGAACAGGGCAAATTCTATCACACTAGTTATTGGATACTCTACCCTGCTGACTTTATTTGATTTATTCTGTTTTGAGTCCCAGTAGTATTGCCAGGTCATCCCCGTGGTCACCAATGGGAGACAGGAGGCAGTGAGAAAGGCGGACTGCAAATCACATTAATTACATTTCCAACCCTTGGGCATCCCACCGCCCCTCACACTGAACCAGATTTACAGTGCAATCCTAAAGGAAGTAACTCCAGCCTAAGCCTATTCATTTCAACAGGCTTAGACCAGAGCACTTCTGTATAGGATTGCACTGTTAGGATCCTAGGTGAGTTTTATCCTCCCACAATAACACTGTGAAAGGCCTCTTTGCACGCTACAAAATTATATCCCACTGTTTCCGTGGCTCCTCCCTGCTATTTGTTTTCCAACTATCCCTTGCAAAAAAACAAAAGTTAATGCCAGAAAAAATAATTGTCTCAAAAAAGAAAAGAAAAATGGCACCTTGAATAATCTGAATAACACACACAACCTGTTCTGCAGGCCCGGTCTTGTAAACGAGATGATGAGTGAGCAAACATTCTGATCAAAGCATTTCCCTAAAGGAAAGCCTGAGGAGTTTGGGATTCCTTGGTTCAGGGAAAGCTTGGCGAGAGGTGGAGCAGAGACTTATGGGATACAGTAGAAATCTACTCCCCCCCCCCATCTGCAGAAGAACTCCATGCTTGACCAAAGCCATTCCAACATGGCAGAGATCAAAAAGGTGTGCATTGTTGGTGTGTAACCCTCACCACAGGTGAGCGATGGAAACTCCATATGAGGCAGGACCTTGAAAAGGTCTCAGGACTAGCTTTTCACACAGGCAGAGAGAGCCAGCAGCAAAGACTGTGGTACGATGCTGTAGTTTAAATTACATCAATAATGTGTTTGGGAGATGTTCCCTATAGCACAGCTCATTTTCGGAGTGCCCCCCCTTCTCCTGCTCTGTTAATTACAGTCTAGACCAGGGGTCTGCAACCTGTGGCTCCGGATAAGGCTTTTCCAGCCTTATACTGCGGCTCCACATGGCCTGGAGGTCGGAGTTTAGCGTAAGAAAGTCCCTTCAGCTCTCCAGAGCAGCGCTGGAAGGAAAGGTGAGTGGAGGGGCTGAACCGGAGGCGGCTCCGTGTGTGAGGGCGCCGCTTTTCGTGTCCCCTCCACTCACCTCACCTTCCAGCGCTGCTCTGGCGGGCTGGAGGGACAAGCCCACGCTGCCCTCCGACCCCTGGAGGTCAGAGGGTAGCGTGGGCGTGTCCCGCTAGAGCAGCCGCCATCCCCCCTCTATCATCCCCGCAGCTGCCATCCCCCTCTGCCCCACGGAGCAGGCTGCCTGCTCAATCGGGCAGAGGGGGTTGGAATGGCCGCCTCTCCAGCTCGGTAGACCTTCAGGGCCGTGGAAAACAGGTGCAAATGGCTCTTTGGGTGGTAAAGGTTGCTGACCCCTGGTCTAGACAATCTCCCCCCATGGGAAGAGGGGAATTAACACCTGAAGAGTAGAAATTGCTTTAGGAGTATGGTTTGGGAGGTCTAATTAAATACATATGGAAACCATAGGCAAAAGAAAAAGTGTAGTAATGCACTGCTGACCCAGCAGCACCGTGGTAGAACGTTGGGACATGCGCCAACGACTCCCCAATACTGACCTTCTGGTCGCATCACCGCACCCCCTACCTCATCCCCTTGCGAGTCACACGGGTCAGTGAACTGAAATCTGGCTCAATCACGGGCGCGGGACAATGTGGGTCTTGCCCCAGGTGAGGATTAGGCTGAAAGGCAGCTTCGCTCCTCTCAGCGTAGCCAGGTGAGATCATACATCACATGATGATCTCGACCTCCTTCTCCCGGCTCTCCCGGAACTCCTTCGGTCCTCCCTCCCTACGCCCCGATAGAGTAACAATAAAAGGTGCCAGGAACCAGCACGCGAGAGACTCGCTAGGAACACGGACCTCCGGGCTCCCGCTGCTGGCGATCTCCACCAGATGTTATCTCCGTCTCGCCTTCGTTCTTCGCTGACCACGTGGGTCGCGACATAAAGCTGGTGCGAAACCGGGAATCCTCAGACCTCCACCCTGCTCACATTAAGCCTGGGGATAGGGCGATGCAGAATGCGCTGGATCCGGTAGCATCCAGGGACCACCGTTCGGTATCGCCTGTCCTCTGGATGCGGCGCATCCAGAGACACCGCAGCGTCCTAGGACACTCTCACCGTCCCGGCCGGAACACCCGGTGAGTATATGGGAGCTTGCAAAAGCGCAGGGCTGCTATGACAAGCACGTTGGCCGAACTGAAGCGTTAGCGAAATGCGGCAGGGGTCCCCCGTAGAAGAGAAGGGAGCTGCGCAAATTGGTTGAGAGGAGATTGAAGCTCAGTGTCCATGGTACCCAGAGGGGGGGGACGGTGAGATCTTAAGGACTGGGAAAACATGGTAGCACTCTTCGCACTTTACAGAGCCTCGCTAATGTCGCCAATATGGCTGCTACTGGCGTGGAGACAATGTTATGTCGCCTATCAGCCTGCAGACCTATGGCTCCCTTCGCTGTAGGCCGCCCTCCTTCGATCTTTTCACCTTCAATTTCAACCCGGAATTTTTCTCTATCCACTAAATTGGGCGCCTGTCCTCCTCCTGCCCACTTGCTCCTTACGCCCATTCAAATTCTCAGCGGCTCAGCGCCCCCCCTCCCCACTGCTCCGCCTTCATTTTCGAAGGCCACTGCACCTCACGTCAGCGCCGCGTAATGGCGCTTCGGGTTTCAGCTCCTGTAGAGCGTAGCCCGCCACGATCTGCAGAAAGAAACCCTGACGGGAAGACGATGCCGATATATTCTTGCATTATGCCCCGTCCATTTCACAGATACCGGGGAGAGAGAGTGGTGATCATTGAGGGTTGTCGATGCAATCGCATACAAGCTATATAACATCCTCACTGAGCTCCAGGCCAAAGCGATGACGAGGCGTAGAATCACTAGCCCCTCGTGAGAGAGGCATGCTGGAGCAATGGCGAGAATCACCTAATGGTTCGGGCGACTGGGAAAACCACCTTTAAGCGATGCTCTGGAGCCCTGCACAATTTGTGATCTGGGAAAGCCGAGTTCAGCAATAATGACATCAGCAGGAGCGCCTCGGTAGCCTACACAGCAGCTCAGCTCTGACGCTTCGATGCCTTCACCAACTAGCGATCAGATTGTCCTGCCTGTAATGCACCCTTCACGGTCGCCTCTGAATGCATTACAAAGCGTTTTAGAGATCCCAATACGGACAGCCAACCCAAAGTTTTCCTAGCACCGGCAGAAGCCTCAGAGCCCTATGCTGAGTTTGTGAACAGGCTCCAGGAGGCCCTCAAGAACGGGATTGACGAAAGGAAGTACCAGGCGTCCATGGCCTTGCCAAAGGAGAAGCGCCTCGCTGGAGATGCCATAAGCGATCCACAGGCCTGGAAGGAACCCGAGCTGGCCGACATGCTCAAAAGCTTGCCAGGATATGGTCTTTAAGCCCATCAAGCCAGCCTTCTAGCCGCGCCCTCTCGGCTGCCATGAGACGGCGAGGCGAGTGTTTCAATTCGGTAAGCAGGACATTTCGAGGAGGAATTGTAGGCTGCCGGCGGGGGGGCCTACAACCCTGAGGAGGAGGGTCTCTCCCCAGAGGCGAACCCCCAGGAAAATCTCCCAATGCCGCTGGGAGGCCAGCGCCCGGGCATCTCCCAGCCGGAACCAAGATCCGCACCTCAGAACCCTTCCCGGAGCTCCCCATGAGATCTTAGCTGCTCCAGCTCAGTATGAAGTCCATCACGAGGAGACCATTAGGCTGGTCTTGCCGCTTCCGCCGCTGAACAGGGGTTGTTCATCATCCCAGGGGTCATCGACTCCATGCACCAGGAGCCATCCACATCCAAGTATGGACAAACATCCGCCAGAAACTGCCAAGTTCACCTGAACACCCTACCTCTATGCTCTCGCAGGTCTAATCTAAGTTCAGCTAATCTAAATCCGTTGCTCGCTCCCCCTCGTCTATACTTCCTGCTCTGCTAGCCCCTTCTATTTCCAAAGTCACCGTAATGCCTCGCCAGTGCCACAGAGTGGCAGCATTTCAAAATCTCTGCAGAGTCCACAATCACTGAACTTCTAAGCAGCTGTGAGGGATGGAAATCAGATCTAAGTAGCCTCTGAGCCTGTGCAAAGCCCTAATCCACAAAGCTCCCAGTGGCAGCAAATGATAATATCTCAGAGAGCAAGATCTCAAATCAGAGTTGCCAATCCTCCTCATTACTTTTATCGCGCTCTGTATGCCTATATGTGCTCTGTATGTCTTACCCCTTTCAAAGAGACCTAGAATTTTCCCTTCATCAGAGGGATTTGTCCATTGCTTCTAAGCTATGCTCTTATGCTTCAATTAAAGTCTCTCTCCTTTTGATTATGTGTGCCAATGCCTTGAAGGCTTCGCATTACAACTCAACCTATGGGGCTTCGTGCATGCTCCCTAGGAGGCGATGGGACCTGCTTCAGGCGCCTCCATCTTGGTTAAGCCCTCAAAACTCTTCTTCAAACCTCTCCTTGGGGACAACTTTTCGCCAAAGCCCATCTGAGCCTACTGCCACATTGGCGTGGCGCAAGTTATATAAAAGCCATCACAGATCATTGATCCCAATTGTGACTTCGAAATTCACTTCTAATTTCCATTAAAGGAAACTGTTTCCCTCTCCCCTTCTCTTCTCCTTCTGCTTTTCGACCAGTAAAGCGGAGACCCAGATGCTTGTGGCCCTCCCTGGATTAAAATCTGGGCCGATCCTGATACACTGCCAGGACAGGCCCCAGCTTAAAGGAGGCTGCCGCGCAAATTCACCCACAAACCAGTCTGGAAGCCTCCAGTGGTGATAGCATTATAGCACCATCATCACTTCTAAGAGCGGCTTGGCCGGTGGTTTGGCGGCCTCTCCCAAAGATAATTCGATCCTGGAATTCGCCATCCAGCTTCCTCGTCCAGCCACCAGAATCCGCGGTAAATTCTGACTACCCACAAAGAAACCCCCCTTTTTTGTTTGTGTCGCGAGAATCTGCCTCTGTCGCCCTGGTGCATCATTTTCGGATGCACCCATCCCCCCCAAAAAAAGCTTTAAAAGCATTGTTGCTGATTAAGCATGCATACCCGTCCCCAGGACCAGCCTGTTCCCTCCCCACCGAACTGGGACCCTGTGGCCAGCACCCCTGATGGCGCTCTGAAGCCAATTCCACCAGGAGTGCAGCCTACCTCCACCTCACCAAACAATTAGAGAAAAGAGGTGGCTGACCCCAGCAGGATGCATTAAAAGCAACCTTCACAGGCGCAAAACAAGCCTTCTTATATTAAACTCTAGGCTCTGGCCCAACTCAAACCGCCAGTCACTGATCTCGCCATCGGCTCTAGAACTGAGCCTGGCGGGACCCGGTAACCGTGGGAAAGGGGTGTGTTCCAGTCCCTCTTCCTACAGGTCCTGTGGACTCGATTAGCCATATTGAGCCAACCCATGGAGATAGGCCGGGAGAAAACAACCCCATCGGAGATGGAACACATCTCTCTAAAGGATCCGCCCAGCGGCCCTCAACAGGGCTTGCCCGTCATAGCCCAAAGACCGAATGACCTGGGGAGGCGTCCGGCTGACCACCAGCCAAGCCTGGGGCTGCTGCATACCGCAGCAGGAACCACCCGAGACACCGAGAACCTCTGTGCAGCCCTCTTTCGTCATCACCGCCCAACCGGCGCCACCATCCTTTGCCTGCTCTGCTGCCTCCTGCCGATGGCGACCGGGCCACCCTGGCCGAGCTTTCACCAGACCCTAGCATCTGGGAGCAATTTTGCTGCCGCCGCCAGCGTCTCATCTTTCTGCCTGGGCCGAGTAATCCTGGGAGTCGGGAGCCTGCTAAGCTCCTGCTCTGCTCCCTGGCTGCAAAAGCGCCGGAGACTTCCTAAGCGAATGGGCTAAGCCCGCTTCATGAATGCCTTCCCATCCATCAGGTACTCTATGGCGCCCGACTCGTGAGGCGATGAGTCCAAACCCTCCCGGCTGGCGGCTCTCCTTTGTCACGCAAGACTGTCGCTAACCCGCGAATCTAACACTCTGCGCCCGCATCACCGGTACCTTAAGCGAACGGGGAACGATGGGCATTAATTCATTGCCTCGGCCAGGTGGAACTTCACACACATGGAGGACATTCCCCAAGTGTTCGGAAACATCCTGCTCCCCAGGGAGCTGGTTCTGGACCTCGCGGGAGAACATTTAATTACATTCCGCCCGACTCTCTGCCGAACTCTTTGTTGCCTCAGTGGCCTCACCATCGTCCTCTACCCCAGCCGCTCCACCGGGCGGGCCTTGACGCCAGCGCCGCTCGGCTCTGCCTTTTCGGACCCCGTCACAACCGGACGGCGGTCGCCCTCTCAGCGGAGCGCCTAGTCTCCCTCGCCTTCCTAGTGGGAGGTCCCCGGTTCGCTTCTTACAATGCTAAGACTATTGGCCCGGCTGGCCTGTGCCCGCTCGCGAAGTCCATCAATTCTACCTCCACCCATTGCTCTGGGCGCTCTGGCCTCCCAAGCAGCAGGAACCCGTCCAGCGACCCTGAACTGTCGATCGCAGGTCAGCTATTGATTACTTATTGTTGTTGTTACACATCACCAAGGTTGCTGCCAGGAGAATGTACATAATATGTCATTGTTTTAATCTTTCTGATAAGTCCCAATTGATTCATATGAAAGAAATGCGTGAGCTGCAAGAAGTTGTATCGAATCTGAAATATGATGTTTTGCTCCCCATTGGTGGTCAGCCCTCTGGAGCTGGCTGCCGGGAGGATGGTTGAGTGCTATTGTGCAGCTCTGCATTGGTTTAAATTGTGTGCCTGGATTATGGGATCTTGTTTAGGCTCAATGTGTGTCTAATATTGCCTGTAGCGTGTAAAGCCCCCTCAATTTCCCGCTACCCCGCAGCAAGTTCTAATGTTACACAAACGCTCGGTCAGCTTGACCAGGCGGGCGGAGGAGACAAGCTGGTCCCTTTAAATCAACAATTCCCTTAGCATTTTCGGTCCCCTTTTCACAAAATGTAAAAGGAGGAAGTGTAGTAATGCACTGCTGACCAAGCAGCACGTGAGTAAACGTTAGGGCCTTAGCGGACCTACGACCTTCTGGTTGCACCGCTTTCCCCTAATTCTCATCCCTCTAAGTGAGTCACGGGTCATGAACTGTCTGGCTCCAATCACGAGCGCCCAGGGACAATGGTCTTGTCCCCCCAGGTGAGGAGATGAGCTGAGACGCTCACGCTCCCTCTCCTGCCGTAGCCAGAGTGAGATCATGCATCACATGTTGATCTCCGACTACCTCCCAGCTTCTCCCGGAACTCCCCGGTCCTCCTCCTGCGCCCCGATAGAGTAACAATAAAGGTGCCAGGAACCAGCCGCGGCGAGAGACTCGCTAGGAACACGGACCTCGGGCTCCGCTGCTGGCGATCTCCCACCAGATGTTATCTCAGCGTCTTTCGTCTCGTTCGTTCTACGCTTGACCGTGGGGCCGACTACAACTAAAAAGAAGAAGAGTTTGGATTTATGGCTCCCCTCCTTCTCTCCTGTGGGAGACTCAAAGGGTTTACAATCCTCTTTCTTTCCTTCCCCACCCCCCCAACAAACACCATGTGAGAGTGGGTGGGGGGCTGAGATAACTCGAGAAGAGCTGTGGACGAGAGCTCAAGGATCACTCTAGCTGGCATGTGTTGGAGTGCTGGGCTAATCTGGTTCCCCAGATAAGCCTGTGCCACAGCTCAGGCGACAGAGCTGTAAATCCAAACCCGGTTCTCATGATTAGAGTGCACCTGCTCTTAACCACTAATGCTTCAGTGGTGGCGAACTCTATGGCACGGGTGCCAGAGGGGTGAAGCACTTCAGAGCCCTCTTCTGTGGGCACGCTACACAGAGTTCGGCCATGTGGGGCCCCGGAAAATCACGCCCCACACACACATCTAGGGCTGGCCTGGGCCACTGGGCACTACATGTAGGTAACCCTGTTAGGAGTGCTATTAAAGCCCCGCACCCCAATTTTTCATGGGAAGAACTGCTAAAGCGCAATCCTTTACCAGTGGAGTAAGCTCTAGTTGTTGGGCAATGGGTTTGCTTTATACAAGCCCTCCTAGAATTAGGTCGATTTCCACCTGTTGGAAGAGTTGCCACCGGTTGCTTCCAAAGCAAAGCCACCGACTACCACCTTCAAGCTTACTCCCAAAATGTAGCGGCCTTAAGGTCAACTGTTTTTTCGAAACTAAAACCTCAGTATTCAGGTTAAATTGCCATGTTGGCACTTTGGGATAAATAAATGGGTTTTGGGTTGCAATATGGGCACTTTCGGGTCACCGAAAAGCTGTTCAGGGCCGTCACTGGCTGCACTCATCCAATAGCTACTGGAGGCGGGGCTAAACATAGCAACTTGACACCGAAACCTAGTTTAACTGAAACATTTGGTTTGGATAACCTTCATGCAGAACACTGTCCGCCACCTGTATATCACTGAAAACTGGTTGCACCCACAGACAACTCTAGCAAACCAGGATTGTGTCTACATTTCCCTACGTATTTTTTTCCCCCGTGGCTTCTAATTTTCCATCTCTGCAGGAGAGAAACACCCAAAGAGCAGGATTCGCCAGTAAGTGTGAAGCCTCAAATGTTGTTTTTTTTTTGGTAAGGGCGGACATCCAACAGGCAGACACGCTTCCCAATTCTCAGGTACAATTTTTTGACCCAACTGGTAACAACGGCACAAAGGAAGTGGGATCGGGAAGATTCTCTTTTTTTTTTGGTGCATTTTGTTTCTTTTATTAAAAAAACCAAAAGAAAAAAAAAGAGAGAGGAGAATCAGCTACAGGAAGCTCTAGCGTCTCTTTCCCCACAGCCCCCTGCCACCCCCTCCCCGCCCCTCCATGACTCGACTCCCCACAATTCATCCCCACAGCCTCAGCCATATTACACAAAACATATTACATATTTATAAATATAAACCCCACCCACGCAGAGACAGGGGACGGAGGGAAAGGGAAGGAGGTCTCCCCACACACACGCCCTGCTCCCATTTTGCACTATGTGACAGCACATAAACCAGGAGGAGGAGGAGAGACGAGCAGGCCGCAAAGAGAGTCGTGGGGGGAAAAGGGGAGCCGGGAACGATACCCAAAATCATGTTGGCTCAGCCAGGCCCTGGCGTGGTCTCGCTTGTCCTAGGTAGACTGAAACGGCGGCCTCGGAAGCTGCTACTCAGTGAATGCCCGGGGGAGGCAGGACTTGCTGACCAAAATAAACAGCCTTTTTTTTATTTAAAAAAAAAAAGCCACACAGGAGCACCCTTGTGGGAGAGCAGGTGTCCTGGCCAACCCCGGCTGGGTGGAAGGCGGACCCGGCTTCGCTCTCCCTGCAAGCCAGATGGATCGAGGGCAACTTGACCAGCACGTGCCAAGCCAGCCGGGAGTCCTCGCGCCCGTCAAGTTCAACAGAGAGTCCCCCCACTCAGAAAAGCTGGCCCCTGTTTTGTGTCCTCCCGTCCGCGGGCGGGCCCGGTTCAGTCGTCCCCTTCCTCTTAAGCTTCACCAAATTAAGCTGGAGTCGGAGTTGGCCGGCATCATCGGGTCGTCGTCGAGCAAGGAGAAGTCCGCTCGGCTTCAAGCTCTGAGAACCGTCGTCCATCTCGTCTTCGTCCTCGTCGTCGTCCACGGGCTGGGGGGGTGGCCCAGGTGCAAGTGGCCCGTGGCGAAGCCGGCGTGGCCCAGAGCCGGATGGAGCAGGGCGCCGGAGGAAGAGGCGGCGGCGGCGGTGGCCAGCAGCGAAGGGCATGTACGAGAGGAGAGCGTGGAAGCGGGCCGAACAGAAGTGGGCGTGGTGCAAGGAAAGGGGCCCCGTGGCTCCTAGCTGGACCCGGCTGGCTCCCATCAGAGCCATCATGTTGGAAAACTCCATGGGAGCCTGGCGGCCCCGCTTCTGGGCACCGTCGGCTCCCACGGCTCCTGGCAGGAGGCGGTTCATGGTAGGATCCGGCAGAAAGCCCTAATGAACAGAAGCGCAAGGAGGAAAGGTTAAGATGCTGCGATTCTTTCAGGCCCTCTTCTGCTGTCCGTAAACACGTATCTTTAGAACTGTGACGCACGCAATATTTTCCCTGTTGGACACCCCCCCCCCCGGTTCCTTCTTGGAACTCACTCCTCCGAGATCCACCTGTCGCCCTCTATTGAGCTCTTCCGCCAGGACTGAATGCTCACCTTCTTCCCATTGGCAGAGAGTCCGGCAGCCTGCATTCGCTCTAAGCCCACCAGGCAGTTTGGCTCGATCGGAACCGGCTTCGGAAACCGGGGCCACCGATGCTTCCGACGTTCTTCCATATACTGGTGAGAGAAGGGGGGGGGGGGGAAGCAACCACATTAGTGGCTGTTAAGGAGAGCTACTATTTGGGCCCTGCAGACCCTTGAATTTAAGAGCTCCGACACGGACAGATTTATTTATTAGAAGTCTTCAAGTATTAGAAGAAGAGTTTGGATTTATAAGAAGAAGAAGAAGAAGAAGAAGAAGAAGAAGAGGAGGAGGAGGAGGAGGAGGAGGAGTTTGGATTTATATCCCCCCTTTCTCTCCTGCAAGAGACTCAAAGGGGCTTACAATCTCCTTGCCCTTCCCCCCTCACAACAAACACCCTGTGAGGTGGGTGGGGCTGAGAGAGCTCGAGCTGTGACTGCCAAGGTCACCCAGCTGGCGTGTGGGGAGTGTACAGGCTAATCTGGTCCCCAGATAAGCCTCCACAGCTCAGGCGGCAGAGCTGGGAATCAAACCCGGTTCCTCCAGATTAGATACACGAGCTCTTAACCTCCTGCGCCACTGCTGCTCCCTACCCACCTTTCTCTCCTGTAAGGAGACTCAAAGGGGCTTGTCTCCTTTCCTTCCCGCCCACAACAAACACCCTGTGGAATGGGTGGGGCTGAGAGAGCTCCAAAGAACTGTGAGTGGCCCAAGGTCACCCAGCTGGCATGTGTTGGAGTGCACAAGCTAACCTAGTTCACCAGATAAACCTCCACAGCATAAGTGGCAGAGTGGGGAATCAAACCTGGTTCTCCAGATTAGAGTGCACCTGCTCTTAACCACTATGCCACAAAGCAGTTCTCCCCAGCTCTAATTTAAGAATGACTGTATTTTGCATCCCGACTCCTTTCTTTGCAGCTTCCTGATGGGAATATAAGGTATCTCCAAAGGGAGCTGTGAGTCTCAGAAGCCCACACCTGAAAATCTTGTCTGTGTTTAAGGGGCTAGTGGGCTTGAATTGAGCTACTCAGCGATAGACCACCTGGTCAGTGAAAATGTCCAGGAAGTACCACAGCTTGACACAAGGGACAAGATTAGAATACACTCCACTGCACCCACAGAGCTACTGCTTTGCATTGGGGCCACCAGGAACGAGCTCCTGCTCTAGAAGACGTGGTCATCACATTTGTGGGAAAGATGAGTAGATGGAGACCCCAACTAATTTGGCTGGCATTTTTCAAACGTAAGACAAATGGGATGAAATACTCACGGCCAGGAAACGAGGGTCCACAGTAAACTCCGGGTGGGCCTGCAGCCACACCTCCAGGTCAGCCCGCCGAGGAGCGGCATCTCCCACCAGCAGCGTCCCATCTGTCTTGTTCACCACTGGGATCCGTGCTTCGAGGTCGATGTCGGGGCCTCTCAGGGCTTCCAGACACTGCAGCTCCAGCTGAAACTCAAGAGAAAATAAAGAACCACTGAGGGAAAAGAAGAAGCCTGAGAGAAAATAAAGAACCACTGAGGGAAAAGAAGAAGGCTCAGAGAAAATAAAGAACCACTGAGGGAAAAGAAGAAGGCTGGGAGAAAATAAAGAACCACTGAGGGAAAAGAAGAAGCCTGAGAGAAAATAAAGAACCACTGAGGGAAAAGAAGAAGCCTGAGAGAAAATAAAGAACTACTGAGGGAAAAGAAGAAGCCTGAGAGAAAATAAAGAACCACTGAGGGAAAAGAAGAAGCTGAGAGAAAATAAAGAACCACTGAGGGAAAAGAAGAAGCCTGAGAGAAAATAAAGAACCACTGAGGGAAAAGAAGAAGGCTCAGAGAAAATAAAGAACCACTGAGGGAAAAGAAGAAGGCCTGAGAGAAAATAAAGAACCACTGAGGGAGAAGAAGAAGGCTCAGAGAAAATAAAGAACCACTGAGGGAAAAGAAGAAGGCCGGAAAGAGACAACCCCCACCCTTCTCAAATAGCATCACGTCCTAGGAACCAAAGCAGATTTTCTCCCTCGTGCCATTCGGCTACTCACCTCCACCATTTTTTTGCTACTCTTCTTCTGGGTGACGGCAGGACGGTCCCTCATGGTGCCGTTGGGGACCAATCTGTGCTTTTGGAAAGTGAGCTTTATTCCTTCTTCCTGAGAAAGGCAAAGAAATCAGGAGCTCACAACTGTGAGGTGTTTAGGGAGCACAGATTTGCGGTCCCTAGCTGCTAAAATCCCTATGGATATCAACGCCAAACTGTCTAAGGAGAAGTATTCCGCACAGATTTTCTTACTGGGCTTCCTTTCCTCTCAGCATTTGTTCATATGTAACATTTTGCCTTCCCTCTTAGGAGCGGAGGGGCATCAATGGGTGTGTTATCCCACTTCTTTCCTCGCAAGTGCCAAGAAAGATAGTTTAGGACTGAGGCCCAGGAAAGTGTCTGACTGGCCATTGGAGATCTGATGGATAAGGCCTAACGAGGTTTCTGAGCCAGCTCTTTATGGATACGTATTTTGTGTATACACAAACATTGTTTTTAAAATGGTATGTTCATTAAAAAATATATCCTGTTATACTGGGCTTCGGCCTGAAATGCTGAAGAGCTAGAGGTATGCATGACCTCACTCTCTGGTCTCACCTCCCTCGGCAGCCATTTTGTGGTGGTCCACACCAGCCTGTGACAGAATTCTGCCTCACAGAGTGAAAATGCTGAGGACCCTTGCTTTAAGGGGCCACAAGATTTCCGTTGTCACCTCAACAAGACTAACACTGCTTCTCTTGACTCATCTCTGTTCACACTGGCTCACTGGTGACTGTTAGAGGTGTTTCAGAAACCTCCCAAAAATGGAGGGAGGATGCTGTAGTGGAGAGCCATCAAAAGTTCACCTTTTTTGACAAATGGCCGACGGCAAAGAAACACAAAAGCAGCATTCTTTAGAGATTGCCTGGTGCCATACTTTCTCAGACTGGTTACTTTAATTCCTATACTGTTCAGATGAGTGGGAAAAGGGAGATTGGTATAAAAATCCACACTGGGCATTTTCCTTTTTTTTTCAATTGGATTTGAGGAGCAGACCGCCTCGAGCAGACAGGAAGGACTCGGAACGTACGACAGTGAAAATGAGGAGGCGCCTCAGAGCGAAGAGAAACATTCGTTCAAATCCCCTTTTGCTGGACTCCGGGGTTCAGTATTAGCATGGCGAGTCATCACAGGCAAACCTCTCTCTCACAGTTGCATATTACAAAGCCATTTTGGCATCGGGTACGGGGACCCTGCTGACCCACTCACATCTTTGATCTGAACAGTGAATTCCTTTTCTTGGCCGCCGTGCCGGAGGCGGGTGAAGGAGGTGGCCCCTTCCTCGTGAGATGCCAGAGGGCAAATGTGGGGGATGGGAGAGCTGGTGTAGTCCCCGTGCAAACGGGGAAGGCTCTCCCCCTGGCCCACGCAGGCACCCGCCTGGCTCTGTGCTGAAGGCCATTTCCCCAAGAGAACAGCCTGACACACCATATCGATGCGGTTGATAAGAACTCGGTCCTGGTGAGGGGTGGGTGGGTGGGGAGAGAGAAAGAGAGACAGAGAGAGATGAATTCAAGCACTGCCCCTGTGCATTACTGGCGTTTCTTTGGTTTTAAGAAGAAGAGTTTAGATTTATATCCCACCTTTCTCTCCTGTAAGGAGACTCAAAAGGGCTGACAATCTCCTCCCCTCCCCCAACGAACACCCTGTGAGGTGGGTGGGGCTGAGAGAGCTCCGAAGAACTGTGACTAGCCCAAGGTCACCCAGTTGGCATGTGTGGAAGTGCACAGGCTAATCTGAATTCCCCAGAAAACAGGTGCAAAATGGCTCTTTGGGTGGTAAAGGTTGCTGACCCCTGGTCTAGACAATCTCCCCCCCATGGGAAGAGGGGAATTAACACCTGAAGAGTAGAAATTGCTTTAGGAGTATGGTTTGGGAGGTCTAATTAAATACATATGGAAACCATAGGCAAAAGAAAAAGAAGAAGAGTTTGGATTCATACCCCCCCCTTTCTCTCCTGTAGGAGACTCAAAGGGGTTTACAATCTATTTTCCCTTCCCCACCCCCAACAAACACCATGTGAAGTGGGTGGGGCTGAGAGAGCTCCGAAGAGCTGTGACAAGCTCAAGGTCACCTAGCCGGCATGCTTTGGAGTGCACAGGTTAATCTAGTTCCCCAGATAAGCCTCCACAGCTCAGGCGACAGAGCGGGGAAATCAAACCCGATCCCCCAGATTAGAGTGCCCCTGCTCTTAACCACTACACCACGCTGGCTCTCACCACGCTTTAAGCTTGCAGTTTGCCTTATCGCTATTTTTAATTAATTAATTAATAAACATTGTTTGTAGTCCACCTTTCTTACAGGGACTCAAGGAAGATTGGGTGGGAAAGAGATTCCGCCCAAACATCAGAACTTGGGAACTACCAGGATCAGCTCCTGGTTAGTACTTGGAGGGGAGACCTTCAAAAAAAAAAGGCGTGGGTTGCTATGCAAAGGAAGGCGATGCCAAACCACCATAAGTTGGTGGTGACTTTCCAGCACTTTCTGCCCCCACCATCTCGTGCCTGGAAAACACACGATGGTGGAACTTACTGGGCATTCAACTGACTCCTGATTGAGGCACTCTGCCTTTCCTGGGTCTTGAAAAGCCAGCTCTTGACAGTGGTTGGAAATATCAGGAACTGTTATTGACAGGGCTCGGTGCAGACTTTACCCGAAGCCGAACCCCTCATCCTGCAAGCATTTCCTTGTTTCTCATCCTTTTTTCACTAGTCTTTTATTATCATCATCATCATCATCATTGTTATTATCATTAATAACAACAACAACAACAACAACAACAACAACAACAACTTATATGTGATAAGCCACCCAATCCCCAAGGGGCTCTAGAATTTGAGGTTCATAGGCTTTATTTCTGCAATAAGGATTTCTCCCTCTGCTACTCTCTCTTCATACTTAAGAGCCAGCGTGGTGTGGTGGTTTAGAGCAGGTGGATTCTAATCTGGAGAACCAGGTTTGATTCCCCACTCCTCCACCTGAGTGGCAGAGGCTTATCTGGTGAACCAGATGTGTTTCCGCACTCCTACATTCCTGCTGTGCAGGGGCGTAACGAGGCAGCCCTGGGCAAACTGTAGCCCTGGGCAAAACCTGAGTTGGATGCCCCCCTTCCCCCATGGGCGGCCACTCCACTACAACCAAATTTTTTTGCAGCAGGACATTGGTGCCTGCAGGGGGTGCCTTTTTAGACATATCAGCACCATAATTTCAGCATATCATCAGGAGACTGTCCTTATGCTACTCCCCAAGTTTGGTGAGGTTTGGTTCAAGGAGTCCAAAGTTATGGACTCCCAAAGGGGGTGCCCCATCCCCCATTGTTTCAAATGGGAGCTAATAGGAGATGGGGGCTACAGTTTTGAAGGTCCATAATAATGATGAGGAGGCTTGATAGCTCTGGGCGGTGTACAATGAGACATAAAACAAATACAATATAAGATCTCATAAATACAATAGCGATAAAACATTAAAATTCATTAAAATACATTATAGCAGCAATTCCAAAAATTACATGCACAAATGAAAGCACAGATGTCATGGCTCAGGGCTCTGGTCCCCTGCGAGCTCTGATCGGGATGAGAAGTGGAGCACTTTTCAGAGCAACCCTGGAGCCAGGCCAATCGTCATTGGGGCTTCCCGATCTCACCTTTGGCCACTCATGGGCACGCTGGCGTTCTTGCAGCAGCAGGTCTGAAGCGCTGGGCTGCGGGGAGTTACCTTCGTGGGAGGTGGGCAGGGACAGAAGCGACTCCTCCTCCTCAAACAGCTTCCCTCCGCAAGAAGCCTCTTCGCCTGACGGGGGAGAAGAACAAAAGGCCGAAAAGGGTTGTCAGAGGTCAGACGGAGCAAGAAACAGCAGCATAATCGACAAAACGAGAATCCGAGGCAAACTTGGGGCGGGGGGAAGAGCGGGATGGAGAAATGTAGCAGCCTAAAGACCTGACTAAATGGGCCATCTCTGGCACGATCATGACTATTATTATTATTATTATTGTTGTTATTATTATTTATTGGATTTAATATACCGCCCTATCCCCGAAGGGCTCAGGACTAGTTCGCACGAAGAGAACGCTGTGGTCTTGCGAGCTGAAATGTGTGTGGATTTTCCAGAACAAGCCCACGAACCTCAAACTCCAGTTCACCTTCTCCAGGGAGACAGCAAACAACCACGTACGCAGCATCACGTTAGTCTGCATGTAGCTTTTCATCCCGGGGTTGAAAGTGTTAATTGATTAAGCCCATCTGACGGCTTACCCAGGGAAAGGGAGTTTATAGGCCACTTTGAGGCTCCTTGAAGGAGAGAAAGGCGGGGTATCAATCCAAACTCCTCTCCTTTCGAGAGCCTCAAAAGTTTCGCTCACCTTCGCTGTCGTCAGAGCAGCCTGAGGAAGAGGAGCAGGATGAAGAAGCAGAGATCTTGCTGAGGTCGAGCTCCGAGTCAGAGTCGTCGGCCAAGTCGGGTTTGAAGGGGACGGCTGTGGGGTGCTGAGGGGCGGGCAGCTCGTGCAGCGGTGTGGGGAGGAGTGCAGGGGAAGCTGTGGGAGCAGCAACAGCTATGGGGAGAGCCAACGGCGAAGGCTGTGGAGGCGGCGGCGGTGGAGGGGGCGGCAGTGGAGGTGGCGGCGTCCCCGTGCCCCCGGCCCGACTGTGCAGGTGGCTGAGGCGAGCCGACAGGAAGGAGAAGTCTGGGTCCTGCATAATGGTGGCGTCGGTCTGGCTGAGGCCGTGGCGCGCTGCGCCTCGCAGCAGCTCTCCGTCGTGACGGCCGCACTGCCACCACACGGGCATCTCAGGGCCAGGGGCCTGGCAGAGGGCGAGCCGCTCCTCCAACAGGGGGTGGCAGAGCACTTGCTCCCGCAGACGCCGCAAGAGGTCGATGCGGTACAAAGTGCGCGAGGCCCGCTCCTCCGTAATGGGCTCGATGAACAGCGTTGGGTCTGGAGACTCTGTGGAAGGAAGAAGAAGAAGAGTTTGGATTTATATCCCCTCTTTCTCTCCTGCAAGGAGACTCAAAGGGGCTGACAATCTCCTTTCCCTTCCCCCCTCACAACAAACACCCTGTGAGGTAGGTGGGGCTGAGAGAGCTCCGAAGAACTGTGACTAGCCCAAGGTCACCCAGCTGGCGTGTGCTGGAGTGCACAGGCTAATCTGAATTCCCCAGATAAGCCTCCACAGCTCAGGCAGCAGAGTGGGGAATCAAACCCAGTTCCACCAGATTAGAGTACACCTGCTCTTAACTACTGCGCCACTGCTGACAGAGAGATTAAAAAAAGAAAAAGATGCACGGAGACCCACATTTTATTCTCCCGGCATCCTTTATTCTGCTGTCAAGTTGCAAAGAAAATTATGGGTCTTCAAGACCAGAGACGAACAGACCTGGAAAGCCACTGGGTGTCTCTGTGCGGCAACCGTGGACTTTCACGGCGGTCTCCCAACCGAGTACAAGCCAGGCCCCCGGGGGACGTTCCTGCACCCTCTCCTTCCCAAAGAGTTACTAACCGTCGCCCACAGCGGGTGGCAGCCGGCACACCTGCCGGCACATGGCCACGAAACCGTGGAAATACTTTGTAAGGCTCTCGTCCGTCTTCTTGTCCAGCCGGGCAAGGGCCCGGAAGCGGCTCCAGTGGAAACGCATGGTGTCCGGGTCGTACTCCACTCCAAATGTGGAGATCACGCGGTAGAAGTCGGACTGTTCTCGACGAGTCCATCTTTGCCACACACACACAAAAGAGAAGCATCAGAACATCTCCTTGAGCTGAGATTGCAAATGCTGTAACAGACGAGGTGCTCGGGAGCAGCAGCAGCAGCAGCAGCAGCCCATTGCTTTCACATCCTGCACGTGAGCTCCCAAAGGCACCTGGTGGGCCACTGCGAGTAGCAGAGAGCTGGACTAGATGGACTCTGGTCTGATCCAGCAAGCTCTTATGTTCTTAATGCCCAGGGACATGAGACAATCCCCTACATAGCCAATATCCTTTCACTGCCTCATAAATGTGGGCCGTCCCACAGTGATCACGAGTCACTTCTACTTTTAACTGCCACAAGGCGGTAACAAACTGAAGCTTGGCTTTATTTTCTCGTCCAATGCAAAAGCATCATTTTATTGGCTGGACTCTTGAGGCACTGAAACTGGGGTTCGGGCCTGCCAGATCTCACAGTGAGTTCCTGCAGCCTCAGCGCCAATCTTCCCTTGCCGACGTGCCCTTCGGACGTCTCAGAGGCTTACTCACCTCTGCTGCTTCTCCCGACGCACCATCTCCTTCAGCTTGAAGGCAGCCTCGCAGCGCCTCCGCCGCCGGTCCCCCCGCTCGGCTGCCTCCATTTTGAGTTGCTCCCGTTTGTAGCTCCGTTGGAACGCGGTGATCAGCCTCCGCAGACGGGCGGTGAGCGCCGAGGCCGGGGGCCAGAACAGGTTCCCCGGCTGGCCTGTGGGAAAGAGGCAAGTTGGGGCATTTTGATTTCTGGATACCATTCTCCCTGCCATTGAGGGCTTCTGCCGCCTGCTTCGTCAAGCGCCTTGGGAAATTCCTGGGGATTTGGAGATGAAGTCTGGAGGGGGGTGGGGTCTCCGCAGGACAACACACCGGAGTCCACCCACCAAAGCAGACATTTTATAAAACATACAAATACCTACGATGTTAGAACATGCTTCTGAAATATAACGGACAAACTCTAATTTAATTAATGCTACATGTAAAAGATAAACTTACGATATTAGATATGCTATTCATCATCATGATATATTCGATTAGTTATCTAATAATACATGAATGGCTAATGCTAACTTGTAGTTAATGAACATTTGAATTTTTGGTTTGGATACAACAAAACATTAAATTTTTAATTTCAGGTAATGAACAACCTGGATTATTAAATGAGCACTGAGATATTCATTGTCAATTAATAACCTGATTAAGTCTTTTTCGTATATTTAACATATATTACAGTTACAATGAAATCTACTATTAACGAAAACTTTTCATACCTATGTGAATAATTGTTACTCTTTTTTCCTTCTTATTCTTTATTGTTTATGCTCAAAAATTAAGAAAATGCATACAATGTATTGAATTTATTGTAAAAAATTATTGTTAAATAAATTGATTTAATTTTTCTTAAAAAGCAGACATTTTTTTCCAGCGGTCTGCAGATCAGCTGTAATTCTAAGAGTTGTCCAGGCCCCACCTGGCAATTGGCCACCCATGTCTTCAGGAAGTGCCCAACACCGTATTTACCTTCCTCACCATCCACCACAGATATATCTTCATCTATTATCATCAGTGGGTCAGGCTGTAACAAAAAGATCAGAAACGTGAACAGAGGAAAGTCGGGAGTTGCCGCTTTGACCTTTGGTTCAGCCCCTCCAAAATCAAAACCAACACACACAAAAACCCCATTTGACCTGCTGACCCAAAATTACGGGGGATGAAAACGAGGAAAATATTCGAAGGCCTTGTTGTTTTAACTCCTTTGCTTCCAATATTTTACATCCTGGTACTTCTTAAGATACGGCAACCAGGGCTGCTTCTAAGTAGCGATTCAAGAACTAACCTCCTCATCCAGTTCCTTGACAGGGCCGCCCACCGGTTTGTATTCGGGGTCCTCGCAGTCCTTGTCGAAATCCACTCTGCCGACGGGGGAGGACCTGGTTAGCCACATCCGATTCACACAGTACGTTCCTCCCTCCTGTCCCTTTGAACGTGCACCTCAGGCCTTCTCATGAGAAGAAAGCTAAACTCACCGACACCCGACTCGGAGCCGAAAGGCTCGATTCGGTGCCTCGGTATTAGCATGGCGGGTCATCACAGGTGTATGGTTCTGCCTTCCCGCTTCCTTCCCTCACCCCGTTTCTCTAACTCCCTCTAATAATAGATGTCAAACTCAGGGCCCTCCAGATGTTATGGACTACAGTTCCCATCATCCCCTGCCAGCATGAGGCTGGCAGGGAATGATGGGAACTGTAGTCCATAACATCTGGAGGGCCGCAAGTTTGACACCTGCCGCCTGCAAGTGGCCAAACCCGCAAAACAGCCCTGGCTCACCCTTCCCCGACGTCCAAGCGATGCTCGGCCGCAATAGCTTTGTCGTCTGGACGACCGGCCTTCTCCAGGAAGCAAAGAGCAGGGTCCGCTCGCATCGTGTTGTACTTTTCATAGCCTGAAGGGGGCGCAAGAGGAAGGAGCAATTTTCCTCTAACCAAGATAGCAACGAAGTACACTAAACCTCTACATTCTCATGTTACCACTTCCGCTACCCTTTGCGATCAGACTAGCTGTCGAGCTGAGATAGAAATTTAGCTGGCCCATAAACTAATCAGATCTTGGAAGCAACACTGGCTCTGATTAGAAGAAGAGAAGGAGGAGTTTGGATTCATACCCCACCTTTCTCTCCTGTAAGGAGACTCAAGGTGGCTTACAAGGTCCTTTCCCTTCCTCTCCCCACAACAGACACCCTGTGAGGCAGGTGGGGCTGAGAGAGTTCTGAATGAACTGTGATTAGCCCAGCAGGAAGGTAGGAGTGCGGAAACACACCTGGTTCACCAGATAAGCCTCTGCCACTCAGGTGGAGCAGTGGGGAATCAAACCCAGTTCTCCAGATTAGAATCCACCTGCTCTTAACCACTACACCACGCTGGCTCGCTATGGGTACTAAGAAGTCCCGAGTCGCTACGCAGAGGAAGCCAATGGCAAAAACATCTTTTTTGTCTCTTGCCTGGAAAACTCAACAAGGCAGTGACTTGATGACAAACACCCCATGTGTTTCTTTGTGAAGGCAGATGCAGTGGGCAAAATGGCTCGTTACGGGGTAGGCGTTAATCCCTCCCCTGAACAGGCACGACTCAGCCACCTACCATGCTTGAAGACCCCCAGCAGCAAGGACTTGTCAGCTTCTGCATCCCACCAGGCCGTGGGGACTTCTGCCTGATCCACCAGCGGAAACCAGATGTCGGTCTCACTGGTGGGCAGGAAACAGACACAGGAAGGAAAACACGAGAGAAAAAAGGAAAAATCTCAGAAGAATGCATGACAAACATATTGCTTATGTATACTCGTTTTTAAATCTGGGCTAAGCGACAGAAGAGCTTTCGTGCAATTCCATCTCAGTTGTTAAAAGATTGGCACAGCAATAGGACTTAGGACAGTGATGGCGAACCTATGGCATGGGTGCCAGAGGTGGCACTTGGAGCCCTCTCTGTGGGCACGCACACACACAGTTCGTCATGTGGGGGGGCGGAAAATCACCCCCCCCACACACACACACACATCTAGGCTGGCCTTGGCCCCTGAGCATGACATGCGTGCACCGCGGTGAGCAGGGAGGACTTGGCTGGCGGGTCTGGTGGCTGCTGGGTGGCTGCTGCCCTGGGGGGAGGGGTGCAGAGGAGGCAGAGATGCTAGAGAGGCACAGAGCGGGACTTGCTGGAGGCTAGAGCAGGCTGGCCCCTGCTCGAGCGGGTGGGGCGGAGGAAGAGACAGCCAACCGTTTTTTTCAAAACTAAAACCTCAGCATTCAGGTTAAATTGCCAGGTTGGCACTTTGCAATAAATAAGTGGGGTTTGGGTTGCAGTTTGGGCACTCGGTCTCAAAAAGGTTCGCCAACACTGACTTAGGATGTATCTTTGCACATTAGAGCAGACAGACACCCTGGAGCGCTGTCTTAAAAAACGTAGCCGATTAATGCACTGCTGCAGCGCCACTAGACTCAACCTAGCTGATACAGCAATCCACTCTTACGTGCAACCGTAACTCAGTGCTAGGTGAGATTATGAGGGATGAAAACGATGGAGCATTACCTGGCAATGCTACCCGCTAACACTTTCTCAGCCTGGTCCCCGATCACCTCCTGGCGCAGGTAATACAGCATGCGCACCCGAAGCAGCACCCTAGGAGGGAAAACAAATTAGTAAGTAGAGCAAGGGGTCTATAATCCTTTATTTAACTACCACCCCTAGTACCCTGGGAGTCAAGTTTTTTCATTCACTAGTCCACAGGTGTCAAACTCGTGGCCCTCCAGATGTTATGGACTACAGTTCCCATCATCTCCTGCCAGCATCATGCTGGCAGGGGATGATGGGAACTGTAGTCCATAACATCTGGAGGGCCACGAGTTTGACACCTATGCACTAGTCAGTAGTGGAAAGCTCTAACTTTGGTCTGGCCACACAAGGATTGGGAGTAAACAGAGAGGAAGCGAAGTTTGAATTTATTCCCCACCTTTCTCTCCTGTAAGGAGACTCAAGGCAGCTGACAAACTCCTTCCCTTCCTCTCCCCACAACAGACACCTTGTGAGGCAGGTGGGGCTGAGAGAGTTCTGGGACTAGTCCAAGGTCACCCAGCAGGCCTCATGTGGAGAAGAGGGGAAACAAACCCAGTTCACCAGATTAGAGTCCGCCATTCACGTGTGGAGGAGTGGGGAATCAAACCCAGTTCTCCAGATTGGAGTCCACTGCTCTTAGCTACGACATCATGCTAGCTTGAGTAGGGTGACAGTGCTGTTAGCTGCGGTGAGTCCTGTCTCCATATTACAGGCAGTAAAATTCTAAACCCTGCAGGGCAAGGAAGCAGCCTCACACAGGTCTTGGTTTCTATGTCCTGTTTGTTGCCTTCCAGGTCAACTGGTCCAATCCCAGCAGGACTCATATCTTTTTACTGATTTCTGTTCTACTGGCAGATCCCCTATGACAGTGGTGGCAAACCTTTGGCACTCCAGATGTTATAGATGACAATTCCCATCAGCCCCTGCCAATTGGCCGTGCTGGCAAGGACTGATGGGAATTGTAGTCCATAACATCTGGAGTGCCAAAGGTTCGCCACCACGGCCCTATGAGAACAGGCTATGCCAGTGTAAAATGGCTGTTGTTGAGACTGTCTGACATGCACTTTTAGAGCGCCCTATCTATGATTCCCCTCGCTCCATGTACATCCATCCCTTGATAGAGAGGTCAAATATTGATACATCATCTAAGGAGCAGCAATGGTGTAGGAGGTTAAGAGCTCGTGTATCTAATCTGGAGGAACCGGGTTTGATTCCCAGCTCTGCCGCCTGAGCTGTGGAGGCTTATCTGGGGAATTCAGATTAGCCTGTGCACTTCCACACACGCCAGCTGGGTGACCTTGGGCTAGTCACAGCTTCTCGGAGCTCTCTCAGCCCCACCTAACTCACAGGGTGTTTGTTGTGAGGGGGGAAGGGCAAGGAGATTGTAAGCCCCTTTGAGTCTCCTGCAGGAGAGAAAGGGGGGATATAAATCCAAACTCTTCTTCTTCTTCTATTATGAATTTTCTGCTCAATGGTTCTTGTGACCTTATTTGTGAAAACGTTGCGAGCTTTCTGAAACGTTTACCTGGCCAAGCGTAATTATTTTTTTTCACAAAACAGTCATGGTTAATTTATCTCTTGCTGTGTTATATATACAGGGTTTGTATGTGGATGCTCAATGTATTTTTTAACGTACTTAACGGGTTCCGTTAATGGATAAATGGGTTTTTTTTTTAATACTGTAATTTATGATGCCAATAAAAGGCTGCTGTCTGTTTGTCTACTGGAAAAGATGAAGAGATGGTAACAAGGGAACGGGGTAAATGGCCCTGCATCTGCAAGCAGAGGACCTAAGCGGGAAACCCACTTGTTGGCAAGACAAGTATTTGATCACCTGCTGCATGGGTCAGGAGCATCAACTGCGGGGGCAGGGGACACTTCAAAGGCTTGCCTCCCCCTCCCCGTCAGTGGCCAGGCCGATAGGTCCATGGTGGCGAACCTTTGGCACTCCAGATGTTATGGACTACAATTCCCATCAGCCCCTGCCAGCATGGGCAATTGGCAGGGGCTGATGGGAATTGTAGTCCATAACATCTGGAGTGCCAAAGGTTCGCCACCACTGCGATAGGCGGTCCCGGGCCCCCTCTTACTTGTTGCACTGATGCTTGAGGTGCTTCTTGTAGCCCTCGTCCTGGAAGAGGGTGTCCGGGTTGTACTTGCGAATCCATTCGGCTTTCTGGAGGTCGAAAGTGGTCTGGGACTTCACCTTCTTCCCCTTGCGACCCCGCGGGACCGGGATGGACAGGCCTGTCCGAGGAACAGGAAGTGAGCTCAGAGCAGGGCCATGGCTCTCTAGGTACGACATGGAACCAGGGCGACAGGGATTAGGGCAGTCCTGGCTTTTTCGTCATCAGTCCAGTACAGCACATTGACAAAAAACAAAAGCTTAAAACTTGCGAGAGTCCTCCCTCCGACCCCCAGGATCCTGAGAAGAGGGTGCCTCCATCAGGAGCCAGGTGAACGCCAGTTTCACAAGACCCATGCAGCTCCGCCATCTTGTATTTTCCAGGCACAAGATGGCCCGTGACAGGTCCATGGAAGTTCGCGGAGTGACTTATCTGTACTTACGATCGCTTCATGGATCAGCTTAATTCCCATCAGCCGATTAGCCATGCTTATCCCGGGGAGCTGATGGGATTTTGTAGTCCATGAACAGTTGGAGAGCTGCAGGTTGCAAGTGACCCTGCCTTATTAAGCAACCCCATACAGTTTTCGCTAAGAGCGTGTTCAGAGGTGGTCCTGTGGTGGTCTGTCTCTTCGCGTGAAAGCAACCCGCGGACTTCGCTGTCTCCCACCGCAAAGTATTGCTTAGCAGGGGCTGATCTAAGCTTCACACCTCTTAGAGCCGACAGGCAGCGGTCAGGCTAGCCTCGAAACCGTCCCAGGTCAGTGGCACACACAAGATGAACTTTCCAAGGATCGAGAAAACACGGGCTTCTACCGGAATGATTCTGAAGCTCCTTCGCTTTGCCATTCTCGACTGGGCTGATCAGGTCCCAGATGAATCCCTTGATGTTCTCATCGCCCCGGTAATGCATCAAGCAGTACACCAAGATGGCCCGGCAGATGGTCTCCATCACGTCCCGCTCGGACATGCGCCCGGCTTAATTTCGCCGATGCGGCGGATGCAGGATCTCCTCCGCGCCAGCGACCCCCACTCTGCCAAGCAAACGACGACGACAGAGTGGGGTCAGTCTCCCTCCCCCAAATCAAGACCCCCCTTGCCCTGGAGTTAAAAGGGCCAGGCCCGATCTGCCTTCAATACAACCCACCAAACCCCTCTCGCGGCCTCCCCATATGCGCCACATTACCCATAGACCAGACCAGCAGTTGTTTCTCCCACCTGGAAGCAGTCCGTGCGGCATGGTGCGCATTTAATCGGTGGAGGGGTGGTCCAGTGCCGGATCGCGTGGCGCCCGGGCGCCGGCGATGCGCCGTGGATGGCTTTCCAAGTCGGAAAACTCCACCAGGTCGTCGTCCTTCAGGGTGCTGAAGTGGCGGGTCTGCTTCCGCACCCGCGGGGTGTCAATCACCAAGTTGTTCTGGGGGAGGAGTCAAAAGTCGGCCCCTGTGAATTAACCCTTTCCTCTCTTTCCAGGTACAATTTCACAATGCAAAATCCTGCCAAACTTGCACAATCATCTCTCGGTTAAGAACATAAGAACACGCCAGCTGGATCAGACCAGAGTCCATCTAGTCCAGCATTCTGCTACTCGCAGTGGCCCACCAGGTGCCTTTGAAGACTCCGCATGCAGGATGTGAAAGCAATGGCACTGGCTTTAAGAACATAGAAACGAGCCTGCTGGGATCAGCACCAGAGAGTCCATCTTAGTCCAGCACTCTGCAAGTACTTGCAGAGTGGCTCCACCAGGTGCCTTTGGGAGCTCACATGCAGGAGGTGAAAGCAATGGCCATAAGAACATAAGAGCAGGCCTGCTGGATCAGACCAGAGTCCCATCTAGGTTCCAGCATTCTGCGCTGCGCAGTGGCCCTGCCCCAGGTGCCTTTGGGAGCTCCCATGCAGGATGTGAAAGCAAGGGCTTTAAGAACATAAGAAAGAGCCTCAAGCTGGATCAGACCAGAGTCCATCTGTAGTCCAGCATTCTTGCTACCACTGCAGAGTGGCCCACCAGGTGCCTTTGGGAGCTCACGTGCAGGATGTGTGAAAGCAATGGCCACAAGAACATAAGAACGAGCCTGCTGGATCAGACCAGAGTCCATCTTAGTCCCAGCATTCTTGCTACTGCAGTGTATTGGCCCACCAGGTGCCTTGGGGAGCTCACATGGCAGGGATATACATAGCTAGGATGAAAGCAATGGCCTTAAGCAACATAAGAGTAAGAACTAGCCCTGTTGGATCAGACCAGAGTCCATCTAGTCCAGCATTCTGCTACTCGCAGTGGCCCACCAGGTGCCTTTGGGAGCTCACGTGCAGGATGTGAAAGCAATGGCCATAAGAACATAAGAACGAGCCTGCTGGATCAGACCAGAGTCCATCTAGTCCAGCGCTCTGCATGCTACGCAGTGGCCTGGCACCAGGTGCCTTTCTTTGGGAGCTCACCTGCAGGAGGTGAAAGCGTGTGTGGATGCCGGACTGCTTGTTAGCATGCAGTAGCCATGTTTGTTAGAGGGAACTGCGTGCATGAAAAGTCACCAAGCGTTGTGATTGTGGAGTAACTGTGAAATCGCTCTCCTTTTATTAGGAGCAGCAGTGGCGTAGTGGTTAAGAGCAGGTATACTCTAATCTGGAGGAAACGGGTTTGATTCCCAGCTCTGCCTCCTGAGCTGTGGAGGCTTATCTGGGGAATTCAGATTAGCCTGTCCGCACACACCAGCTGGGTGACCTTGGGCTGAGTCACGCTTCCGCCGGAGCTCTCAGCCCACCCACCTCACAGGGTGTTTGTTGTGAGGGGAAGGGAAAGAGTTTGTCCAGCCTTTGAGTCTCACGCAGGAGGGGATATAAACCCAACCCTTCTTCTTTATTAATAGTGCTATTTATTTATTTTCCCAAATTTCTTAATTGCCCCGCCCAGAACTGGCTCGGGGCGATTTACAGATCGAACAACAATACAATAAAACTGTCTCAGCGTGCTTAAAAACCCGCACATTTGAAAAGCTGAGTAGTAATCTAGAATTTATAATATAGTCAATTCAATTATAATTAAATCAGTCTAATAAAAAAATTTAATAAATACCATGTGTCAAGGAAGACTCCACAGTCCCCTTCTACTTGAATTGCTTATTGATTCAATACACTCATAGAAACTTCTTCTTTTTTGTAGTTTATTACATATAACAGGCAAGCTTACAAGTTGCTCTATGAATTAACAAAAAAAAAAACTTCAGGAAAAAAGCGAACTGGGCTTCAGCTTCAGTTAAACCCTCACTCACTAACTGCCCTTCCTGTGTTCTGAGCCATCCTCCAGCGACACTTTCAGAGATGTTCCTGAACTCTTCACATGCCCCTTTTCAGCTGAAATTTAGGGCTAAATGTCTCAAATTTCAGTTAGATCAATCATATCATACAGGCAATTATATAATTAACCATTACCCACAGCTGACTTAGTGCATCAGCAATAATATTGTCCTTACCCTTTACATGTTGAATCTCAAATTCATAATCTTGTAGGGCTAAGGACCATCTCAAAAAATCTGACATTGCTGTTTTTTTCATCTTGCTCAAAAAAGGCCAAGGATTATGGTCAGATCTTACAATAAACTTGAACCCTATTGGTAGGATGTAATTTTTTGATTGCCCACAAAATGGCGAGGCATTCCTTCTCGATGGTTAGTATGCACATTCTCTAGGTAACAGCTTTCTACTAAGAAACTATTGGATGCATCAATTGGTCTTAGCCTTTCTGAACTAGTAAGCACCTAAACCTCGTTCGAGAAGCATCAGTATATACTTCAAATGGTTTATTTAAAATCAGGAGCAACTAATACTGGAGCATTTACAACAGCCACTTTACCCGTCAAAAGCAGTTTGACATCTATCGCTCAAACAACTTTAAATGGAGCTAAGCTTTTACATAGAATCTGATAATGGTGTAGCTAGTTCCTTAGTTGAGGTATGAACTTTCTATAAAACCCAACTAATCCTAAAAGGACTGAATATCCTTTTTGTGGTTGGAATAGGCCAATTCTTAATACTGGCAACCTTAGCTTTTAAGAGGAGGCAATTTGACGTTGCCGACACGGTGACCAAGGTATATCACCTCCTTCCATCCAAATTGACGCTTATCAGGTCTCAAAGTTAACCTTCCTGAACCTTCTGCAAAACCATTCATTATATGTTTCAAATGGGTCTCCCAGGAATCCAGACATGATGGCTATATCATCCTGATAACAAGGCATAATCTAACCCAGTAGAACCTTATCAATCAACCTCTGGAAGGTTTTGAATGACTCTGTTTGGCAAAGGCATTCTCTTAAGTGAAAATGCCCAAGCCGCTTCACAAAGGCTGTTTTCTCAGAGGCTTCTTTAGTTAGGGGAATTTGCCAATACCCTTTGAACAGTCAAAGATTGCTTATAAACTTAGCGCAAGCTAATCTTTCCACCAATTCACTCAAAGCGGGGTGTGGGATAAGGATCAAGAGTTGTCATTTAGATTAACCTTTCTAAAGTCTACACACAGTCTGAATTCAGGAGGGTCACCTCAGACACTTGCTTTTTTCTTCACTAGTACTATGGGTGCTCCCCATGCACTGTTACTAGGCTCAATATCCCTTCAGCATTTGTTTAGCTTCTCCTTCTCCACAACTTCTTTCATCACGATTGTTAATAGGGTATGGTGTGGTTTTAATAGGTCGCGACTTACTTCCGGAGTGTCAGTAATTGAAATCAGGTGTTGAGTCAAGCCGGGCTGTTCAGTAAACAACAATTCAAAGTCCTTTAATAGATGTCTAACACAGCACATTGCCCTTCTGATAAACCATCTGGTCGAACTTTACTCACATGAGAACACTCCTCAAAATTCCATTCCACAAACTCATCTGCGTTAGTGTCAACTTGTACTGGAAAGTCATTACAGATCTCTCACAATGCGGTTTCAACCTATTACATGCACAGTTCTCTGCCATCATCTTCTTGAATTACATAATTGTCATTGGGTAAAACCTGTATTATCACGCAAAGGTCCCTTCAAGCCACATCAACTTAACAGGCTTATCCACTGACAGTAATAAAACTTTATTACCCACTGCAAAGCTCTGATGGTCTAGCCTTAACATCAAAGTAGGTCTTTTGCTTTTGCTGAGCCTGCTTCAAATTCTCTCACTGCAGCTGTCCTTACTTCCTGCAGAGTTCTTTGCAGCTCACAGAAATATGCATTTACATCCTTTGGGACAAGAGTTGTCAATAAAGCCTTCCCAATTTGCTCTAGCTAAGCCCAAGGACCTCTGATAACTCTACCAAACAATAACTGATTTGGACTAAATCCTAGGCTTTTCTTGGACTGAATCCGCGAGGCGTCAAATATGGTACGCTTGATCCCATGAATTTGAATCTTTGGTACATAAGACTTCAACAATTGTCCGTGGTTCTGAATGGCCCTCTCCACTAAACCATTTGACTGAGGGTTATAAGCCACTACAGGGGGGCATGCTGAACCTCAGCCAACTCACAGAAATTTTCATCACCTGTGACATCAAATTAGAAGGGGCTTGATCAGTCATTGAGTACTTTCATCGCATATGTGGACTGGAAATTCCATTAAGGCCTTAGCTACTGACTTACAGATGTAATGTTTCTCACACAAAAGGCACAAGAAATCTGGTTGCATGGTCAACTATAACTACAATATACTGTTTTCCCGAACTACTTTTAGGTAAAGGTTACAAAATGTCCGACTGACCCTTACCAAAAGGGTTCATCAATTACTGGGTAGGGTTGTAGCTCCGCACCTAGTGCTATCAGTGGCGTGCCCAACCCGTTAACATGCATCACATGTCTTGCAGACATCCTTGACTGCTTTATTCAACCCTGGGCAGAGAAACTACCGCTGAATTCTTTCTATAGTCCTTCTTATCCCTAGGTGTCCAGCCAATGGGACACTATGAGCCAGTTCTAAAATTTCTTCCCTGTACTTTCTTGGAATTACTAACTGTAAGGTTACTTTTTCCTTCTCAGAAAAGCCCTGCCTCCATTTTTGGCGATACAATAGTAGTTGCCATAAATCTCTCGGTTTTCTTTAGATACTTCTCCGAAGCAACCTCTGCCTTTTCACATAACTCTTTTAAAGAGTAGTACATGATCTTTGTTCAGTTTTAAACTTCTCCAGACCTTTCATGACATACATTTTCTTTATCCTCAAAATGCATTTCCTTCCATAGCTGGACCCTAGGGTCTTAATGACTCATCTTTCTTTCCCTCAATTGACTGACAGTTAACTCAGCTTTTTTGCTGTCGAAAAGCTCCCACTTCCACCCACTTTTTCTTTTTTGCTCACCTATATTTGAGCTTAAAGTTTTTTCCAGCTTTAGGAATCCTAGTTGAAACTTTTCATGTCACACCTTCTAATTCCCCTTTGAGCCTTCTGTTTCTCTCTTTTCTCAGTGCTTGCTTTAGCCTTTGACCCTGAAAGTAACTACTGCGTTCATTTGTCTGGGTGGTACAACACATCTGCTCCAATTATAAAGGCATATCAGAAACATCATGTACAATATATATGTCCTTTTCAATTCTGGGAGTCTGGATATGAATCAGTACTAAATCTAGAAACATGGGGTCCTTCATACATGGGGTAACCTGCATCCTTCCCACCAACTGATGACTTATTTGCTTTAACAACTTTCTGTTGATAGCACTTATCTCTGCCCTGTGTCAATAAGAACCTTCCACCCACAACTTCCCAAGTAACACTTTCCTTAGCTAAGGATCTCAACTGTCTCTGTTCCTCAGATATCACACTATTTACATCAACCAGCTGTAACTCTCCCATTCTCACTCTTGGTTCTTGTTCAGTGGATTTAACAAGTTCCTCATCACCAACATATCTCTTAGTTGTCAGCAGAGTTTCTCAGGACTTAGCAGAGTTCTTCATCACCACGGTGACCGCCTCTTCTCCTTCACTGGAACAAGCAGAACTACCTGGTGAATCATTAATCTCCTCCCAATCTTCATTTGCACCCAAAACCCGATTATTTCCAACATGTTGCCTCTTGTTTCTCTCTTATTTCTTGCACATTGTGATTTGAAGTGACCCCTTTCTCCACACAAAAGCAGATTATATTCCTTGGTGTATAGATCTCGAAAAGCGGTTTACTGGGCCTTGGAAAAGAAGTCCTTTCTCTGAAGCAAACTTTTTCTCCATCTTTACCCGTAAACTCAATTTCCGAGGGTTGGTTTTAAACAATTCTCTCTTCTCCTGATACAAAGCGTGCTGGTTTCTTTCCTTTGCTTTATGGGCGGCCATCACAGTCTGCGAAAGCAGCAAGTCAGATAAATCTAAGTTCTCTTTAGCTTGAACAAGGCTGAGATTTCTTGAGAGTGTGTGAAAAAATTGCTCTCTTGCTATCAAGTTGCAAAGTCTTCTATGGACTGAACCTTTGCAGCTCTATACCATTGCTTCTGAACTATAAGTTTCAGCCAGGAGCCATAAAGCAGCTTATAGCTCTCCTTCCTCTTAGGCTCCCTCAGTTCTTCTCTCAACTGGATCGGATTTTCCAAATCTGGCTAAGGCCTGCCTTTTAAAATTCTCATAGGTGGCTTCTTCCCCAAGTGTAGAAGTTCACCTAATGCTGAGCTAAATCTCCAGCAGCAAGGCCATAGCAGCCCTCACTTGCTCTCTTCTGGGAACTTCATTTTTTTTTTCTCTCAAGGCAGCTTCAAACAAAGAAGCTAAAAACTTTCCACTGACTCCCCTGCTGATGCAGGAACTGTCTCTTCTGCCAAGCTGCAGTGGAAGCTCCCTCTGTCTATCCTGCATCAGCAAGTTCATGGTGGTTTCTTGTCGTGCATAGCTTGCAGCATCCTCATCCATCCCTCAGTGCTGGTTGGTACTGAGGGGTCGTCCTAATATCTATACTATCCGTCTGGTTGCATTAACTCTGGGTAGTCCTCTGGGGTGTACTACAGACCTTTCTTGGTCATTCTCTCATCCATGTCTCTCAACTCCTTGCCGTTCAACAGCTGTCCCGTGGCTCCCAGCTCTTGAGCTACCACTCTGCTGTGATTCTGGCTCAGCTGAGAAAAAATGGTGTGCATATTCCTGAGCTCTTCCAGTGTGACCTGCACTTCATTCTGCTTTTAGATCGGTTTCACTACTGGTTAGATCCATCTGCACATTCAACTGAAATCTGTGGTTTTGTACTAGAGCAATTTACACTCTTTGCTTGCCAACAAAATGCTCACTAGGTGTATTTCAAAAGAATCCCTCGGCTTGCCGCCATGTCAAAGGAAGGCTCACAGTCCCCTTCTACTTGAATTGCTTATTGATTCAATACACTCATAGAAACTTCTTCTTTTTTGTAGTTTATTACATATAACAGGCAAGCTTACAAGTTGCTCTAACGAATTAACAAAAAAAAACTTCAGGAAAAAACAAACTGGGCTTCAGCTTCAGTTAAACCCTCACTCACTAACTGCCCTTCCTGTGTTCTGAGCCACATCCTCCAACTGACACTTTCAGAATGTTCCTGAACTCTTCACACCATGAATCGCAGGTGAGCCAATCGCAGGTACGCTTATTCAAAAGCAAGGCCCCCAGTGAACTCGATAAGACGTCTGAGCAAGCACACACAGGATAGGGCTGGACAGTAATCAATCAAGTCCTGAGCCCAAGACCAATCCTTAGGTCCTCCCCCTCTCCCGACATACCTTGCTATTCAGCATATCGAGATCCAGATCTGCCTTCTTGGCCCACTTCTGCCAGAAGTTTGGATCGTCCAGGGCAATGTCTGTTCTGTTCTCAGAGGCCACGAAGCTCGCCTGGGAAACAAGGAGAGAATGACCAAGGATCGCATATAAGGAAATCCTTCCCACTCACTATTATGTGAGAAAAGTTTAAACATGGCCTCGAACACCAGACCTGGCGGATGGCAAGGAATCTGGAGAAACTTTCCTTTTAAAATAAAGAAAGCAAGTCTCTGGTCCTCGCGGACTCAGTGGAGAAGCAGGTAGAAGAACACGAGCCGTTAATTTGAAGTTTACATCACCGCTGTTCGTCACAGTTCTCCCCTGCTTCTTTAATCCTCTGTTTCATCAGCAAAGTCTTCAGAGGTGCAGATACTCCTTTTAAAAACTATAAACGCACTCCCTTGCACTGTTCATTTGGCGTAGATTGTAAGGCCACTAAAGTTACAGAGATGTCCTTTCTGGATTTCATATAACAGCCAGCATCCTGTTGATGCTACACACATATTTTCTTCTCTCCTCCCTCCCATTCACCTCCCCCTCCTGTCTTCCCCCCTCACTCTTTCCCTTCTTTCGGCAGAACCACAGCCTGACTACCCCCCGTGGGCACTGAGTTGCTCCGATATCCAATAGAATCATACAGTTGGAAGAGACCCCAAAGGCCATCCAGTCCAACCCCCTGCGATGCAGGAGCACACCATCAAAGCACTCCTGACAGAGGGCCATCCAGCCTCTCTTTAAAAACCTCCAAAGGAGGAGACTCCACCACACTCCGAAGGCAGTGCATTCCACTGTCGAGTAGCCCTCATGGTCAGGAAGTTCTTCCTGGTGTTTAGATGGAACCTCTTTTCCTCCACCCACGAACGTGGCAATTCCATTTGTGCAGCACTTACCAACCCTATATATAGGAGAGCCTACATGCTGGCTAGATTTAACATTATGCCATCCCCGCTCCATAGACTCAATGGCCTACCAAACGATAAGAGGCTTTGCCCTTGCAGTCCAGGGCAGCTGGATTCCATCCGCATATTCTCCTCCACTGCCCACTTTACCAGAATCTAAGATCCAGCTTATTATTACAGGTCACTGACTCTATGAAAACCCTGACAGAGCTTGATGAAGTAAATATGCTCTTAAACTGTAATGACTTTGACTGTTGTCTCGCAGCGGCAAAGTTTCCGGCTGAGGTTTGCGAACTGAACTTATGATCCAGTGTGAAGTTTTATCTTGTAATTTTAACTGTATTTATAGTGTATGTTCTGTATGCCAATAAAGGCTTGTTGAAATTGACTCTGTGGCTCCTTCCGCACATGCAGAACAATGCATTTTCAAACTGCTTTCGGTGCTCTTTGAAGCTGTGCGGAATGGCCAAATCCACTTGCAAACAGTTGTGAAAGTGTTTTGAAACCGCATTATTTTGCGTATGCGGAAGGGGCCTGTGTCCTAGACTCTGAGGCTTGCTCCCTCTACATAGCAGTGCCAAGAATTCCTCTGGCCTGATGCAAAACAGGGGTGCACGTGGGTACCTTGGCGAAGGTGGATCCCTTCCCTTCGCTCTCAATGGTGATGGTGGTCGTGCGGCGCAGCAGGATCTGGTCGATGTCTTCCTCGCAGAATTTGGAGCCCTCGTCGTCTTCCTCCATGATGGCAGCGTAAGCCCCCTTGCGTAGGAGGTCCTCGATCTCCTTCTTGGAAAACTGTTGGATCTGGGAGAAGAGAAGAGAGCTGTGGAAAAGCGGGAGGCAGCAACGGCCTCCTCCTACCTTACCCAGACCTGGGAACAACAGCGTGGTTGGGTAGCACACCTGTGGCATCCTGCCCCCGCCCCCCAAATTTAGAAAGCAGGTCATGAGCTTCTGTTAAAGATGAAGGGGTCCAATCTGGGCTGCCTGATCTGACTAGGTTATCTCTACTGTTAAACAACTTTGGCACTCCAGATGTTAAGAGACGCCAATTCCCATCAGCCTTCCAGGAGATCAGTTGGAAAGAGAGTTGGTGATGGCCACTGTGTGGAAACACATCTGGATAACTGGATAAGGGGCTTGGACAGATTTATGGAGGAGAAGTGGATTTATGGAATACCAATCTTGATCCTCTTTGATCTGAGATTGCAAATGCCTTACAGACCAGGTGCTGGCTCCAGCAACATGAAGGCCATTGGTTAAAAAACTCACAAATGTGGTAATGCTCCCAAAGGCACCTGGTCTGTTAAGGCATTTGCAATCTCAGATCAAAGAGGATCAAGATTGGTAGCCACTGGTGGGCCACTGCGAGTAGCAGAGAGCTGGACTAGATGGACTCTGGTCTGATCTAGCTGGCTTGTTCTTATGTTCTTAGAGTTCCCAGTAGAACGTATTTGTTGTGCTCCCCGTGGGGCCTTTTATCTATCATGTATTCATGCAATTGTTCCCGATTTATGTAATTCTTTCTGACTATGCCAATAAAGGCTTATGTATGTAAAGATGGAGGGGGAAGATGTGGTGAAGAATAGTTAGGGTTGAATGCAGAATGGGAGGAGGTGGATAATTAGAAGCTCGGCTGCCTAAGAGTCCTTCAGATGTCTATTTTGGTCGCCATCTTTGTGAATTGCTTTATTTCACAGTTTTTAACTATTTATGTAGAGCTACCCCTTCCATATCGTGATTTTCCCCATTGTGATTCTGATATATCACGGGTCAGTGTAAGGAATTAAATGGGAATTTGGAAGGGGGGAAGTTTTGTGGAAACCAGCAGACGACACAGAAAACTTTTAGAAACTCAGAAACGCGTAAAATATATGAATAGAATAAGAGGTTTTGGATTGGGAACAGGAGTTTCCAGAATGCCATCCAGTGCTAGGAAGAAGAGGTTAGATTTACACCACACCTTTCTCTCCTGTAAGGAGACTCAAGGTGGCTTACAAGCTCCTTTCCCTTCCTCTCCCCACAACAGACACCTTGTGAGGCAGGTGGGGCTGAGAGTGTTCTGAGGGAACTGTGACTAGCCCAAGGTCACCCAGCAGGAATGTAGGAGTGTGGAAACACATCTGGTTCACCGGATAAGCCTCTGCCACTCAGGTGGGGCAGTGGGGAATCAAACCCGTTTCTCCAGATTAGAATCAACCTGCTCTTAAACACCATGCTGGCTCCAGCACCAAGATTGGTTAAAAAACAAACAAATCAAAACCCACTGTGTGCAACCAAACAAACCTCACAAATCTGCGTGCATTTCTGCAACAACTAAATCTCTGCCTCCTTTGCTCCATTCCACCTCCCCCTGTGCCGCCAAGTTTACCCCGGCGATGCTGCCTTCTCGCCCGCTCATGGACTGCAGGACGGCTTTGTCCAGTCCCAGCTTCAGGCTGGCTTTGTCGAACATCTCGCGCTCGTAGGAATTGCGGGTGATGAGCCGGTAGACCTTCACCGCCTTGCTCTGCCCGATGCGGTGGCAGCGAGCTTGCGCCTAGAAGGGGAACAAAACGAAGCCCATTGCGCAGGTGAGACACCGCCACAGGGCCCACCCTGGATGCAAAACAGGTTTTGGAGCACCCAACGTTCGGATCAACCCCCCGAAGCATCAAATGCTCCTCCTCCTCTATTGCTGGAGCTAAATGGTTCCTGACGTGACCCAGGACTGGATAGCAGCAGCAGCAGAAGTAAGAAGAAGTAAGAAGTAGAAGAGTTGGATTAATATCCCCCCTTTCTCTCCTGGAAGGAGACTCAAAGGGGCTTGCAATCTCCTTTCCCTTCCCCCACTCCCCACAACTAACACCCTGTGAGGTGGGTGGGGCTGAGAGAGCTCAGAAGAACTGTGACTAGCCCAAGGTCACCCAGCTGGCATGTATTTGGAGTGCACGGGCTAATCTGAATTCCCCAGATCAGCCTCCACAGCTCAGGCGGCAGAGCGGGGAATCAAACCCGGTTCCTCCAGATTGGAGTACACCTGCTCTTAACCACCACGCCACTGCTGCTCCCAGGCAGCTGCGATGTGTCACACAGTCCTATTGCATCCCCGGTTTTCCATGCTGTGTGTCGAACCTTCCGGGGCCAGGATCCACAACATGGTGCCCATACGCACTATGGCACATGCCAAGAGTTATTAGAAAGTGGGCAGGGTTGGGTGGGGCCCACCGAGGCTTCTTATTGACCTCTGGCGTTCTGACAGGTTGTGCAGATTTTCAGAAAAGTCACTGCCGCCACAGCACACCGATCTTCCCTGTAGGGCTGAGGATACTCTGCAGCAGCCAGTTTCGCAGCTGGGCCCACCCAGCGGAGTCAGAATTCCAAAGATGTCCACAGGCTCCAAAAGGCTAGGGCACCCTTGTAGCCGCGCAAAAGCTTGCAAACATCACAGAAACCGGGCTCCTCCTCTTTGGGCACCTCCGTCTCACCTGCAGGTCGTTCTGCGGGTTCCAATCCGAGTCGAAGATGATGCAGGTGTCGGCAGCCGTCAGGTTGATCCCCAGCCCCCCGGCTCGCGTGCAGAGCAAGAAGACGAAGCGATCCGAGTCGGGCTTGCTGAAGCGGTCGATGGCCGCCTGGCGGAGGTTCCCTCGTACCCGTCCGTCGATGCGCTCGTACAGGTACCTGTATGGCGGTGGGGGAGACGTGATTATATGGAATGTATGGCTACAGTGTGGTGCAGGTGATTAAGAGTGGTGGACTCTGATCTGGAGAACCAGGTTTGATTCTCCGCCACATGAGTGGTGGACTCTTATCTGGCGAACTGGGTTTGTTCCTCCTCATGAAGCCTGCTGGGTGACCTTGGGCTAGTCCCAGTCCTTTGGAACTCTCTCAGCCCCACCTGCCTCACAAGGTGTCTGTTGTGGGGGGGGGGGAGGAGTATGTAAGCCCTCATGAGTCACCTTATGGTTGAAGAAGAGGATGTGATAAAGGCCACAGGGATTTTATGGATGGCTCTGAACGTGACACCGTGTGACTCTTTAATTATAAAAGGGTTTGAGCAACTGCTTGGATGCTCCTAATGTTCTGGAATATTCCAGAAATGGAGCACACTCAGTATTGATCCATTTTTTCCCTGCACAGCTGGGGAGCCTCCATTCTTCCCCGCCACCGGTACCATCCACTCCACGCCCCAATTGACAGGCGCTAGACCATATAGGACAATGATGGCGAACCTATGGCACTCCAGATGTTCATGGACTACAATTCCCATCAGCCCGCCAACATGGCCAATTGTAGTCCATGAACATCTGGAGTGCCATAGGTTCACCACCATGGATATAGGAGAAACCATCCACTCCACTCCCCAATTGACAGGCGCTAGACCATATAGGAAAAACAATCTACTTCACTCCACTCCCCAATTGACAGGCGCTAGACCAGGGGTAGGGAACCTGCGGCTCTCCAGATGTTCAGGAACTACAATTCCCATCAGCCCCTACCAGCATGGCCAATTGGCCATGCTGGTAGAACTGATGGGAATTGCTATGGTCCTGAACATCTAGGAAACCGAAGGTTCGCAAATTAAACTAGACCATATAGGAGAGAAACCTAAGACGATTAAAGAAATGTATGTGTAGCGTAGTATAGATAGAAAGTGAAAACCAAAGGTTAAGCGTCACACACTAAGGCGGAAACTAAATTAACACAAAACCAATAATTCTCTGAAGTTACTACTATAATTCATAAAGTGTTGTATAGCTTGTATAAACAGACCACAGTCATGATTCAAGTTCATCAAAATAATTGTCTTCAGTCTCATGTAAATATCTAGGAGTCTCTCATTTCAAGAGCTCCCACAACCAAAATTTCATACCCAGTGTAACATTATATGCAAAGGCCAAAAATAATGGCTCCAAAGAATGTCCAAAATAAATATCTCAGGATCTGCTTATAAAATCCTTTAAAGAGTCTCTCTCTCTCTCAAAGCGCCTCCGCAGCGTTTCAAAAGCGGATTTTAAAATTGGATGTCTTCACTCAGGAGAAAGGAAATTCATAAATTCTCTTTTCACATTTCTTAATTGCCATATGGATTTTCTACAAAAAATGATAATAATAATAATAATCCCATAGTTTTTTGTTATTTATACACACTTATTTTTTAAACATAAACTTATTAACATTTTTAAACAATTTCCCAAACAATTTTGGAACATTTTCAAACATTTTAAAAGTGTTTTTAAAAACATTTTTAAGCATTTTTAAACATTTTAAATAATTTTTATCATTTGTAACAAATACTATACATATTTTATTATGATGAATAACCATTTTAGCTATCTTACTTTATCACTCCATTAGGAAAGCTGTCATGCAATCCTTATTTTATCTCTCCGTGGAGCTGTGATGCACTCAACCGTCATGGCTATTATGTGTAATAAAGAAAGAAGAGCAAAGGAAGATAAGCGAAAATATATGGATTACCCATTGATTACAATCAGCTGTGAATTTCTTAACTGAGGATACAGCTGTGATGCCTTTACAGATGGCAAGAAAAGTCAATCTCACGATTTAAACCAACAATATTGCTATTAAATCTATGAATAAATCTATTTTCAACTCTTAAAATGAATTTGTCAATGTCAATATCACGTCTTGTTTTCCTTAATGTTGGAAATGTTGCAAAACCCATAGAATTTAAAGTCCACAATCCCTATGACCCATTTTTTTTTGAACAAAATGGGCCCACCAAAAGTGCTTCCATATTCATTATTACTTGAGGATATTGCTGCGATGTTCTGCGATTCCTCAAATTTAAGACAAGGCATAAAAGTTTTTTCCAATATAAGAACAACCCTTATCACATGGCGCATATGATTGATATATAATACAATGAGTGGAGTGTTGCAATTTGAGAAAATTGTCTCAGGGTCCACACTTCACATGTCCTATTAAAGGTAGTGGAGTTAAATAACTTTAGATTGTAATGCAAGTCCACAATTTTTTACAATTTCCACAGCTATGGTTACCAATTAAAATTGGTTTCCAGTTCCTGTTTTAAAGGCATATCCAGCCCTATGGGACTTGTTTTTAATGATTTGAGGTCGTCTATATCCAATTTTAGGAGGTCTTTCACATCCTGGAATATGAGACATACCAACAGCCAAATTTGTAAATGGCTGTTTTAATGAATGAAATGATCCTGCAGTGAAGTCCAGTGCTTACCCACACAAGTTCTTTTTTCTTTGCCATAATTTTTTGGGGATGCAACAAATCCTGACGTTTAAAGTTGTAACAACTTTTTTCCAGGCAATTTCAAGCTACTTTTTTAGAGGTATCACTCACTGAGTAATTATTCATAATGGTTTGTGATTCCTTTAAGAAATCCCTCCTCCCTTATTGGAATTTCTTTTTGCTCTGATCAGCTGGCTGAGACGGAAGATTCTGTCTTAATGTCGCCCGGTGTTGGGTGAAAAGGATGAAAAAAATGAAGTGTACTTACCCGATTTTTTTTGGTAGAAGCTTGTGCGAAGCGTTTGGACTCCAGTTTATGATATTCATTGATAATGATAGTCATATCAAGAAAGTTAATATGGTCCTTTTCTCTTCCCCAGTAAATTGGATAGAGGGGATGCAGAGAGTTGATCCATTAGTAAAAAATCCTGTAGCACTTAAAATCTGGTTTTAAAAATAAAAAAAAATAAATCATCTACGTGTATCTCCTTTATAATGCAATAAAATATATGAAAAAATACGGATTCTCCAACTGAATTGTATATATATTTAATTCAAAATCACACATGAAAATCATATTAGGCACTTGGTGCAAAACTGGACCCCATGGAAAGGCCTTGGGTTTTGTAAAAAAATAATCATTACCAAATCTGGAAAATAACTATAATCCAAAATAATTTCAATGAGAGAAATGAAGAAATGTGTTGGTGGTTTCTTTTCTGGTCTTTTTTTTCAAGAGTGTTCAGCAGGGATATATCTGACTTCCCTCATGAGGAATGCTAGTATATAACGAGTTTACATCAACTGTAACGAAACTGCATCCCCGGGGGGTAAGAGGACATTCTCAAATTGATGAATAAAGTCAGAAGAATCTTTTACAAATGACTGCATCTCTTTAACGAATTGTAGAAAAAAATCCACATACTTAGCCAACGGTTCAAATAACGAAGCTGATGCTGAAACAATCGGTCTCCTTGGAGGTGGTCGGATAGGTTTGTATAGATGCAGAAAAGAAACCACCAACACATTTTCTCATTTCTCTCATTGAAATTATTTTGGATTATAGTTATTTCAGATTTGGTAATGATTATTTTTTTACAAACCCAAGGCCTTTCCATGGGGTCCAGTTTTGCACCAAGTGCGCTGGACAGTTTCATGTGTGATTTGGTGTATATACAATTCAGTTATTAATCCATTTTTTCACTTATTTTATGTGTATTATACAAAGAGATACTGGAGATGATTTATTTTTTGTATTTTAAATTACCGACCAGATTTTTTCGTTACAGGATTTTTTACTGTGGATCAACTCTACTGCATCCCTCTATCAATTTGCCTGGGAAGAGAAAAGGACCATATTAACTGTGGCAGTAGCGGCTATCATTATCAATGAATATCATAAACTGGAGTTCTAAGCGTTTCTACAAGCCTACAGAAAAAATCCGGGCACTTCATTTTTAAATATTTCACCCACACCGTTTAAGACTGAGAATCTTCCGTTCAGCCAGCTGATCAGAGCAAAAAGAAATTCCACAAAGGGAGGAGGATTTCTTAAAGGAAGTTCTAGCGATACGCGTGAATAATTACTCAGTGAGAGGACTTACCCTAAAAAGATAGCTTGAAATTGCCATGGAAAAAAAAGTTGTACAGCAAAGCGATCAGGATTTGTTGCATCCCCAAAAAATTATGGCAAAGCAAAAAGAACTTGTGTGGGCACTGGACTTCACTGCAGGATCATCATTCATTAAAACAGCCATTTACAAATTCTGGCCGTTGGTGTCTCATATTCCAGGATGTGAAAGACCTCCCTAAAAAAATTGGATATAGGCATACCAAATCATTAAAACGAAGTCAGTTGGTTGAGCTGATATACTTAAAAACAGGAACTAGAACACCAATTTTGATTGGTAACCAGTAGCTGCTGGAAATTGTAAAATTATTGGACTTGACATTACATTCTAAAGTTGTTAATAGCGCTACCTTTAATAGGACAGAAGTGGACCCTGAGACAATTTTTCAGGGTTTAACCGGCTTGACTCATTGCATATATATCATCATTATGTAGCCATGTGGTATGTTTCGTAATGGAAAAAACTTTAAGCTATCTTAAATTTGAGATACTTGTAGAACATCTCGCAGCAATATCCATAATATGAATATGGAAGCACCCTTGGTGGCCCATTTTGTTCAAATGGGTCATAGGGATTCTGACTTTAAATTTCTTGGTTTTGCAACATTTCCAACACATGAAAACAAGGCGTGATATTGATTTGACAAATTCATTTAAGAGTTGAAAATAGATTTATTCATAGATTTAATAGCAATATTGTTGGTTAATCAGTGAGATTGACTTTTCTTGCCATCTGTAAAGGCATCACAGCTGTATCTCAGTTAAGAAATTCACAGCTGATTGTAATCACGGGCAATCCATATATTTTCGCTATCTTCCTTGTTTTTCATTACACATAATAGCTATTGTTGGAGTGCATCACAGCTCTACGGAGAGATAAATAAGGATTGCATGACAGCTCTACGGAGTGATAAGTAAGATAGCTAAAATGGTTATTCATCATAATAAATATGTATAGTATTTGTTAAAATGATGTAAAATTATTTAAAATGTTTAAAAATGTTAAAAATGTTTTAAAAACACTTTAAAATGTTTGAAAATGTTCAAAATTGTTTAAAAATGTTTAAAAATGTTAATAAGTTTATGTTTAAAAATAAGTGTGTATAACAAAAAACTATGATTATTATTATTATTATCATTTTTTGTAGAAAATCCATATGGCAATTAAGAAATGTGAAAAAGAGAATTTATGAATTTCTTCTCCTGAGGAAGACATCGCGGCAGCTTTTTTGAAGCGATGAGGTGTTTGAGAGAGAGAGACTTTAAAGGATTTATAAGACTGGAGATATTTATTTTGACATTCTTTGAGCCATTATTTTGGCCTTTTGCATATAATGTTACACTGTATGAATTGTTGTGGGAGTTTGAATGAGAGACTCTAGATATTTACAGAGACTGAAGACAATTATTTTGAAGAATTTGAATCATGACTGTGGTCTGTTTATATGTTATACAACACTTTATGAATTATAGTAGTAACTTCAGAGAATTATTGGTTTTGTGTTAATTTAGTTTCCGCCTTAGTGTGTGACGCGAACCTTGGTTTTCACATATAGGAGAAACTCCACTCCTCAATTGACAGGCGCTAGACCATACAGGAGGAATGAGCACACGGGGTATTTTTAAGCACAACCCAGTAAAGCCAGGGCTGACATGGCATTGCTTCTTCCAATGCTGAAGGGAGCTGTGAAACTGAAAGCTGAATGTTTGCATAAACTCCTCTCACCGACATAATTTCTGCCTCTGAAAGGGAGCCTACGGAACTAGGCCAAGAACCGCACTGGTTTTGCGCTCGAGCGCCGACTCTCACCTCTTCTGGATGAGGTAGTCTTCCAGGATGTCCAGGCAGCGCACCATCTGGGAGAAGATCAGCACCTTGTGCCCGCCGGCCTTCAGTTTGGGGAGCAGCTTATCGATCAGCACCAGCTTCCCGGAAGAGCGCACCATCGCCTGCAGAGGGAAGTCGTGGGGCACGTGGTGGTGGCAGGAATCCCGAAACTCGGTCAAGATCTTCTCCTCTGCACCTGATTTGGGGGAGGGGGAGAAGAGAGTGACCATGGAAAGAGGGGAACCAAGGAAATTAGATAGAATCATGGAATCATAGAGCTGGAAGAGACCAGAAGGGTCATCCAGTCCAACCCCCTGCCAGGCAGGAACACACAACCAAAGCACACTCAACAGATGGCTATCTAGAGAAAGAATGAGACTCCACCACCCTCCGAGGCAGTGCATTCCACTGTCAAACAGCCCTTACTGGCAGGAAGCTCTTCCTAATGTTTAGGGGGAATCTCCTTCCCTGAACCTTGAATCCATTACTTTTCACCCTACTCTCTGGAGCAGCCGAAAACAAGATTGCTCCCTCACCAACGCGACATCCCTTCAAGTATCTAAACATGGCTGCCACGTCACCTCTTCACCTGACGTCACGTACCATTGATGAGGTAGGGATGATTGCAGCACTTCCGCAGCTCCATCATGGTGTTGAGCAGATTGGGCATGTTGCTGTGGCCGGCCCCTTTGGAGAGGAAGCTGAAGTTCTTCTCCAAGATGGCCCGGTAGTACTTCTTCTGGATGTTGGTCAGCTCCACCTCGATGATCGTCTCCTGCTTGGGAGCCAAGTTCTTCTCCACGTCCTCCTTCAACCGCCGAAGCATCATGGGCTTCAAGATGGCCTGCAGCTTCTGGACCTGCGAGGAAGAACATAAGAAGATAAGAAAGAGCCTGCTGGATCAGACCAGAGTCCATCTAGTCCAGCTCTCTGCTACTCGCAGTGGCCCACCAGGTGCCTTTGGGAGCTCATGTGCAGGATGTGAACGCAATGGCCTTCTGCTGCTGCTGCTACCGAGCACCTGGTCTGTTAAGGCATTTGTAATCTCAGATCAAAGAGGATCAAGATTGGTAGCCATAGATCGACTTCTCCTCCATAAATCTGTCCAAGCCCCTTTTAAAGCTATCCAGGTTAGTGGCCATCACCACCTCCTGTGGCAGCATATTCCAAACCCCAATCACACGTTGTGTGAAAAAAATGTTTCCTTTTATTAGTCCTAATTCTTCCCCCCAGCATTTTCAATGTATGCCCCCTGGTTCTAGTATTGTGAGAAAGAGAGAAAAAATTTATCTCTGTCAACATTTTCTATCTCATGCATAATTTTATAGACTTCAATCATATCCCCCCTCAGACGTCTCCTCTCCAAACTAAAGAGTCCCAAATGCTGCAGCCTCTCCTCATAAGGAAGAGAGGAAAGGCGGATGGGCCTGCTGGTCGAGTCGAGGGCACAGCCGAGGGGGAAAGACGAGGGGGAAGGGAAGGACATTACGCAGCTCGTTCACCTGCTCGGGACTGCAGGTACCTACGAGGAATGGAGGCCCTGAACTGCAAGGCCCGGGCTAAGCCAATCTCGACAGATCTCAGAAGCTTAACGGGGTGGCCTCTAGTGAGCAGAAGAAAAGTGAAGAGTCTGGATTGATACCCTGCTTTCCTCTCCTGTCAGGAGTCTCAAAGTGGCTTCCAAAACTCCTTCTCCTCTTCTTCTCCCCACAACAGAGGTAGGAGAGACTGAGAGAGTTCTGAAAGAACTGCGACTAGGCCAGGGTCACCCGGCAGGCTTCGTGCGGAGGAGCGGGGAAACAAATCCAGTTCACCAGGTAAGAGTCCGCCGCTCGTGTGGAGGAGTGGGGAATCGAACCGGATCCTCCAGGTTAGAGTCCACCTGTTCTTAACCACTACACCCACGCTGGCTCTCAAACTGGATGAGAGACCATATGGCAGTGATGGCGAACCTATGGCACAGTTCCCTCAGAACTCTCTCAGCCCCACCTGCCTCACAAGGTGTCTGTTGTGGGGAGAGGAAGGGAAAGGAGCTTGTAAGCCACCTTGAGTCTCCTTACAGGAAAGAAAGGTGGGGTGTAAATCCAAGCTCTTCTTCTTCCTAGCACTGGATGGCATTCTGGAAACTCCTGTGCCCAATCCAAAACCTCTTATTCTATTCATATATTTTACGCGTTTCTGAGTTTCTAAACGTTTTCTGTGTCTGCTGGTTTCCACAAAACTTCCCCCCTTCCAAATGCCCATTTAATTCCTTACACTGACCCGTGATATATCAGAATCACAATGGGGAAAGTCACGATATGGAAGGGGTAGCTCTACATAAATAGTTAAAAAACTGTGAAATGAAGCAATTAATAAAGATGGCAACCAAAACAGACATCTGAAGGACTCTATGGCACGGGTGCCAGAGGTGGCACTCAGAGCCCTCTCTGTGGGCACGCACAAACAGAGTCACCTCCACACACACACAGACAGACACATATCTAGGCTGGCCTGGGCTACTGGGCTCGATAATTAGCATTAAACCTAAGACCTAATTTTGGGGAAGCGGTGTAGGTAACCCTGTTAAGCACTGTTAAACCCCACTGATTTTCATGCAAAGAAGAAAAGTGTGATCCTTTACCTGGGAGTAAGCTCGGTTGCTGGCAATGGGGCTTGCTTCTGAGTAACCCCCCCCCCCCCGGGGTTGTGATTCAGCCATTGGAAGAGTTGCACAATTGCTTCAAAGCAAAGCCACCGACTACCACCAACCTTACTCCCGAGTAACGCATGCCTCGGAGCCAACCATTTTTTGTTAACTAAAGCCTCAGTATTCAGGTTAAATTGCCGTGTTGGCACTTTGCGATAAATAAATGGGTTTTGGGTTGCAATTTGGGCACTCGGTCTCGAAAAGGTTCGCCATCACTGCCATATGGAAACAGCAGAGTTGCTGTGCAGAGGCAGGCAACAGCGAGCCACCTGTTAGTCTCTTGCCTCAAAAACCCTAGGGGGTCGCTGAGAGTCGCTTGCCACTGGACGACACCTCCCCCCACCACAAAGAATGGAGGCAGGGAGGGATCAGGTTAAAAACCGAGTGGGAAGTATGGTGGACAAGAACTAAGGAAGGGGCTCCAAAACACAGTCCGGTAGTTTAAAAACTAGAAAGCTGGGATGGAGGAGATGCCTGAGTCACTTTGTGCAGAGGCAGCATAGATGCGGCCCTGGGAGGCGGCATGAGGGCCTTGGCCTCTATGCCCCATTCCTTTGGCCCTCCTGGCTGGCCCCTCTGCAATACAGAATGCTGGGCTAGATGGACCACTGGTCTGATCCAGCGGGGCTCTCCTTATGTTTTTTTATGGGGCGGGGGAAGAAGAAAACGACGACTGTGGATTTACCTCCCACTATTCTCTCCTGTAAGGAGACTCAAGGCGGCTGACAAGCTCCTTTCCCTTCCTCTCCCCACAACAGACACCTTGTGAGGTAGGAGGGGCTGAGAGAACTGGGACTGGCCCAAGGTCACCCAGCGGGCTTCATGTGCAGGAGCGGGGAAACAAACCCAGTTCACCGGATAAGCCTCCGCCAGCCAGGTGGACGAGTGGGGAATCGAACACGGTTCTCCAGATTAGAACCCACCTGCTCTTAACCACTACGCCACGCTGGCTCTCGAAAAGAGTACCTGCTCCTCCGTTTTGAGGTCACCGAAATCCTTGAGGAACTCCGATTCTGAGGGGAACTGGGAAGGTTCGAGGAAATGCAGGAGGCTGAAGAGCTCTTCCACCGTGTTCTGCAGGGGGGTGCCGGTCAGTAAGACTTTGTGCTCCTGGAGGGGGGAAATATTATGCTGAATATTGTGTGGCAAGTGAGATTTGAAAGAAACAAAACAAAACACCGGCCCTCTGAGGAGCTGCTCGGATGTCAGCCAAGAACAGTGTAGAAAGATTGGAGACTATGAGAACAGACCTGCCAGCAGGCTACTCAGACAATGAAAGATCTCACACTGGAGAGAAGCCATACAAATGCTCAGACTGTGGGGAAACATGTAGCTGCAGCAGGAGTCTTGTTAAGCACACAAAATCTGCTATTCGTTCCACCCGAGGCCCCATCCTATTAACGGAATGCTGTAAACGTGTTTTAACAGATTATTTTAAATGTTTTAGGTTTTGCAAGATTGTTGCGTGTGATTGCATTTAGATGACTGTCATCCGCTCTGAGTCCACTCGTGATTAGAACGGGATATAAATCTAATAATATATTGTCGAAGGCTTTCACGGCTGGATTCAACTGGTTGTGGTGGGTTTTCCGGGCTGTGTGGCCGTGGTCTGGTAGATCTTGTTCCGCAGGGCCTGTAAGACTGAGTTGTTCCACCGGGCCTTTGGAGAGACCAGCCGCTGATGTGCCCCCTTTATTCCTTTCTGCTATATAGGGGCCCTTAACATCACCGGGACCCACTGTTTCCCCCCCCCCTCCTCTGGGAGGGTTTAGGTTTTAAGGAAGGGTTTCGTGGGATGTCTGTACTAAGAAATAACTGCTGTTTAAATGGATTTTAGAGTGATGGAGCGTAGATGTTAATTATAATTTTGATTCGCTCCTCTAGCTAATATTTTATGATGTTTTATGTATGATATTCTATGATGTACACCGCCCAGAGCCCCTTCGGGATGGGGCGGTATATTAAGTTAAATAATAATAATAATAATAATAATGTTTCGCCTGCATCTGCGGCTGGCATCTTCAGAGGTGTATCACAGAAAGAAGTATAACAGACTTCTCTCTGCGATACACCTCTGAAGATGCCAGCCACAGGTGCAGGCGAAGCGTTAGGAACAAGATCTACCAGACCACGGCCACACAGCTCGGAAAACCCACCACAATCAACTAATAACAATAAACAAAGCCCAAGCCTGGCTGCAAACAAGAGTCAAATGTGAATTGCAGGTGAGACGCTGTTTCTTTCCTGTCCATCTCCAATGAAGTGGGGGGGGGGGGAGAGAACGAGGGGTTCCGCACCAAGTCCATGTGCTTGAGACTGTCCAGCAGTTTACAGTTCCGGTTCTTCAGGCGATGGGCTTCGTCGATGATGACGCAGCGCCACTCGATCTCCCGCAGCTCAGGGCAATCAGACAGGATCATCTCGAAGGTGGTGATCAGAGCGTCAAACTTGTAAGCACCTGGGATGAGGCGACCCTGTCGGCGGGAGAATGCAAATTCGCTTTATATTTGTCTGTTGAAAACCGTCCCAAGCCCAACGGGGAGGGGCGGCATAGAAATCTAATAAAATAAATACATGAACAAATTTAACTGGGGGGAAAAAACAAAACCCTGGAGCGCACCCCCTTCAAGGCGGCTGTGCTTTCCCCCGGACACCTTGAATACACATTCCTCGGCTTTGCGCCCCCCGCCCCCGGCCACCCACATCCTGTGGCCCTCCTGTACCCGGGAGTCTTTGCAGTACATCTCATACTGCTGGATCATCTGGCGGGAGGCCAGGCTGCCGTGGTAGACGATGGTGTTCATCTCGGTCCAGGTGTTGAACTCCCGCTCCCAGTTGGTGATGGTAGAGAGGGGGGCAATGACCAGGAAGGGCCCCCGGATGCCCACATTGTAAACCTCTTGCAGGAAGGCGATGGACTGGATGGTTTTGCCCAGACCCATCTCGTCGGCCAGGATGCAGTTTTGCCTGAGCAGGGGCAGAAGGGGGGTTGGGGGGGAGGGGGAAGCATAATCAGCCACAAGTGTTCTTTGACTGAGTCCCTAAATCCCTTCCCCGACAGAGGTGGGAATACTTTTACTGAAGAAGAGGAGTTTGGATTTATGCCCCCCCCCCCGCCTTTCCTTTCTGCTCACCTGTTGTACCAGTTGAAAAGGAGCCAATTCACACCCTCCAGCTGATATTCTCGCAGCTGGTTGCCGTTTTTGTACTCGTGGGAAAGCTCGAGCTTCTTCCAGGAACCCGCCTGGGGTCTGGCCTGAAAAAATAGCAGATCCTTGGGACTCAAGGAGCCCACCGGGCAAAGAAAGCTGCCACATGCAAAAACTGCATTCCAAAACTAACTATCACAAAGTGAACGGTGCAGGAATCATTAAACTATTCGGTACAGTGTAGCCAGGAAATAGATGGATGAAGTCTACCCATTTGGGGTAGAAATGTGGCATCAAAATGTTTTAACACAAACAAATAAATGGCCTGACTCCGGATGAGCCAACTTCATAGCTTCAAAGAGAAGAAGAGTTTGGATCTATATCTCCCCTTTTTTCTCTCCTGTAAGGAGACTCAAAGCGGCTTACAATCTCCTTTCCCTCCCTCCCTCCCACAACAAACACCCTGTGAGGTGGGTGGGGCTGAGAGAGCTCCGAAGAACGGTGACTAGCCCAAGGTCACCCAGCTGGCGTGTTAGGAGTGCACAAACTAATTTGGTTCACCAGATAAGCCTCCACAGCTCAAGTGGCAGAGCGGGGGAATCAAACCTGGTTCTCCAGATTAGAGTGCACCTGCTCTTAACCACGACACCACGCTGTAGGGCAAAACTTTCCCAACTAGCCAAGCCGCGGAGTAATGATGGAAAGTGGCAACCTTGCAAGAGAAGTTCAGAGATGGCTCGTCGCTGACTGCCTCTGCATAGCAAACATGGACTTCTTTGGTGACCTCCCCTCCAACTCCCAACCTGCTTTGCATCTGACATCTGACAAGATCCAGCTATCTGGGGCCATCTGCGTCAGGACCAAGCCAGGTAGGGAGGGGCCAGTCAAAGCAACCTTTTAAAAACCCTGGACAGCCAATCAATTCTCCAGTGGCCAATCGGAATCCTTGCTGGGTAAAAACCCACTTAGAGGAGAAGAAGAAGAGTTTGGATTTATATCCCCCCTTTCTCTCCTGCAGGAGACTCAAAGGGGCTTACAATCTCCTTGCCCTTCCCCCCTCACAACAAACACCCTGTGAGGTAGGTGGGGCTGAGAGAGCTCAGAGAAGCTGTGACTAGCCCAAGGTCACCCAGCTGGCGTGTGTGGGAGTGTACAGGCTAATCTGAATTCCCCAGATCAGCCTCCACAGCTCAGGCGGCAGAGCTGGGAATCAAACCTTATTCCTCCAGATTAGATACATGAGCTCTTAACCTCCTACGCCACTCCTACTTACTGTCTAAAAACACTTGGCAGGCACCAGGGAAGTTTTTGATCGGGCACCACTGCATTACACACCCTCGATCAGGGACTCCCGCAACAGACAGCAGAGAATTAGCACAGCGGAGGCTTCTACAGGGCACTGCTGAGCAGTCACTCACCACTCGTTTGAGCTCAGGGTGCCGGGACTGGATGCGCTTGAACTCCCGGACCTTCCCCTCGTCCACGTCTTCCTTCAGCTCCCACGTGCTGTCCTCGTACGGCAGCGAGCACCACTTCACCAGGTAATAGATGACCGGCTGTGTGGAGTTGGGAGAGAGGCAGGCAGATGTTGACCTCTGGCTGGACCCGCTCCCTCGTGCCCAGCCGCGACACAGCGTCCCTCTCCCTCCCGCGACCCTGCTCCTCCCCAGCAAGGCACCTCTCCGTTATCCTTGTCGATGCTGTGCGACTCGTCCAGGATGCGGTCCACCTCTACGTAGTCCGGGTTGAAGGGCTCCTCGTCCTGTGGGGAACCGGGACAGAAGGTGTGAGCCGAAGTGTGTGTGTGTGTGTGTGTGTGTGAGTGAGTGAGTGAGTGAACGAACGAACGAACAACCCCCACTGCACAGCGGTGCCACTCGGGGATCAAGCAAAGGCACTTGTGAGCCAAACGTCTCCGCCTCCAACAAAAGTTCTAGTACCTCATGAAAGAAGTGCCTCATCTGCGCCATTTTGGTCTTAAAGCGCTTGAGTTTCTGGTGAATCCGCTTGTCCTTCTCTAGCTGAGCGATGGTGGCCCATTCGCAGTGCAAGTAGGAGCTGGGGGGGGGGGGGAGATTGGGTAGTGTAGAGAGAGGAAGAGAAAAAAATATTTGAGAACCTTCACAGGATTGGAGGAAGGGGCGTGTCACCATAAAGCCAACCCCTCCCTGAGCGTTAACAATCAGGCCCTGCGGAGGCCAGTCTCGGCCGGGAAGCAAGCTTGCAGACAAACACAGGGAGTCGAGCCACACTCACTAGTTCTTGTATTTCACGAAGAACTCCTCCGCCTCCGTGAACTGCCCATTGGGGAGCTGCAGAAAGGGAGGGAAAAGAGGGGAATCAGATCAGAATAGCAAACAAGGGAAGAGAGGACTCAGCACCGGGCGGGAGAAATTCACGAACCGGTCCTAAAGCTCTCCCATATCTTTACGATCGGTAACTAAGGTGCAAGGCAGTATTATGTAGTGGTTACAGCCCTAGATTAGTTGCACCGCCGGCAAGGCAGGATTGTGCAGTGGTCACAGCACTAGATTAGGAAGAGTAATCTTCAAATCCCCACTCAGCCATAATACACCCTGGCCAACCTAGGGCAGTTTCAGCCTAATACCTCCTCACAGGGTTATCGTGAGGAAGAATCAGAAAGGGGAGTAAATCAGGGGAGTCATTCTGAGTGTCTCTGAATGAAGGGGGGGGGGGGATAAAAAACAAACCAGATTTTTTTAAAGATAAAAGCCGCTTCAGATATATCAATTTGATGAGCACCAAGGAATGCACAGAAATTTAGAAGAAGTGTTGGATTTATAACTCCCTTTCTCTCCTGTAGGAGACTCAAAGGGGCTTACAATCTCCTTGCCCTTCCCCCCACCTCACAACAAACACCCTGTGAGGTAGGTGGGGCCGAGAGAGCTCCGGAGAGCTGTGACTAGCCCAAGGTCACCCAGCTGGCGTATGTTGGAGCGCAAAGACTAATCTGAATTCCCCAGATAAGCCTCCACAGCTCAGGCGGCAGAGCGGGGAATCAAACCCGGTTCCTCCGGATTGGAGTACACCTGCTCTTAACCACTACGCCACTGCTGCTCCATCATTTAATTTGATGGCGGGCTCTAGTCTAGGAAGATTATCCTTGGAGGGAAAAAAGATGTCATTTTTGAAGGCGCCACAAGACTCCTTTTTTATTTTTTGCTGTTAACAGACTTGCACTGTTACCTTGAGAGAATGCCTACAAGGCAGTTTTGCTAAGATCAACGCAACAGCCCAAGTTAAACACAAATAAACCTTAACTACAGCAAGCACTAATTTAAGAACATAAGAACAAGCCAGCTGGATCAGACCAGAGTCCATCTAGTCCAGCTCTCTGCTACTTGCAGTGGCCCACCAGGTGCCTTTGGGAGCTCACATGCAGGAGGTGAAAGCAATGGCCTTAAGAACATAAGAACGAGCCAGCTGGATCAGACCAGAGTCCATCTAGTCCAGCTCTCTGCTACTCGCAGTGGCCCACCAGGTGCCTTTGGGAGCTCACATGCAGGAGGTGAAAGCAATGGCCTTAAGAACATAAGAACAAGCCAGCTGGATCAGACCAGAGTCCATCTAGTCCAGCTCTCTGCTACTCGCAGTGGCCCACCAGGTGCCTTTGGGAGCTCACATGCAGGAGGTGAAAGCAATTGCCTTAAGAACATAAGAAAGAGCCTGCTGGATCAGACCAAAGTCCATCTAGTCCAGCTCTCTGCTACTCGCAGTGGCCCACCAGGTGCCTTTGGGGGCTCACATGCAGGAGGTGAAAGCAATGGCCTTAAGAACATAAGAAAGAGCCAGCTGGATCAGACCAGAGTCCATCTAGTCCAGCTCTCTGCTACTCGCAGTGGCCCACCAGGTGCCTTTGGGAGCTCACATGCAGGAGGTGAAAGCAATGGCCTTAAGAACATAAGAACGAGCCAGCTGGATCAGACCAGAGTCCATCTAGTCCAGCTCTCTGCTACTCGCAGTGGCCCACCAGGTGCCTTTGGGAGCTCACATGCAGGAGGTGAAAGCAATGGCCTTAAGAACATAAGAACAAGCCAGCTGGATCAGACCAGAGTCCATCTAGTCCAGCACTCTGCTACTTGCAGTGGCCCACCAGGTGCCTTTGGGAGCTCACATGCAGGAGGTGAAAGCAATTGCCTTAAGAACATAAGAAAGAGCCTGCTGGATCAGACCAAAGTCCATCTAGTCCAGCTCTCTGCTACTCGCAGTGGCCCACCAGGTGCCTTTGGGAGCTCACATGCAGGAGGGTGAAAGCAATGGCCCCTTAAGAACATAAGAACAAAGCCAGCTGGGATCAGACCAGGGAGTCCCATCTAGGTCCAGCTCTCTGCTGCTCGCTTGGAGTGGCCCACCAAGGAATTGCCTTTGAGAGCTCTCACATGCAGGAGAGGAGGTGAAAGCTTGAAAGAATTGCCTTAAGAACATAAAGAAAAGAGCCTGCTGGATCAGACCAAAGTCCATCTAGTCCAGCTCTCTGCTACTCGCAGTGGCCCACCAGGTGCCTTTGGGAGCTCACATGCAGGAGGTGAAAGCAATGGCCTTAAGAACATAAGAACATGCCAGCTGGATCAGACCAGAGTCCATCTAGTCCAGCTCTCTGCTACTCGCAGTGGCCCACCAGGTGCCTTTGGGAGCTCACATGCAGGAGGTGAAAGCAATGGCCTTAAGAACATAAGAACATGCCAGCTGGATCAGACCAGAGTCCATCTAGTCCAGCTCTCTGCTACTCGCAGTGGCCCACCAGGTGCGCTTTGGGAGCTCTCACATGCAGGAGGTGAAAGCAAGGGTCCTTTAAGAACATAAGAAGAAGAGCCTGCTGGATCAGACCAGAGTCCATCTAGTCCAGCTCTCTGCTACCTCCGCAGTGGCCCACCAGGTGCCTTTAGGGAGCTCTCTCACATGCAGGAGGTGGTGAAAAGCAATGGCCTTTAAGAACATAAGAACACGCTTACAGCTGGATCAGACCAGAGTCCATCTAGTCCAGCTCTCTGCTACTCGCAGTGGCCCACCAGGTGCCTTTGGGAGCTCACGTGCAGAATGTGAAAGCAATGGCCTTCTGCTGCTGCTGCTGCTCCCGAGCACCTGGTCTGCTCTAGAGCATTTCTGCAATCTGAGATCAAGGAGGATCAAGATTGGGAGCCATAGATCAACTTCTCCTCCATAAATCTGTCCAAGCCCCTTTTAAATTTCAGTCATTATTGTTTTAATCAGCTGACATCTGGAGACCAGACCCGCAAAACTGGGGCCCCTTCCGCACATGCAGAATAATGCACATTCGACCCACTTTCACAACGGTTTGAAAGTGGACTTTGCTATTCCGCACAAGTAAAACCCAGCTTCAAAATGCATTGGAAGTAGGAATTTAAATTTTGTAATGCTTGGGAAGGGGACGAGAAAGAGCCCTTCCTCTCCGGCCATCAAAAAAAAAAAACCTCCTTGAACAGAGAAGGCATCCGCGGAGTGCTCTTCTTTCCCGCCCTGCCAATAGCAGAGACATTTTCTTACCTCTTTCTTCACCACCCGCATGGATAACACTTTGTCGACAATAGCAGCATCTTCCTCGCTGGGGTTTTCCTTGGGGGGAGGGTGAGAAACAATCCGAGAGTAAGAACAAACTGCTTATAATTGGTCCGTCAGATTTACTTGACACCCCCAAAAGTTAGCTATGATATCCAGGAGTCACGGTAGCCATTGCGGTTTTTGTAATTTTCCCTTGGACGATTCTATCCATGTGCGAAGCCACAATCTCACACTACTGACTTGTGGGCTAACATTCGTGAAAAGCTGGGAGACGGGATGTGAACCGGAAGTCCCTTTAAGGCCAGACATATTTTTGGCCGAGTTACGCAGCAGGATTTCCAAGGAGGATCCAGATAATTTTATTCTATTTCATTTTGGCAGTAGGTTGCTTTTGCGAGTAGAATTTTGCCCCAAATATACAAAGGTGGGTGGGTGAAAAGGGCTATCAACTTGCAGCCAACTTATGGCAACCCTGTCGGGTCATCAAGGCAAGAGACATGCGGAAATCGTTTGCCTTTGCCTGCCTCAATGTTGCAACCTTGGACTTCCTTGGTGGTTGATTCATTATGTTTTAAATAAAGAAATGCAATTAGGTTAACTTGTTTTATCTCCTACTCAGGTTACCAAACATCCAGGTGGAGCCAGGAAGTTGTTATCCAGGTTACAGAGATCAGTTCCCCGGGGAGAAAACTGATGATCTGGAAGATGGGACTCCTCAGCATTTATATACTGCTCAGTTCTCTCTCCTCCCCACTCCCTCCAGTCTTCACCCACAAATGCTCAGAAATTTCTAAAGCAGGACTTTGCAATTCTAATTTCCACCTGGCCGTCCTTTTAGGAAGTTGTCTGGGAAACAGCATAGCCTCAGGAGAGCAACTGCCCGACACAGAAACCCTACCACAAAAAACTGCATGGAAGGCATCGTCTCCCCCTCGGGAATCGGCTCCGGTGCGGGAGGTTCCGGGATGGGGGGTTGCTCAGTCTTGATGGGCCCCGTCACATCCAGCTCTTCGTCGTCCTCATCGTCCGTGATCTTGATGTCCAGATCTTCTGTGTACTTTTTCCGTTTCACCTGCCGGTTTGAGCGCCGTTTCTGGGGAGGAAGGACAACACAGTCAGTATCACGGCATGCTCTGGGTCAAAACAAATTTGTGAATTGCTTTTTGCTCCCCAATTCCCACTGGGGGAGGGGAAATAAACTCCTTCTAGAACCGTGGTGGCGAACCTTGTTGGCCATGCTGGCAGGGGCTGATGGGAATTGTAGTCCATAACATCTGGAGTGCCAAAGGTTCGCCACCACTGTTCTAGAATGATCAGAACTAGGTAGCATAAGCCAGAACATGCCATCATATCCCCCCCTTTCTCTCCTTTACGGAGACTCAAAGGGGCTTACAATCTCTTTTCCCTCTCCCCACAACAACAAACAGCCTGTGAAGTGGGTGGGACTAAGAGAGATCCAAACAACTGTGACGAGCCCAAGGTCACCCAGCTGGCATGTGTTGGGAGTGCACAAGCTAACCCGGTTCCCCAGATAAGCCTCCACAGCTCAAGTGGCAGAGCGGGGAATCAAACCCGGTTCCCCAGATCAGAGCGCACCTGCTCTTAACCACTACGCCACGCTGGCTCTCTGAAGCACGTCCACCCCTTGAGCCTCACCTGGACGCTGCTTTCCTCCTCCTCACGGGGGGACTGGGCCGGCATCACTTCCGCATCCGAATTGTCAGAAGAGGCGTTGCGTTTCCGCTTCTTCCCCACTACCGGCGTGATGGTGCTGAACGGAACAACGGAGAGAGGATGGAATAAAAGGATACGGGACTCCGCTCTGAAGAGAACTAAGGGGCTTGACGGGACATCTCGCATATCAGTTGCTCACCTGGGCTTCCCCCGCCCTTTGCTCTTGCCAGACCCCCCTTGACCCCTGCCCTTGCGCGGCCTCTCCTCCTTGGGGACCCGGTCTCCTCCGCCCTTCCGGCGGCGCTTCCGCTCCCCCGTCTCGTCCGGGCGCACGCTGGGCAGCTCGTCCTCGTTGAGGACGCGGGGAATGTTCTGCTCGCCCCGCGCGCGGGCCCGGGCGATGGCCTCGGCCACGATCCGGTTAGCCTTCTCCTGCTTCTTCTGGTGCTCCAGCTTGCGGGTCTCGTCCGAGCCGCTCCGCGTCGTCCCGCTCGACGAAGGGAGGGCGGCCACCTCGCTGCTGCTCAGGACCTTGACGACCGAGAGGCCAGACGAACTGCCTTGGGAGGAGCTGGCCTGCAAAAGTTGGTAGGAGAGGCACGCAGCAGTCAGGACGGTGCTGAGGCTTAGGGTGACGTACACCAACGTGGGCTCACAGCGAGGCAAGGAAATACGAGGTCGCCAAAAGGCCCCCTTGAGGACCTCAAGGTGTGCCAGCATTTTTCTTCGGGTTCTCTACCTGGCCTTTTCCACTACTTCTGATTCATTTCATTCTTTTGGGAAATCTCTACTCCGCTTCTCTAGGGCCCCTTCTGCACACGCAAAATAATGCATTTTCAAACCACTTTCACAACTGTTTGCAAGTGGATTTTGCCATTCCGCACAGCTTCAAAGAGCACTGGAAGCAGTTTGAAAGTGCATTATTCTGTATGTGCGGAATGAGCTTAGGAAACCCGTCTGAGGTAACCCCACCTCACGTTTCCATGGATCTCAATTCGTAACTTATCCGGTAGAAATTATGTTTAGGATATACTGGACACCACAGTGCCTTTTTAGTAAAGGGCCAGATAAAGTGTCTAATTGTTGGCGTTGTAACTTACAAGACGTGCCTTTTAAAACATCCTTTGAGCCTATCCAGTTAATCTTTTAGGAAGTAAGTATTCGTGTCAACTTTGTACCAAAACATTCATCGGTCTTTGAGGATGCTTATGTGCTCTTAAACTAGTCGCTTGTCTCCTGCAGGTTAACTGATGGTCGACGAAAATGGATCCTTGAGATCCTTCATCAGAGCTTATACCTTGAAAAGCTCTCAAAGATGATCCTGGACTCAAATCCAGCTTGCAACAGTTCAACGCTGCTATCTTCCGAAAGTATCTCCCTTGGGGTGCTGTGTGGCTTCTGGGCTGTATGGCCGTGTTCTAGCAGCATTCTCTCCTGACATTTCGCCTGCATCTGTGGCTGGCATCTTCAGAGGATCTGCCAGCCACAGATGCAGGCGAAACGTCAGGAGAGAATGCTGCTAGAACACGGCCATACAGCCCGGAAACCACACAGCACCCAAGTGATTCTGGCCGTGAAAGTCTTCGACAATACAGTATCTACCTTGTTTATCTAATTACATTCATATTTTTGATATTTAAGTAATTGCTCTCTTATTTAGAAGACGAAAAAGAGGAGTTTGGATTCATATCTCTCCTGTAAGGTGGCATACAAGCTCCTTTCCCTTCCTCTCCCCACAACAGACACCTTGTGAGGAAGGTGGGACTGAGAGGCCCCTTCCGCACATGCAAAATAATCCATTTTCAAACCACTTTCACAACTGTTTGCGAGTGGATTTTGCCATTCCGCACAGCTTCAAAGAGCACTGAAAGCAGTTTGAAAGTGCATTATTCTGCATGTGCGGAATGAGCCAGAGAGTTCTGACAGAACTGTGACTAGCCCAAGGCCACCCAGGAGTGCGGAAACACATCTGGTTGACTAGATAAGCCTCTGCCACTCAGGTGGAGGAGTGGGGAATCAAACCCGGTTCTCCAGATTAGAATCCACTGGCTCTTAACCACCACACCGCACTGGCTCTCAGCGTAACAAGATTTTTCGTTGCAAAACAAAGCATGCAAAAAGTTTATCGCGAGGCCAAAAAACCCCAACTTTATATGGAACCTTTGATAGTTTTCCGCTTGGTTCCTTGTTCCCCACCCCTGAATGAAATTGAGATTCTCCAGCAACGCCTAATGTACAACTTCCTTATGCTTCTGAAAAATTGGCCCCGCACACATAGCCCTAACGGTAAACTGAGCTCTGTCCGCCATGACACAACATCCCAAGACATCCTTAAATGAAGATGTCTCCGCAAATGCGGCTACCCTTACCTGCGGTTGTAGCAGGTAAGTGGTGTAGGAGGTTAAGTGGAGCAGCAGTGGCGTAGGAGGTTAAGAGCTCGTGTATCTAATCTGGAGGAACCGGGTTTGATTCCCAGCTCTGCCGCCTGAGCTGTGGAGGCTTATCTGGGGAAGGCTGTGCAGGTGATCAGGGAATTCAAGTTAACCTGTGCCCTCCCACACCGCATGGCTAGGTGACTTTGGAGTACAGTCACAGTTCAGAACTCTCAGCCCCACCCACCTCACAGGGTGTTTGTTGTGAGGGGGGAAGGGCAAGGAGATTGTCAGCCCCTTTTCAGTCTCCTGCAGGAGAGAAAGGGGGGATATAAATCCAAACTCTTCTTCTTCTTCTTAAATGAAGATGTCTCCATAAATCTGACTACCCTCTCTGGTTGTAGCAGGTAATTGAATTAATAGGAGGTTAAGTGGAGCAGCAGTGGTGTAGGAGGTTAAGAGCTCGTGTATCTAATCTGGAGGAACCGGGTTTGATTCCCAGCTCTGCCGCCTGAGCTGTGGAGGCTTATCTGGGGAAGGCTGTGGAGGCTGATCTGGGGAATTCAGATTAGCCTGTGCCCTCCCACACACGCCAGCTGGGTGACCTGGGGCTAGTCACAGCTTCTCGGAGCTCTCTCAGCCCCACCCACCTCACAGGGTGTTTGTTGTGAGGGGGGAAGGGCAAGGAGATTGTCAGCCCCTTTTAAGTCTCCTGCAGGAGAGAAAGGGGGGATATAAATCCAAACTCTTCTTCTTCTTCTTAAATGAAGATGTCTCCGCAAATGCGGCTACCCTTACCTGCGGTTGTAGCAGGTAAGTGGTGTAGGAGGTTAAGTGGAGCAGCAGTGGTGTAGGAGGTTAAGAGCTCGTGTATCTAATCTGGAGGAACCGGGTTTGATTCCCAGCTCTGCCGCCTGAGCTGTGGAGGCTTATCTGGGGAAGGCTGTGGAGGCTGATCTGGGGAATTCAGATTAGCCTGGGCACTCCCACACACGCCAGCTGGGTGACCTGGGGCTAGTCACAGCTTCTCGGAGCTCTCTCAGCCCCACCCACCTCACACGGTGTTTGTTGTGAGGGGGGAAGGGCAAGGAGATTGTCAGCCCCTTTTAAGTCTCCTGCAGGAGAGAAAGGGGGGATATAAATCCAAACTCTTCTTCTTCTTCTTAAATGAAGACGTCCCGGCAAATCGGCCCACTACACCCTCTACCTCGCGGTTGTAGCTTGGGTAGGAGTGGTGTAGGAGAGAGGTTAGTGGAGCAGCAGTGGTGTATTGCTGGGAGGTTAAGAGCTACGTGGTATCTAATCTGGAGGAACCAGGTTTGATTCCCAGCTCTGCACCGCCCTACAGAGCTATGTGGAGGCTTATCTGGTGAATTCAGATTAGCCTGGGCACTCCCACACACGCCAGCTGGGTGCCCTTGGGCTAGTCACAGCTTCTCGGAGCTCTCTCAGCCCCACCCACCTCCCAGGGTGTTTGTTGTGAGGGGGGAAGGGCAAGGAGATTGTCAGCCCCTTTGAGTCTCCTGCAGGAGAGAAAGGGGGGATATAAATCCAAACTCTTCTTCTTCTCCTTAAATGAAGACGTCCCGGCAAATGCGGCCACCCTTACCTGCGGCTGCAACACGACCTTGAGAGGCACCGTCACTCTCTGTCCCGTGCCCCCCATGACCTGGGCTTGCTGCACAGAGGAGACACTCAGCGGGGCCTGCGGGCCTGAGGTGCTAGCTGGCGGCTGCTGCAGAATCTGAATTTTCTGGGTACCAGGCTGCCCCCCTAGTTGTGGGGGCTGCTGTTGGCCGGGCTGCTGGACCTGGAGCTGGATGGTGACCACCTTGGCTGGCTGGCCCGGGGTCCCCTTGGCCTGGCTCAGGGCAGCCAGCTGGTTCCCCTGCAGCACGATCTTGCCCGGCAGGCTGCCCAGGACGACGTGGCGCTGCCCCGGCGGGCCTCCCCCACCTGGGGGCTGTTGGAGGACCAGAGTGATGCGCTTGGACTCCCCCTACAGGCGAGGAAAGGGAAGGAGAGATCATTTCAAGTGCGCTTCCAACGCCCGTGCAGGAAAGAGGCTTACGCTGCTCTGGACGACAGACAAATCAACCGACTGACAAAGAAGTGCTAATCTGGAAACAGATTCCTAAGCATGCTGTGGAGCAGTGATGGCGAAACTATGGCACGGGTGCCAGAGGTGGCACTCAGATCATAAGAACATAAGAACAAGCCAGCTGGATCTAGTCCAGCTCTCTTCTACTCGCAGTGGCCCACCAGGTGCCTTTGGGAGCTCACACGCAGGATGTGAAAGCAATGGCCTTCTGCGGCTGTTGCTCCCGAGCACCTGGTCTGCTAAGGCATTTGCAATCTCAGATCAAAGAGGATCAAGATTGGTAGCCATAGATCGACTTCTCCATAAATCTGTCCAAGCCCCTTTTATCCAGGTTAGTGGCCATCACCACCTCCTGTGGAAGCATATTCCAAACACCAATCACAAGTTGCGTGAAGAAGTGTTTCCTTTTATGAGTCCTAATTCTTCCGCCCAGTATTTTCAATGAATGCCCCCTGGTTCTAGTATTGTGAGAAAGAGAGAAAAGAGAGATCACTCTCTGTGGGCCCGCACAAACAGAGTTCATCATGTGGGCGGGAAATCGCCCCCCCCCCCCCCACACACATCTAGGCTGGCCTGGGCCGCTGGGCTTGATTATTAGCATTAAACCTAATACCTAGTTTTGGGGAAGCAGTGTAGGTAACCCTGTTAAGCGCTGTTAAACCCCACTGATTTTCATGCAAAGAACTAAAGCGCAATCCTTTACCTGGGAGTAAGCTCGGTTGCTGGCAATGTGGCTTGCTTCTGAGTAAACCCTCCTAGGGTCGTGATTCACCAGTTGGAAGAGTTGCATGGTTGCTTCAAAGCAAAGCCAACAACTACTACCAAGCTTAACGCACGCCTCGGAGCCAACCATTTTTTCTAAACTAAAACCTCAGTATTCAGGTTAAACTGCCGTGTTGGCACTTTGCGATAAATAAGTGGGTTTTGGGTTGCAGTTTGCGCACTCGGTCTCAAAAAGGTTAGCCGTCACTGCTGTAGAGGTTTGGTGAAGAGAAGGTAGTTTGCTGAAGAGAAGGTTAAGAGATGACATGATAGCCATGTTTGGATATCTGGAGGGATGTCATGTTGGTGAGGGAGCGAGCTTGTTTTCTGCTGCTCCAGAGATCAGGACCAGGACTAATGGGTTCAAGGTGAAGGAAAAGAGATTCCACCTAAACATCAGGAAAAACTTCCTGACAGTAAGGGCTGTTCGATGGTGGAATGCACTACCTTGGAGTGTGGTGGAGTCTCCTTCTTCTGAGGTTTTTAAAAAGAGGCTGGATGGCCACCTGTCAGGAGTGCTTGGATTGTGTGCTCCTGCATTGCAGGGGGTTGGACTTGATGGCCCTCGGGGCCTCTTCCAACTCTATGATTCTAAGGACAACATTCCAAAGACAACATTCTAAGGACAACGTTCTAAGGACAACATTCCCAAGGCTGTACTGTTATCCGGGATTAATGGGCCACCTGAACAGACCAGACTAATCCAAGCTCTTCAGATCTTGGAAACTAAGCAGGATCGGTACTTGGGATGGGAGACCACCAGAGACATCTCTGCAGAGGAAGGGACTCTGGTAATGGGTGGGAAACAAATCTACAGAAATAAACAAACCACCTGTGCTCATGTCTTGTCTAGAAAACCACTTAAGCAATTGCCCCATGAGCTGAAGCCCCTGTGATTATTTTGTGCACAATGAATATTTCATACTGAATACACAATTAAACAATCCCGTGTTTATTTGTTTACCCCACCTGCCCACTGCTCCCAACCGGGAAGCTCACCTGCGCGGGGGTCGACGTCAGCGTCACGGCCGGCTTCAGCGGCACCGCCCCCGTGGTCCCGCTCGGCTGGCTCTTGATGGGCTGCAACACCAGCTGCTTGACGGGCCGGCCGGGCTGAACGAAACGATGCAGCGTCGCGGGGGCCCCGGCCCCGGGGGAGACTTTGGTGGCCAGCACCGCGTTGCCCGAAACGATCGAAACCCCCGGCCGCAGCGGGGTGCCCGTCAGCACCTTGGCGAAGGTCACTTTGCCCCCGTTGGCTGCCCCGATGGGCTGGGCTTGAATCTGGGCCACGTGGGCCCCCGTCATCGAGCCGCCCGCGGGAGCCTTCAGGATGACGATCTTCGGGGCCGCGGGAGGGCCTGCCGCTTGCTGGCCCCCGGTGGAGGAAGAGGGTACTACAGTGGTGGTGGTGGTGGCGGCGGAAGAGACGCCCATGAACGGGTTGCCTTGGCTGAGGACCTCCTGGTCTTGAGGGGCCTGCAGGAGCCCCGGTTGGTCCTGTTGAGGCAACTCGGGCGCCGCCTCCGATTGTGAGTCCGGGAGGGCCAGGGTCTGAGCAGACTCTGCCTGCGAGGCGGGCTGCTGTTCTTTGGACCCGCTTGCCAAAGAGTCCAAAGCCCCGCCAGGGAGCCCCAGGGCCTCCTCGATGGGGTCGGGGGCCCCCTGGCTGAAGCTCTCGTCGGTCAACGAGTCCAAGCCAAAAAGATTGGGGTCGTCAAAGAGGTCCATGATGGGATCCGCCATGTCGAGGGGGCAAAGAGACCGGCTCCCGAGGTGGGGAGGGGTTTTTCCGGGAGTTCTCCTCCCCGACTCCAGCAGCAGCTCAGTCCCCGGAGCGACACACTCAGGCAGGGTTAACCCTCAAGGCATAGCAGGTGGCCTGGAAATGGCTGGAAGCAGGAGAAGGAAAACGGACAGCGCTTGCATGAGAAAGAACCCGCCTTGAACTTCCCAGAATGCACTGCTTCTTACAAGCCCCATCTTCACACACCCATTCACTTCCCATCACCCCAGACGCCGGCATTCCACCCGCTACCAAACGCACTGTGGTCATATTTTATGATCACCCAGTCTGAAGAAAAACTTTTACAAATATGCTCGCTCCACAGTTCTCTTCCCTTGGCGGTTTTTGAGGTCAGCTCCCAACTGGGCGGGGAAAATACAAACACATCAGTAGGCACGGGGCATCGCTCGAGTAATTTAATTTGGAAAATAATCAGATTCCTAAACGTGAGCCCCGGCGGAGGGATGAAGAAGAAGAAGAAGAGGAGGAGGAGTTTGGATTTATATCCCCCCTTTCTCTCCTGCAGGAGACTCAAAGGGGCTGACAAACTCCTTGCCCTTCCCCGCTCACAACAAACACGCTGTGAGGTAGGTGGGGCTGAGAGAGCTCCGAGAAGCTGTGACTAGCCCAAGGTCACCCAGCTGGCGTGTGTGGGAGTGCACAGGCTAATCTGAATTCCCCAGATAAGCCTCCACAGCTCAGGCGGCAGAGCTGGGAATCAAACCCGGTTCCTCCAGATTAGGTACACGAGTTCTTAACCTCCTACGCCACTGCTGCTGTTGAAGGTGTCGCTTCAACATTTCTTGCAGCCAGGGTCAATCTCTAGAGGTCGAGCTATCAGGGCTAGGCATGGCATCCTCTAAGGAACAGGGGTCAAACTCAGGCCCTCCAGGCGTTCATGGACTACAATTCTCATCAGCCTATGCCAGCAGGGCCAACTGGCCATGCTAGCAGGGGCTGCTGGGAATGGTAGTCCATGAACATCTGGAGGGCCTGAGTTTGACACCTATGCTCTAAGGCCTGACAGAAAACCGAAGACAATGTCTGCTGGAGACAATGGGCCGATTTCCCATTTCGGTCAGGAGAACTTCCTGGAGGCATCGGAGAGGGTGGCACAAGAGACCATTGTTGTCCGCTGCCTTCTCCAGTCAACTTTCACGGGCAAAGACCCTGCTTAAGTGTCTGAGACCGGACGAGACTGGGCTAAACCGGGAAATGCAACCACATGTTCTGCACATGGGCACACCACACTACCCTGGAGATTCAGGCTTGGGTCCCTCCCACCGTGCAAAACGAAAACAGGGCCAACCTCGCCGGACCGTTGTGCCCAACGAGATCTAGAAACATACCTTCCGCCTGTTGGGAAATCCAAACCCTGAATGGTTTTTTAAAACTACAACTCGAATACAAATCCTACAAACCCTCCCTGCTTCGCTAAAGGACGACGCTACGCGTTTCAGCTCTCTGAGGTCTCAGGTAGAGGTTTCTCATGTCAACTGCTACTATGACCCTTTCAACTGGAGATGGCTGGAATTGAACCTCGGACTTTCTGCATCTGGAGCAGAGGCTCTTCCACTGAGCCACGGCCCCTCGCCTCTACATCAACGTTCATGTTGATAAATCCACAGCACCTTTCGATAAAGCCTGAAGATGTCTCGCTCGTACGCTGCCGCCCCACCCAGAACCGTAAAACGGCGAAAGCATCATTCTGGAAAAGGATAAGATCTAAAAAGGGGATTTTTTTTAAAAAAAAAAAGAGGAGAAAATTCAAAACTAAAATTCCACACACACCCCATTATAGTATAGTCGTATAGTTGAAGGCCACATCCTACTTTGGAATATTTGGATGGGCTCTGGGGGGTGGGGAGGAGGGGAGGGACAGTGAGACAAGACCAAAAAAAAAAAAGACTTTTCAAATTAATTTTTGGAAAGAGAAGAAGAAGAAGAGTTTGGATTTATATCCCCCCTTTCTCTCCTGCAGGAGACTCAAAGGGGCTTACAATCTCCTTGCCCTTCTCCCCTCACAACAAACACCCTGTGAGGTGGGTGGGGTTGAGAGAGCTCCAAGAAGCTGTGACTAGCCCATGGTCACCCAGCTGGCATGTGTGGGAGTGCACAGGCTAATCTGAATTCCCCAGATAAGCCTCCACAGCTCAGGTGGCAGAGCGGAGAATCAAACCCGGTTCCTCCAGATTAGATACATGAGCTCTTAACCTCCTACGCCACTGCTGCTCCAAGAGGAACACTAACCACATCCAAATCATTTTAGACATCCCCCCCCAAAAAAAAAAAAAAGGTTCAGGGTCAACATTCTCTATGCCTGTACTTCATGTATTGTTGAAGGTTTTCACAGCGGGAACGACCCAGCTGTTGTGTGTTTTCCCGCACTGTGGTCTGGGAGTCTTTGCTCCCGCCATTTCGCCCGCATCCGTGGCTGGCATCTTCAGAGGCAAGTCCTACTGAGACGCCACATCTTACCATAGGTTTCTGAAGATGCCAGTCGTAGATGCGGGCGAACCGCTAGGAGCAAAAACTACTGGACCATGGCCACGCAGCTCGGGAAACTCACAGCGGCCTCTACTCTACTTTTACAACAACCTTGTGATGTGGCCTGCGTTGAAGAAACCACTGACTGACTCAAGTGAGCTTCTTGGCTGAATAGGAATTTGCACCCAAGCCTGCACAGAGCTGATTTAACTGGCAGACCACTGGGGCTGTGCTTTAACTGCAGAGTTTTTGCTTTGCATACAGAAGGTGCCCAAAACTGGCACCTCGAGTTAAAGGACCAGGCTACAGTGGATGTGAAAGACATTGACTTGAGTATGCAGACGAATGACCTTAACGGACTATAAGTCTATTTTGGCGTGTAGCAGCTTCGTGTTGCGTGTTCCCGATTCTCAAATCAGGGAAAGCAGACCCGAGCAGGGCTCTCACGGGCGATTCTACGGTGAAATGAGTCAGTACGTTTTACAAGGTGCAAAATGAGAAGATCCCACGTACACACGAAGCCCCACGCCCTGCGTACTGATTCACAAGCCCTGTGCCGCTTTTGAATTTTTTTTATTTCGTCCCTTGTCAATTTCAGTGCAGTCCTGCCCGCCCAAAAAACTACAAACGCCGAGAGCGTACGAATTGTAACAGCTCTACGATCTGTCTTTCAATTGGCCCTGTGACGACTTCCCTGTATCCAACTCGCCCCGTATTGTCGACTCTGACTTGGAAGCGGCTCCCTCCGGCATTGAAAGATCTTTCCCGAAATCTTGTACCCGGAGGTGTCAGAAATCGAACCCGGCACCTGCCACACGCCAAGCAGGGATTCCACCACAGAGCCCCTGATCGGCGCAACCATTATGTTTCATCAGCATGTTACCAAAAACCTCATATGTCACAGGTGTCAAACTCGCGGCCCTCCAGATGTTATGGACTACAGCTCCCATCAACATGATGCCGGCAGGGGATTGTGGGAACTGTAGTCCATAACATCTGGAGGGCTGCGAGTTTGACACCTATGTCATATGTGCATAAGGTGGGGGGAGACCCAGAAGGAAAGGCGGTTGACTTTCGTTGGAAGGAATAGCACTGGCCTGGAGAGAAAGAATGAATGGCATGGGGGTTGAAGCCCCAGGACACATGAGAAGCCTCTGAAACACAAAGTCACCCTTGGCTCTCAGTTGGAAAAAAATAATAATCAGAAGTCGGCTTCCCCTCCATGAAGAGCTGGAAGAGGTGCTAGAACTGACCTCCTCTTCCGTGATACACACTGACCTCCCTCTTCCATGACCTGGCCCAGTTAGATGCCACCCTGCCCCACTTTCTGTATGCAGTTGTGGGCCATGGCTTCTCCCCTTTCCTACACCTCTGCCACCCCAGGGATGCCAGGCACAGGTGGGCCAAACCACACCTGCCAAATGGTCTACCTCCTTTTCCATCTCCTCTCCGGCCTTTGCCAGCCCCCCGCCCCCCCCACACACACATATGTCTTTTGCTTCCCTCTGCCACAAGTCTGCATTCTCTACCCTCCCGGGCACCCCCTCTTTCCGGCCCCTTCTGCTCCGCATCCTGAAACCCAACACTGGCGTCTTTTCATCCCACCTACCTGCCGGCCGGCCTGCCTGCACAGCCTCGTACTCCGTTTCTCCCCCCCCCCCATTCCCACCTCCTTCACCGCCCCCCACCCACAGCCAGCCCCTTGTGACCCTGAGGACTTCCTCCCCCATGCCAGCACCCAGTCCCGAACTCCAAAACCTCTTCCTGTTGCTGTTTTTTTCTTCATTCTGGGTACCGCTGCTACCCTTCCCCGTTCTTCTGAAGCCATCTGCACCTTCCCGATCCAGGATTCTGCCACCAGCCCCCGCTTGGTATCTTTGACCTCCCCAGCCCCCCCCCCCCCCCCCCCCCCCCCCCCTGCCTCCGCTTCACTGCAGAGCAGAATGGAGCAGCGGCACCCTCTCTTCCGCACGCCCCCCCCCCCATGCATTCATTTGCATCCTTCCATAGAGAGAAATCTACTCTGAACTACACAGTGTTTTTTCTTCTTGGGGTGGGGGGTGACTCTCAATGGCTGAGCGTTAAGGACGGAAGTGAATGTCACCCCTGAAATGTAATGTATTTTCCCTGACCTCAGAAGGCAACTCCTTTCCAAATAAAAGTGTTGAGAGGAGAGCATCCCTTCTAGAGGAAAAACCAACGCTCCCTTCCTGCCCAATTCATGTTTCACAAAAGCATTAACGTCTGCCTGATCAATGAACGATGCTTTATGTGGACCTGTTGGGTTTTCAAGGCCAGAGGCGAACAGAGGTGATTTGAGCCTCTGTGTAGCAACGCTGGACTTCCCTGATAGCATCCCATCCGAGTACTAACCACGGCCTATCCAGCTTAAAGACCGGGCTAGCGTTGGGCCATCTAAATCGCCTTGAAAAAAGAGGGAATGGCTTTTAGAAGAAAAGAAGAAGAGTTTGGATTTATATCCCCCCTTTCTCTCCTGCAGGAGACTCAAAGGGGCTTACAGTCTCCTTGCCCTTCCCCCTCACAACAAACACCCTGTGAGGTAGGTGGGGCTGAGAGAGCTCCGAGAAGCTGTGACTAGCCCAAGGTCACCCAGCTGGCGTGTGTGGGAGTGCACAGGCTGATCTGAATTCCCCAGGTGAGCCTCCACAGCTCAGGCGGCAGAGCTGGGAATCAAACCCGGTTCCTCCAGATTAGATACATCTGCTCTTAACCTCCTACACCACTGCTTACAAGTTAACACTGTTCCGTACATCTGATCCCAGAACCTGACCTCACCTCGAGCCCACATGAGGAAGAGTAGCCAGTAACAACGACATTAGGACAACTACGAACCGGTGGAAACATTGTCCAGAGAAAGTCACGGAAAATGAGAAGGTCAAGATCTCGCGGGACTTTTGAATCCAAAAGGCCAAAGGGTTGGCACGTTATGCAGCGGACATTACAGCGATCGAGGACAAGAAGGAGAAGAAGAGTTTGGATTTATATCTCCCCTTTCTCTCCTGTAGGAGACTCAAAGGGGCTTACAATCTCCTTGCCCTTCCCCCCTCACAACAAGCACCCTGTGAGGTAGGTGGGGCTGAGAGAGCTCCGGAAAGCTGTGACTAGCCCAAGGTCACCCAGCTGGCGTGTGTGGGAGTGTACAGGCCAATCTGAATTCCCCAGATAAGCCTCCACAGCTCAGGCGGCAGAACGGGGAATCAAACCCGGTTCCTCCAGATTAGAATGCACCTGCTCTTAACCATTATGCCACTGGTGACCATCATTGGCAAAGCAATACCTGGCGATAGGAGGATCCATGAAAAAGAACACGAGAAGGTCACCAAATATCACGATTTGAAGATCGAGATTTGGGGACTGTGGTGCAGACCAGCTGAGGTCGTGCCAGTGGAAACCAGCACTCTAGGCGCCATTCCGAAAATACTTGGACGGCACTTGAAGCATCTTCAAATCAACAAAATCAACACTTGTCGGGTTCAGAGGGCAGCCCTGCTGGAATCCGCAAGGATACTACATCAATACATTAATACATTGTGAGTCACTGACTGAGGCTTGAACTGCAATGAAAAGCCAACAACCAGCTAAAGAACTAGTACAGGGGTAGGGAACCTGCGGCTCTCCAGATGTTCAGGAACTACAATTCCCATCAGCCTCTGTCAGCATGGCCAATTGGCCATGCTGGTAGGGGCTGATGGGAATTGTAGTTCCTGAACATCTGGAGAGCCGCAGGTTCCCTACCCCTGAACTAGTAGCTGTGATACCAAACAACAACAACGATGATGATGATGATGTCACTAGATACCATGGTTTGAAACTCAAGATTCAGCGACTATGGGACAGATCAGCTGAGGTTGTTGTCCTAGTGGTAGTCGCCATTCAGGAACCCCTAGGCTAGGGCAACTTGAAAACACCTTCAAACCAACATCTATCAAATTCAGTCAAGAGATCTTGAGAGCTTCACCTCCAATCCAATTTTTTCCCCCACTTGATAACCTCTACTGGAATCAGTGATTACTGTTGTGTACTCTGTGCGTGATAAACAGGTTGCTCTTGTCACCTAAAGTCTCGAAATGGTCTCCATACAGATTTTCTTCTAGAACCCGCCCACTAATCAACACCAGCTATTACAATGGAACCTGATCAACAGCTGCTGAGGATCGACAAGATGGAATGGATATTCCCATCATGCCTTGCTTCTGACCTCCCTCAGAGGTATCTGACTGACCACTGCCAAACCACAGAAGCTGAATCAGTCCTTTGAACTAACATGACCATTTTCCCCTTTCTTAGCCCAATCCAGTTACATGCTCAGCTTCTGGCTCAGTTCACCCTCACCAGAGTTTTCAGGTCAGACTCCCTGTATTTCAGTACATATGGCTGGGAGCCAGAATCAGAATTTTGGTCAAAAATGTTAAGCAGAGTTTTAATTGCGTATGTTGGTCTTTGCTCAAAAAACTGAGATTGAGACATTCAAATCAGCTCTGTTTTCTGGGGAGGGGGGAAAAATACCCTTAGTGACCTTGAAAAATTACAAGACAGGGCCACTGAGTGACCAAATAGAAGATTCTAACCCTTGTTTGTGTTTATCTGGGACCAGGTGTGCCCGTTATGCCAACCAGTGCATAATCCTAGGGTGCCATTTTCATAGGATCATAGAGTTGGGGGGCCATCAAGTCCAACCCCCTGCCATGCAGGAACACAGAATCAAAGGACTCCTGTCAGATGGCCATCCAGCCTCTCTTTAAAAACCTCCAAAGAAGGAGACTCCACCACACTCCAAAGGTTCCACTGTCGAACAGCCCTGAAGGTCAGGAAGTTTTTCCTGATGTTTAGGTAGAATCTCTAACCATTAACCCCCTTCCCCTACAAGCATCCAAACGGCTATTATTGGCACCCAAAATCTACAAGGCGAAAGTGGAAGGTGGGATAGTTTTACTTCTCACCCTTCCTTTGGAGAAGGACAAGAAACAAGAAAAAGGATGGTTTCAACATTTCTTATTTTGGGGTGATAGGAGTTAATTCCCTATTTAAATTCCCTATTTAAATTGTTTGGTTCCTTGAAGTCAATAAAGATTGGGATCTGCTACTCCACATTTTCAGGAGGCATCTCTAAGGTTAGGGCAAGATTGAAATCGAAATAAAATTTTAAAAAGTTAAATACGGATTTTGAGTTCTGTAGAACCAGCGTAAGGCGATGCACAGAAATTTGGAGCTGTAAGGACCTCTGTGTCAAGGACAAAATTTATAATGCAACCCGGTTCTAGCCCTCATGACTCAGGTGGTGTTTAGAAACAAGAGAGCGACAACTACACAGCATATAAAACTATGTAGTGTGACACAGCACCTTGTCTGTTAGCCATCAACCATTTTCTTCTACTTACACAACCCCCAAATCCTAAACGTCATTCCAAATAATGACAGAAATATCGAGGGGATGGGGATCCCTTCTCTGCAGAAAGGTAAAACTGGCTGGGCGCATCCAAATTTTATCAAACAGATCCCATAATTATATGCCATCATAGCAGATCCTCGTGGAGGTTTACGTACCGCTTTACCCCAGAGCCCCAAGACAGATCGACACTGCCATGCCAAACTATCACCTTCTGTCAACCGTGGAAGGAAGCAGAAACATTCTTCCAAATTCCCCTAGATCTTCCCCCACATACATCAAGAACCTGCATTCTAGAATTTTTGCCTCAGTTTCCAGCTCTAGCATCTTATTTACTACTTCATTTGTACCTCCACCTTTCTCCCCAATGGAGACCCAAGGTGGATTACGTTAATTCTCCTTTCTATATTTTATCCTCACAACAACCCTGCAAGGTTAGGCTGAGAGGGAGTAACTGGCCCAGGGCCACTCAAAAGAAGAGTCGGCTTTTATACCCCGCTTTTCTCTACCTTTAAGGAGTCTAATAGCTGCTTACAATTGCCTTCCCGTCTCCTCTTCACAACAGGCACTTTGTGAAATAGGTGGGCCTAAGACCATGGTGGCGAACCTTTGGCACTCCAGATGTTAAGGACTACAATTCCCATCAGCCCCTGCCAACATGGCCAATTGTAGGGGCTGATGGGAATTGTAGTCCATAACATCTGGAGTGCCAAAGGTTCGCCACCAATGCTCTAAGAGAATTCTTCAGGAGCTGTGTCTGGTTCAAGGTCGCCCAGCAGGCTTCACGTGGAGGAGCAGGGAAACAAATCCGGTTCTCCAGATTAGAGTCCATTGCTCTTTAACACTATACCACACTGGATCTCCCGGCAAACTTCCATGCCAGAGTGGGGTCTCGAACTTGGTTCTCCTAGATCAGGGGTAGGGAACCTTTATCACTCAAAGAGCCATTTGGACCCATTTTCCACGGGAAAAGAAAACACTTGGAGCAGCAAATAATTTTTGACATTTAAAATAAAGATAACACTATATATATTGGTTTTTTTTAACCTTTTACTCTGCTCATTCTGAGAAGCGCATGGATGCGCCCATCCTGCTGCCTGCAGGGCGGGCAAGGATGAAGCCGGCGGCTCGGCCTTGCCGGCCACCGGGAAAGCGCCCGCCCCGCTCCAATGGGGCGGGGAGGGGGGAAGCCCGTGGCGCGGCCCAGCCGACCATGGGCAGTTGGTGCGCCTGCCCTGCTGCTTGAAGGGCGGGCAAGGATGGGGCCGGCGGCTCAGCTCAAGGAGCCACAGTGCAAGGGCAGAAGAGCCGCAAGCGGCTCTTGAGCCGCAGGTTCCCTACCCCTGTCCTAGATCCTAGGATGACACTGTAAACACTACACCGCACCCCACACAACTGCAGAAACAAGGAGTCAGCTAAACAAAACAGGGCCCATTAGCCTAAGGCCATCTGACCTAACAACCCGTTTGATTTCACTACAACATGGACAAAGGAACTGTCTTGCGGAAAACCCATTCCTGAAATTCATGGCCAAACATAGCTGCTACCTATGACACACGGCACACAGAAGATAGGCTACGCCTCTGCCTAAAACTAGTACACATGAGCAAGTCTTCTGGGGACACACACGCAAGAGCACGCAGCTCTCAGACAAACCTACAGTGCTGTGCTTAATCTTGTATTTCACCACAAGAGCATGCAGGTGGAAACGGCGGACTTGACAAGTGGGTTATTAAGGCTCAAAACGCTTACACCAGGAAAATCATATTCACATGTACGGTGCAACTGGACTCAAATCTAGCTGTTCTATTAGGACCAATACGGCCCCCTTCTGAAACTACTGAAAACCTATTTCACCCAAAGCAATGACACAAAAAACATTCCCTTTCCAAAATGGGGTGGGTTATAATTCACACCTTTCCTAACACGCCACAACCAAGTAATGAAAGAGAGGCACATAAATCACACGTATTTCTGAAAGCCAGACACACCTCTTCCCGAGAACATCTGTTTGACAAAAAGAAAACAGGAGAATAACCTTACTTGTACGCGATCACACAGGTTTCAACCACAGCCATTCTGTTTCCCAGATACACGAGTCCAGGAACACATTACAGAACGACACGATTTCCAGGGTTGAGGCTTTCACTCAAATCCAGCTGCTCTGCTGCAGACCGGCACAGCTACCTTCTGAAACTACCGGCTTTCCAGAGAAAATAACAGGCAGGAAAAAGCTTTAACTGCTCAAATATGCTTTTTTTTTTTTTAAAGCATTAGTCAGCATGCCAGCATAGGAGGGCATAAATGGCTTTTTCAAGGGAATTCCCTGACCTGGACGGCCCAGCTTAGCTTTATCTTGTCAGATCTCAGAAGCTGAGCACGATTGGCTCTTGTTAGCAATTGAATGGGAGGTCAAAGGAATACCAGGGTCGCTCTGCAGAGGAAAGCACGGGCAAACCACCTAGATTAGTCTCTTGCCTGGGAAAAAAAGTCAGCTGTGACTTGCCGGTGCTTTACACACACACTACACATAAGAAGTCCCCTCCTCTTTCGGAGGAGCGGTCTCGGCAGCAGAGAAGGGGCAGAAGGGTGAAGCTTTCCTAAGCATCTGGGCAACCGGCAACGCTTCCTCTTGACCTTGTCGGCAGCCCCTCAAAGGAGAGACTGTGGTGGAGAAGGTTGTGTCGACTGAAAAAAAAAAAGGCTTTGTGCTGTACTCTTCCTTACGAAGAGATATTAAAATAAGAGGGGGGGGGGGGAAAGGACATGGTCAAATGGTATTCGGTTGTGGAGGGGAGGATGAACCCAGAAGAGAAGAATGGAGCCATTCACAAATTAAATGCCATTACAGGCTACCTTCCCACTTGATTAAAGCAGAGCAAAAAAAACACACACACTTGAAAAGGACATTTGGGCCTTTCCATCACGCACACCAACAGTGTTGTGGGAGCAGGACAAGCGCGTTCGGTGGCACGGGGGAAATCCACGGCAGAACCACGTGTTGCAAAAACAGGGCACTCCTCCTTCCCCCCCATCCACGCCCCTTGAAATGCCATCCCTAACTTTCTGCACGGATGGATACAGCAGTGGCCCCCGTCCTTACCACCTCCTTGCCACCAGCCCGTGCCAGCGCAATGCAAAGGCATGCCCCCCCCCCACCCCCGTTCCGATGCAACAACACGGATGCAGGACCCCCCGCCTGCCCCATCACCGTCGCTGGGAACCAGGCCGTCTCTTCTTCCCTGCCTTAAGAAAGCCCCTACCCAATTGCCATCAGGACAGTCACCATCGCCTTCCCTTGCAACCGGCATGCAGTTTTCCACCCACTGCAATTGTGTTCACGGGTGGGGGGGGAGGGAAAATACAGGATGCAACAGACCCCCGGCTTCCTACCCCAGGTCTGCATAACATGGATGCGTTTCCCGCATTTCATTTCCTGGAGATTATTTTTAATGGACCCCCCCCCCACCTCTGAAAGGGAGGGGGAGGGGACCGCCTCTGCATTAGGCCTGCATCATGCAAAGGAAAGGGCCATCCCATAATAATAACCTTCCTCTCCTCCAACCCCACATGTGGAAATATAGAGGGGGGGGGAACCCGTGGTCTTACCTGGGGGTCTCCCCACCCCCGACTCACCCTTTAAGGACCGACTTTCTCCTCCCCCTCCCCTCTCCTAGGGAGAGAGAGAGAGAGAACAAGGCAGCCGAGCATGGACGGTGCAACCGAACTTCCTTCAGGCCCCTCCAAGCCACGCCCACCGCTCCTGCCGAGCGCCGGCCGCGACGGGGCCCATGAGGCCAGAAGGCGGGGCCAGCTAGCGAGGTAGGTTGAGACAGCCTTCCAGGAAGTCGGGCTCTCGCTGCAGAATGGGGGGGAGGGAGAGGCGGGAGGAAAAGGGAAGCGAGCGAGGGGGCCTCTCTGTCGGCAGGCTGACTAACAGAACGCCTGTTTTATTTTTAACGACGCGCGTGAAGCCGCGCGTTGTTAAGTCAAAAAAGCCAATACGCGTGCGACTATGTATAGTTAGAAAGCCCCCCCTCTCTCAGGGCTTCGGCTTTACGCATTTTAATACGTTCCCATCTCCAAACTGTCAGGCAATAAGTTAGCGACCTATTTGAGGAAGCCATCTTGGATGGGTTACAGTTATTTTATATGGAGGGCAAGAAATTATGGGGAGGGGTGTGGATGCCTTTGCTTGTTAAAAAAAAACAAAACCCACACTTTATTATTACTGCACTAATCACCAAACCAAAAGAAAGAGACCAAAAGGATTGCATCCCTTTGAATTTGCATTCAGGACTGAGTATCTTCTTGTCCCCCTTTTACAGATGTAGGAAACTGGCAGAGTGGAATTTTGGCACCTTATCATTCAGCAAGGCATCCTTGTCAGTTTCCCCAGTGGCAGAATACAATACATAATTCTCTCATCCAAGGGCCTGGTTCTCCCTCTCCTGCAAAGCAGCTCGTTTCTGTCTCGCTTCCCAATTCATACAACCCTTCAATTTGCAGTCACCCATGTCTCACGAATGGAATGCATGCTTTGGATGCAACAGGGCCAATCCCCATCAGGATGTCCTTTACCAGATGCCAGGAAAGAGCTTTCTCAGTCAGAGACCCTGAAGAAATCAGAGAGGGTGCGTGGTGCCACCAAGTTGCTACCAACTTATGGCAACCCTAGGAATGACCTCCAAAACGTCCCATAGTTAACAGTTACAGGGGAGTTACCCAGATGGACCAAATGTTTGACACAATGACAGGTGGTTTTGAATGCTCAGAACCTAGGCTCCCATCCACTTCTTCCCAGTTCCAAGCAGAACCGAAGCAAGCCTACTAGAGTCCTGTGCCTGTTGACTGTCACTCTTAAGGATCGCCCATAAATGTCTTTTGGATATACAGACGCTTTCCTCGCCAATGAAAGATGTGTCACAGAAAGTCAAACATGGAAAACGTTTAATATGAACAACAATCACAGTGAGGAGCATCTTAAAATCTAAGAGCTGGTACAGGCCGGGACGGCCTGAATGATGTGCCCCTCTGTGCCAGGGCTTTATGAACCCGATGTGGGGAGGGAAAGATCCAACAGTGAAAGAGGCGATAGATGCATTAAGGCACAGAATGGGGGAGCCCCTCCCTGATAAGGAATGCTTGGAGGTGAGAAACAGAGTCCAAAGTCACAGGCAGTTCTAGCTCCAGCGCGGTCCCGATCCCCACACCGAGTAAGACGAGGTGAGTTGTAGGGAAAGGGCTGGCCTGCAAGTTCCCCACGCCCGACACCATGCTGAAAATGGAACGACAGGGTGCCCGTGAGTGCAGGGGGAGCTCTCTATGCGTTCCCAAGGTGCCACACACCCAGCTGGAGTCCGAGGAGAGTTCAGCAGCAGCCCAATCGATCTCCAGAGCCCAGGGGACGTTGGAGGGCAGATTCATGCAGTCCGGCTGACGGTCCGATCTTGATGCCGTGTCCCTGTAGGAGAAATTAGAGCCTGAAGGACGCATCAGCCCAGTTTCAACTGTCCGAACTATACTGTCTGCATCCCAGGTCCCTCCTCAGGAGCCATAGAGAGGTCTGTGATGGGTTGTTGCCTTGGCATAGACAATGAACACAAAAACGTCAGAAGTGCCCTGCTGGGTCAGACCAGAAGTTCTTCTAATCCAGCCTCCTGTCTCACACTGTGGCCAACCAGTTCCTCTGGAGATAGGGTAGCTAGCCTTCAAGTGCCCTCTGGAGATCTCCCGCTATTACCATTGATCACCAGACTACAAAGATCAGTCACTCTGGAGAAGATGGCTGTTTCGGAGGTGGGACTCCATGCCATTATACTCTGATTAAGCCCCTCCCCTTCCCAAACTCTGCCCTCCCCCTGCCTGCCAACCCCCTCCCCCCCCAAAAAAAACAAAAACCTCCAGGTATTTCTCAACCCAGAGCTGGCAACCCTTTCCTTGAGGTCCAGATAGACAGGGAAGGGTGGGACATGCCATGAGCTCCTTTGGCTTCAGCTGAAAGAAACTGAGGGGCTTTTTTTTAACCTGAGTCCTCCTTCCCTGTGGCTTGTGGTTCCCCTCCGCAACTACAGAGGACCACAGGGCTCTTTCCACCCAGGCTGCCCCTTCCTTGAAGACAAAAAGAGGATCCCTTTCTGCTTTGGCAGTATTTTATTCATATACATGCCCCAAAGCATCAAGGTATCGGGTGCATCTGCACAGATTAAATTACAGGCATTTAATCAACTGATTCATAGGCTTCCCCGATTCTGCACAGTTTTTTGCATCAAGCTGCCTTTACTTGTGAGCAAGCCTCCTTCCTACTGACAGCAGATCATAAAGACTGTCTTCCACCTCCACAGCAAGACGGCTATGAGGGTTCTCCAAGGTGGGCCATCACAGAAATGTACATACTTAAGGATCCATAGCTCTGACCTACATGGTCTAGGCTAGCTTGATATCATCAGAATCTCAGACGCTAAGCAGGGTTGGCCCTAGTTGGTACTTGGATGGGAGAGTACCAAGCAAATCCAGTGTTGCTATGCAGAGGCAGGCAATTGGCAAACAACCTCTGTTTGTCTCTTGCCTTGAAAGCACTAAGGCAGTGACTTGACAGCAAAATTTACCACCAAGGATCCCCCCTATGTAGCTCTTTGTCTGGAGTTAGGTCAAAACTCCTTGGAATCAGCCACTTGGCTGAGGACTTTTAGATTCTGGCTGCGAATTCACTTTCTCTCAGACTGTAATTCCCTGGTCCACCGTCTGCTCTCTGACACCCATTCCAACCCTTGGTTTTCCATAATTGAAGAAAAAATGGCCTCTATTGGACTTTCAGTGGATTCACTTTGCCCTTTGTCCTATTCAGAAGCTTATAGGAAATTAAAAGGTCAACTATTGAATAGAGAGTTCTCTACCCTAATCACCGCAGCCAAGAAAACGTGCTCCCCCCTGTATTTTTTTCTCTCCCCATTTGAATGGGGGCCACTTGGCACACTACCTGTATTGCTTAATAAACTCCCTGTTCAAAGGAGAGCCATAATGCTCGCCAGGTTTAATGTTATGTCTTCTGCCTTGTTACATGGCAGATTTAATAAGCAAGAAAAGGCTAAAAGATTGTGCCCATGTAACGATGGCTCAGTTGAATCTCTGGCCCCCCAATTACTACACTGTCTCAGATTCAAGGAAATCAGATCCAAGTATGTGAATCTCACTCCTTTACATTTACCCCATCTCCCCGATTTAATTAGATTACACTATTCGTTGGACAACCCTGATCCTTCTCTCTGTACAATAGTGGCAGACTTTCTCCTGGAAATTACTGAACGCCAGTAGATTTCCTTCGACCTGTATTGTATATGCTTTTTAATCCGTTTTTTATTACTGTTGTTCTGTTGTCTATGCCAATAAAGGCTTGCTTCTTCTCACCAAGGATCCACAGATGAGCACAGAGGTACAGAGGACAGGACTCAGATCCCTACCCATTCCAAAAACAAAAAAACTGTCGCATCAGATCAAGGCCTATCAAGCAATCAGCTGAGCAAAACCTGGTCTCACCAGCCACGTATGCTGACCTAACGTGATTCTAGCACTATCAGGTTTTGGTAGTCCCAAGACGGAAACAGAACCAGGAGGGTTTACAGAACTCCGCCCGGGCCACGTTTGGAGGGGCGGAGCTTTTGGCAGCATGCTGCACTCACCTCGCTGGTAAGGTCCAGCTGGCCTTCCAGGATCTTTTTGTAGATGGTTCTGGCTGTGGCGAGGAAGGCCTGCAGGAGGAAAGAGCGAGAGACTGTATTCAGGGTGACCTTGGGCTAGTCACAGCTCTTCCTGCTGTCATTCTTAAACTCATATATGCTGCTCATTCCCTGTTCACACTAGGCAGTATGGGCCTATGAGAGCACAGGAGGCAGGGCACACTCAAGAAAGGAAAGGGCATGTTGAGGGTCAGCAGTTGTGAGCCTTGCCATGAGCTCTGGGCTGTGGCAACTGGGGCTGCACTTGAAACACCTTCAAATCGACAAAATCAACATCTGTCAGATTCAAAAGGCAGCCATGCTAGGATCCACACAAATACTAAATTGATACATTGCAAAGTTTCCAGGCCTCTGGGTGAGGCTCAAGCTATAATGAAAGTTCAACAACCAGCCAAAGAACTGGCAGCCGTGAGATCAAACAAAATAAAAATAATTGAAAAATTATGCAAATGATCAAAAGGAGCCAAGGACTGGGGATACTCTTGCGACATGGTCTCCCTTTATTCACCTCCTTCACGTTGGTTGCTGTCTTGGCCGATGTCTCCATGAAAATCATGCCATGTTGCCGAGCGAAAGCTTCGCCCTCTTCCTTCTTCACAGCCCGCCGGTGCTCCAAGTCACTGCAGGAAGAGAGAAGAAGGTTTGGATCTATATCCCCCCTTTTTTCTCTCCTGCAAGGAAACTCAAAGGGGCTTACAATCTCCTTTCCCTTCCCCTTCCCCACAACAAACACCCTGTGAGGTGGGTGGGGCTGAGAAAGTTCCAAAGAATTGTGACTAGCCCAAGGTCACCCAGCTGGCGTATGTTGGGAGTTCACAGGCTAACTTGAATTCCCCAGATAAGCCTCCACAGCTCAAGTGGCAGAGCGGGGAATCAAACCCGGTTCCTCCAGATTAGAGTACACCTGCTCTTAACCAATACGCCACTACTGCTCCCAGAAAATCCAGGCTCAAAAAACCCTCAAAAATGGAAATAACTACCAGCACGCCGCTTTGAGCTTGCTGCAGATGTTTGAAAGGGACTGGAAAATCAGTTTGTCCGATGGCTTCTGTTGAACTATTTTGCAAACACCCCCATCCTGCTCCATAGGAGCAGCAGTGGCGTAGGAGGTTAAGAGCTCGTGTATCTAATCTGGAGGAACCGGGTTTGATTCCCAGCTCTGCTGCCTGAGCTGTGGAGGCTTATCTGGGGAATTCAGATTGGCCTGTGCACTCCCACACACGCCAGCTGGGTGACCTTGGGCTAATCACCGTTCTTCGGAGCTCTCTCAGCCCCACCTACCTCACAGGGTGTTTGTTGTGAGGGGGGAAGGGCAAGGAGATTGTCAGCCCCTTTGAGTCTCCTGCAGGAGAGAAAGGGGGGATATAAATCCAAAACTCACTCTTCTTCATATAACAGAGCCTGAGATGAATCAAACAAATTTAAGGACGCCTCAATGTTTACGGCAAGTGGGAGGCAGCTTCTAGACACACAAATTCAACTCCCTCCCATAGATGTTATCTCTAAGATTGGATATAAACTTTGTTTTTCTGGACTTTTTGAGGTAACTTTTGCTTCTGTAACCTGAGAGCCCACCAGAGTCACCCACCGCAGGCCCAAGAGGAAACCGAACTCTCGGCATGCCGAAACCACCAACACCAAAACCTAAAATAGACAAGTACGGTAGGCACCTGTGCTTCCTCACTGTGCTCGGACGACTCTTTCAGAATCTCGCGCAGGCAGCTGGGATAACACCTGACATATGATGGTGCCTTATCAGCCCATTAATCCCTCAATGTTAGCACTGTCCACTCTGACTGAGCATTGGTCAAAATAATCTATTTTGCTATCCTCCCCAATCTTGACCGAGGTCCTTGGCTCAAGGCAGGAAAGGGCCCTGAAGGGAACGGAATACCTTTTGTTGCCAATCAGCATGAACACCATGTGGGATCCAGAGTGCTGCTGGGCGTCCTCGAGCCACGAGTTCACATGGTTGAAGGTTTCCCGCCTGCACAGAAGTAGAAAAAGTTGCCCAGGGGGGACTGCGGGAGCGGCAGAAGTCTGAAAGAGGCTAGGATCTGAAGGGCAGAGGTCTGGTGCTTAAAACAGGACTCTCCCAAGAGCTTCCTTTTTGACAGGGACCATCGGGGCTTCCTTCCGCACCTGCTCCCTTCATTATCGGAACATGGGATGTCAGAAAGCACCTCTGAGCATGTGTTGAGTGCCCGTGTTAACACTAAATAACTGCAGCAAGTTTCCTTGTGACTTAAATGTCGCCGGTGTGCGTGTGTGTGTGTGTGTGTGTGTGTGTGTCTTTCAGGATGCTTCTAGCCAGCTTCAGCCCAGGTTGTCCTCATTTTTCTTTATTTATATAGAGCTTTTTGTGGCTTTCCTTTTTTACACAGCCACATGCAAAACCAATTCGATTTTGCACACAACCACCCATCTCTCTGGTCAGCCTTTCACCACAGACCCTCAGGTCTTGCATTATTTCCCAATTGCTTCTAGGCAACAGGGCAGTGTCGTAAGAATACATCAATGAATCTTTCGTATACGGTCATACAAAGTCAACTCTAGACCATATTACATGGGTCCCCCGTCAAAAGAATATTTCCTGCTTTTTAAAAGCAGTGGAGTGTTCTGAAAGAGCCCCCTCTGGTGGCCTATTACGCACGGAGCACTTTCCTCTAATGATTTAGATAAATCATAACTTTATCGCGGGATGATTCTGCAGTTAAACGATTGGTTTTCAAAAAAATATTATTAGGTCATGCGCAGGTACACTGAGATATGTCTGATAACGCTTTTAGCTGCAAAAGCAACATTTTAAAAGGCTGTATTAAACACCTCACTAATAATAACAAAGCAATGCTCCTGCTTCTCCTTCAGCTACCTGAATTGTTTTTCAATGACGAAAGAGATCCTGTGTTTTTCCTGACCAGCTAGCAAACTTTATAAAAAGGTTATGAAAACCGCATCAGGGCACGAATGTTTTAACATGTGCATGATGACACTCCCATGGCCAAGACAGCAGATTCATAAACCCACTCAAAGCTGGAAAATTCCCGGAGATTTCGGAGACGGAAAGCTGGCCCTTTCATCTGGGTCTACTATCCAATGTGACTCACTGCCCTCCTCCTTCTCTTTCCTGGGGAGAATTTTAAAAGTGGGATTGACCGGATGCCTCTACTATTACTATTATTATCATTGTTATCGCTGTTTTAAAGGTTTTTAATAATTTATTTATATCTATGTTTTATGTTGTACACCGCCCAGAGCCCCTTGGGGATGGGGCGGTATAAAAGTTTAAATAATAAATAAATAAAATTTTAGGATGGGGGTTTGGAGAGGGCAGGGACCTCAGTGGGGTATCCTATATAACCCACCCTCCAAAAGTTGCCATTTTCTCCAGGGGAACTCTGCAGTCTGGAGGTGAGTTATGATTCCGAGAAATCTCCAGGCCTCTCCTGGAGGATGGCAGCCCTAGACCCACCTGGTGATGTCGTAGACCAATAGGGCCCCAGCTGCTCCCCTGTAGTAGGAGCGGGTGATGGAGCGGAATGATTCCTGTCCAGCCTGGAGCGAGACAACCAAACAGAAACGCAGCATTAAGCGTGGGCAGGAACAGACGCGTTTGGAAAGAGCCTGTGCTGGCTGTCAAAATAAAACTCCACCTGGTCGACCAAGCCAAGAGTTCACCCTGGCGCCTGCAGTTTCCCACTCAATTCACAGGGAGCCCCGTGCCAAACCGAACCAGCAAAGAAAGCCAATGCAATCCTGGGCTGCATCAATAGGAGCATCGTGTCTAGATTGAGAGATGTAATAGATCTCATCTGGAATATTGTGTCCAGTTCTGGGCACCACCATTCAAGAAGGATACTGACAAGCTGGAACTGATCCAGAGGAGGGTGACCAAAATGGTAAAAGATTTGAAATCCATGCCCTGCAAGGAGGGACTTAAGGAGCTGGGGATGTTTACTCTGGAAAAAGGAAGGTTCCAGGGGCATAACGAGGCAAACTGTAGCCCTGGGCAAAACCTGAGTTGGATGCCCCCCCCCCCCCCCCCCCCATGGGCGGCCACTCCACCACGACCAATTTTATTTTTTGCAACAGGACATTGGTGCCTGCAGGGATGCATTTTTAGCCATATCAGCACCAAAAATTCAGCATATCATCAGGAGACTGTCTTTCTGCTACCCCCCAGGTTTGGTGAGGTTTGGTTCAAGGAGTCCAAAGTTATGGACTCCCAAAGGGGGTGCCCCATCCCCCATTGTTTCCAATGGGAGCTAATAGGAGATGTGGGCTACAGTTTTGAGGGTCCATAACTTTGGCCCCCCTGAACCAAACTGCACCAAACCCCATCTCCTATTAGCTCCCATTGGAAACAATGGGGGATGGGGGCACCCCCTTTGGGAGACCATAACTTTGGACTCCCTGAACCAAACCACACTAAACTTGGGGGGTAGCATAAGGACAGTCTCCTGATGATACGCTGAAATTTTGGTGCCGCTAGCCTACAGACCACGCCCCCTGCAGGCCAAAAATGGAAAACCACTAAAATACCCAAAAACGAACCCTGCATTTTGATGCATCCCACAAGGTGGTGCCCTGGGTATTACGCCCCTGTAAGGTTCTCCTCTTTCTTTACCAACATTGTGGGATGCACTCCCTGGTGTCACCTGTTGGAGGGGGGAAGGACCGCCAGCAAAGCAGGACCAATGCCTATCACGTGAACACATGAATTCTTTACACCGAACCAGACTATCGATCTGTCATCATCGGTATTGTCTACTCAAACCGGCAGCTGCTTTCCAGGGTTTCAGGTAAAGGTCTTTAATGTCACCAATGCCTGGTCCTTTCAACTGGAGATGCTGCCGGGGCTTTCAACCTGGAACCTTTTGCAGGTCAAACAAACGCTCTACTGCTGAGCCACAACACCTCCACACAGACAGGACTGGACTCCAGGCGGGGTTTCACATTCTCTCCTCTCCCTGGCTAAACCTCGCCTCGGAGCAATCGAAAGATGTTTTTGCAAAATAAAGAGACAGTGGGTATATTTTGCATAGATCCCAATAAAGCGTTTGGGGGATAAAAGGGAAGTGGGGAAAAGTAAACAAAACTGGTCAGGGGCAGGAAGCTGAGGAAAGTCACGGCACAAACGGCTGGACCAAATCTGAAAACAGGGCCCCTTCCGCACATGCAAAATAATGCACTTTCAATCCACTTTCAATGCACTTTGCAGCTGTGCGGAATAGCAAAATCTGCTTGCAAACAATTGTGAAAGTGGACTGAAAGTGCATTATTCTGCATGTGCGGAGGGGGCCTAGGGCTTCCAGGAGCCTGATCCTTCTGCATCCTGAGCATAGAACAGGCCTGACCTTGACTGCTACAAAGAGGCATGAGCAGACAGCAAAAATTACTGCTGTGTTCTAGCGTACGCACAACAGGTGTTGTTTTCGCATATCTGGCTGAACTTCTGAAGAGCCGGGGTGTTGTGTGGTTTCTGGGCTGTGTGGCCATGTGGCCGTGTTCTAGTAGCATTTTCTCCTGACGTTCTGCTTGCATCTGTGGCTGGCATCTTCTGAAGATGCCAGTCACAGATGCAGGCGAAACATCAGGAGAAAATGCTACTAGAACACGGCCACACAGCCCAGAAACCACACAACACCCCAGTGATTCCGACCGTGAAAGCCTTCGACAACACATATTCTGAAGAGCCGTTCTCTAAGTCTCCCTTGCTATTGAAATCACAGTTTCTTAGCCCATTCTTCCAGCCCCCCCATCCAATTTCCCCAACGCCAAACCACAACTCCCAAACACTCACAGCCCCAGGCTGCCCCCTTCCCTCTGTCCTCCTCAGCTCAATCCGTTCCAGTTTTTCACTTCCAGCTTTTCTGCCTTGCCTTGACACCTACAAGCAGGCTAAAGCGAGTATTTCTTGATCTGCAAGATTTGCAAGGTGTCTGGGGCAGACCGGCAGCCGGGAACAGAATCCCAAGAGGGAAAAAGTTAAACGGTGACACCGATTCCATTGGAACGGAAGCTCCTGTCCCACTTTCGACAACTCAGCCTTCACTTTCTCCTTTTCCTCCCCGGGGATTTAGGACAAAGGCCATCCCCTCCCAAGGGAGTTCTCACCGTGTCCCAAATCTGTAGCTTGATATTTTTGTTGTCAATGCTGATCATGCGTGCACCAAACTCCACACCTGTTGGAAGAAAATGGATGAACAAGAGACGGTTCAGGGAAGCAGAGGTTGAGCAGGCTGAGCAGACAGGCTCACCCCCCACCCCAACTGAGAGCTGTGAATGCCCCCTCCCCCACACACACCTAAAGGAGGAAGTGGAGGGTGTTCACAGGAAGAAGAGGAAGAAGAAGAGGAAGAAAAAGAGGAGGAGTTTGGATTTATATTCTGCCTTCCTCTATAAGGAGTCTCAAAGGGGCTTACAAACTCCTTCCCTTCCTCTTTTCACAATGGACACCTTGTGAGGCAGGTGGGTTGAGATTCAGAGAGAATTGTGACTAGCCCAAGGTCACCCAGCAGGCCACATGTGCAGGAACGGGGAAACAAACCTGGTTCCCCTGAACAGAGTCCGCTGCTTAGGTGGAGCAGTGGGGAATCAAACCCGATTCTCCAGATTAGAGTGCACCACTCTTAGCCACTACACCACGCTGCAGGAAGGCATGAGGGATCTATGCAGACTGGGGGACAAAGTGCCCCATGAGGATGACCAGAGTGTGAGAATTTGCAAGCTGTCCAGCCGAAGAAACTGGGTAAGGGTCATTAAGAGAAGGAAAAAACATGCAATGGAGTCCACATCAGTTCCTCCTTGTAACCCTGCTAGGCCATTGGCTGAGGGGACTGGAAAGGAATACCTTTGACAAGTGGGATGCCTTGGGCAGTTTTCCTGCGCGCGCGCGCGCCCCCCCCGCCCCCCGCCCCAAGTTAGCATTGTCCACATACAAATAAGCAATCGGTAAAAACAGAGAGAAGTAATAATGACACAAGTCCAGTAGCATTTTGGAGACCAGTTAGATTTTCAAGGGATAAGCTTTTGAGTCAAAGATGCCTTCATCAGAGAGAGAGGAAATAACCACACAGCTAGATTCAAGTCCAGTAGCGCCCTGGAGACCTTTTGAGAGTCAAAAGTCCTTTCATCAGAGAGGTCTGACTCTCTATCTAAAGTAGAGGTGTCAAACTCGCGGCCCTCCAGATGTTATGGACTACAGTTCCCATCATCCCCTGCCAACATCATGCTGTCAGAGGATGATGGGAACTGTAGTCCATAGCATCTGGAGGGCCACGAGTTTGACACCTGTGGTCTAAAGCCTCTCACCAAATCTTGTTGGTCTTTACGGCACTACTGGCCTTGAATCTAAGAAGAAGAGTTTGGGTTTATACCCCACCTTTCTCTCCTGTAAGATCCTTTCCCCTCCTCTAGAGACCAACACAACGGCCCTCCATCTATAGAAAAAGGGACTCCATCTTAGCACGTTTCCCCCTTTTGACTTTGGCTCTCACCGATTGTCAAGTCGTGCAAGGTTGTGAACCGATCGTCCGTGAACTGCAGCAGGAGGCAGGATTTTCCAACACCTCGGGACAAAGAGAAACATACAATCCTGCAGGCAGCCCTACAGATTTTCCACCATCCATCTGTATGTTTATGGCTCCTTGACGATTTTTGAGTCTCTCTGTGTCTCATAATATCTGTGTTATCTGTGTTAATAACTGTGTTAATAACTGTCTGTGTTATCTACTAAGGTTGGTCGGAGAGACTGGGAGGGGGAGGAGAAATCCAAAAAGGTCCAGACTTTCCAACCCTCCTTTGTGAAACGGGGACAATAGGGTCCTGCCTGCCTGCCTACCTCACAGGGCTGTTGTGACACTGAGGACCCTGACAAGGTACCTAAAAAGAAAAACTATATAATGTATTATATGTAATAGAAAGTGTATACCATATATAAGTATATAATACAAAGTGTGTATAATAAATAATATAATAAATAGTATAATAAATAAGTGTACTGTTAACAATGCACCCCACAGAGATTATAACAGACCCGCCCCCCTCCCTAGGGAGGCTGCCCTTTGAGGAAGAGGAGGGGGGGTCGCCTCCCCCCAGACCACAGCTGCCCCCTCCCGTACCGGTGTCGCCGATAATTACGTATTTGAACATATAGGCGTATGACATGGCGCTGAAGACCCCCTAAGCCCCTAGCTCCTGAATGGGGGGGTCCTCCAAAGGCCGCTCTAGCCGCCGCCTTTACTGCTCCCCTTGGCACCTCCCCCTCCCAGTCTCTCCGACCAACCCCCTGAAGGACTGGGAAAAACCGTTAGGGCCGTTGCGAAATGCGCTCCGGTGATGTCACAATTAGGAAAGCCGGCGCCGTTCGAAACTTCCGCCTCCCCTCCGCCCGGAGGCTGTGGGGCGCTCTATGCTCCCAGGTCTCTATTGCCCCCCGGCTTTCAGGTTCTGGCGCCTGCGCAGAAGAGGAGGAGTCAAACTGGCGGCTGTGGGGACGTTCCGCCTCCTCTCTGGTTAAGGAGGGCCTCGTTGGTTAGCCGAAGCAGGGCGGAAGGGATGAGTGACGCCGGCTTAGGTTGGGCGTGCGGAAGGCACTTCCGGTTCCGGCCGAGGCGCAAGGGGGAAGAAAGAAGGGGAGAAGGAGAGTGTGTGGCGGGTTTCCCCCCCGTCTCCGCGAGGCTCCCGGGCGGTGGCCATGGAGGTGAGGGGTGGGCGGCGTACTGCGGGCGGCGAGCCCTAGGAGTGGAGCCCCGCATGGTCAGGGGCGCGAGGGAACGAATGGGCGAAGGTGTTTTTGTTCAGCAACCTTAAGGTCTGTCCATGGAGGCCAAATGGAGCCTCAGTAGTCGGAGGCAGTCTACCATTCGATGCCACTGGCCGGAGGGTAGCAACAGAGGGAGGCTAAGGGTTCACTCGCCTCCTGCAAGCATCTGATTGGTCGTCCTGGATGAGGATGCTGTGGTGGACAGACCCTGTTGTGTTCAGATGGGGTGGCTTTTGGCCTCTTTCCCCCACCCGGGACAAGAATGTAGCTTTTGGGGTGGGAAGTTTGCTCAACAGGGATACAGAGTAATGGGGCTGGTGAGGGAAGGGCAATCTAAATGAGCCTTGGAGAGCGGGTCCTGTACAGTGAAGAGCAAACTTGGAAGTGGAGCGAAGAATCCTAATGAAATGCACCAGGTTTTGGGGACCACATTTGAGCTATGATGTGGACTGGAAGGAGAGAGGAATTGTTGTGTACACTGTAGAGCAGGGGTCCCCAAACTTTTTAAACAGGGGGCCAGTTCACTGTCCCTCAGACTGTTGGACAGCCGGACTAAAAAAAAACTATGAACAAATTCCTATGCACAAATGATTGTAAAATGTTTGATTTCACCTTTCAGCCTTTCTGTCATGGTCTATTTTTAAAACAGTGACCAAAGTATGTCAAGTACAGGGTGGGCTCCAAATATTGTTGGGGAGGCTGTGGAATACCTTCCCCTGGAAAAAAAAAAGAGCAGAACTTTCCCAATGAAACATTCCATCTAACCCAGGATCAGGTATCTTCCTGGGTTCTTTCCTCCCTAGCAGCCAGCGAGCGATTCGCCAGCCTGGCTGATGCCAATGGGAGTGAGGAGGAACAGAAAGCCTGAGAGCAACACATGGAGTAGCCGAGAGGGAAGGGCGGAGCAGGCGTTGCCACATGTAAGGTTCCCAACTCTGGGTCAGAAAATTCGTGGAGATTTGGGGGTGCCATCATAACAGCCGTTGGGGCCGGTTCCTCCTCTCCCTCAAGTCCCCACTGCACATGAATGGAGCCATCGCCGCCATGCCTGGCGGGCTGGATAAATGCCTTCAGGGGGCCACATTTGGCCCCCGGGCCGTAGTTTGGGGACCCCTGCTGTAGAGTCAACATGGTGTAGCAGTTAGTGAAAGATAAGGACAGAGGAGACCTACATTCAAATCCCTTTGCCATGAAGCTCACCCATTGATCTGGGCTGTTAAAATAAAACTGAAGAGGAGTGATCCAAGTATGCCCTTCTGATCTCCTTAAAATTGGAATGGAAAGGGTGTTTTCTCCAGGAAGGAGAATAACACCTGTACTTTGGTTTGAGGCTCTTAGTGGCAGGGAAAAGGCACAGTAAATGTAATGTGTGATGCTAGGGAGGAAGACCTGGCATTAAAATGCAGACTGGGTTCAACCTCTTGTCCTGGACATTCAACCTCCAAGTATATTGCATTCAGAACTCTTTGAAAACCAGGAAAATGCTGTTGTCATATGAAAGAGCGGCACGGACCGCTCTGTGCGACCTTGTATCCGCAGTGTTGAAAATCTTAGATTTCTTCCCCCCCCAAATATCTTCAGTTGGGGAATCAAGAAAGATGCCCTTAGCTATTGACGGCCTTTCGTTTCACACCTGGTGTCTGACTGATAGCTGCTTGGAATTTTCCCCAGAACAGATTGTCCAGCCGCTGATTTTTCCTGCTTGCTTTCTCCTTTTGTTGGTTTATTTACTTTTACTCCAAATATTGATACGTTACTTTGGTGGTTCACGGTTGTTGGCTCACTTGCTGCAGTCGGCTTGTTGATCTGGGCACCTTCAGGTCCTGTGTTAGGTTCAGTCCTTCTTTTGCTGAGCTGTGGGTTGTATTGCATGGAATTAAGTGCTGGAAACTGGGCATTTTTGAGAGGAAGTTGTGGAGTGGGGCCAAGTGGACTTGACCCCTGGCAAGCTCATGTTTCCATGTGAGTTTGTCTGTCAGTTGCAGCTCTGCCCCCTTTTTAACAACCAGTCCTGCTTACATTCAGCTGAGCTGCTTTATGCTTCTGGGTCCGACCAATGGCTGCCCTTTTTGCCCCTCTTCAGAGTGGTGTTAGCAGGTGCCTGTGCTTATCCGTCCGGGCTGGGCATTGGACAGTCTGGCAGGCCCTGTGGAGGAGCAGGGAAAACAAATCCAGGCCACCACTCATGTAGAGGAGTGGGGAATCAAAACCCAGTTCTCCAGATTACAGTCCCACCTGTTTAAATGAAGCTGATACATAAAAATCAATAAATGCCGTCTCCCTGGAAAGGTTAGGTGAGCCCAGTTGGTGATGGTCACGTTCCAATTACAGACAAATAGCTTGTGTGTTACTTTGCAAACAAAATCGTAACTTGTTTAGAAGAAGAAGAGAAGAGTTTGGATTTATATCCCCCCTTTCTCTCCTGTAGGAGACTCAAAGGGGCTTACAATCTCCTTGCCCTTCCCCCCCTCACAACAAACACCCTGTGAGGTAGGTGGGGCTGAGAGAGAGCTCAGAAGAGCTGTGACTAGCCGAAGGTCACCCAGCTGGCGTGTGTGGGAGTGTACAGGCTAATCTGAATTCCCCAGATAAGCCTCCACAGCTCAGGCGGCAGAGCTGGGAATCAAACCCGGTTCCTCCAGATTAGATACACGAGCTCTTAACCTCCTACGCCGCTGCTGCTGTTTAATGTACAAATGTTGCAAAAAGGGACCTCAGAGAAGCTTTTTTTGTAAGCAGGGAAGAGCATTTGACCCTCTGATTCACCCCTCAAATGAAGCAGTCAAAATAGCTTGAGAACGTTAATTATATTTCTCATCCTGCTCTTACACCTGATTGCTAATGGCCAAAGGGAAGAGTGGCTGTTTGGAATGCGGTCCACCGTATGGTATGATGTCACTGCCCCCATCAAATGTCACTGCCCACTCAGCCTGCTCTCATCGAAAGGGTAGTCTCCCCTCCCCAGTTGACATCCTTTTTACTTGAGCAGTTCTGATGTTCCTGGCCATTGGCCCCAGTTTGAACTAATCAGATGTGCTCTGTGTCAGCAAAGGATCCATCCGCGATAGGAGGTCAAGGGAGCCAAATTTTTTCTTTTGGCCTCTGTGACTGTGCCTTTAACAGCTGCAGGTGAAAGCACCTCCCATCCCAATTTCTGTAACTCACAGGGCTTCCAAAGGCTCCTTCTGTCTGCACGTCTGGCTACCTTACCTACTGAACCCCTGCTTTGGATTTTTATGAAATGAGGCAGCAGTGTCTGATTCTTGTCACTATATACAGGAAGGAGCTGGCTTCCAAGGAACAGAAACTACTGTAGAAGTGGGGTTTTTTAAAAGACGTGATTGTTTTGTTTCCTCTTGTGTTGTAATATCCCCACCCTGACTCTGCTGAAGACTATAGACATTATTCTGCAAAAATCTGTGCTAGAGCTTGTTTCAGTGCTGTAGCAACTATGAGAGCCAACGTAGCATTGCCAACAGCGTCAGCCTCAAATCCGGGGAGAGCTGAGTTCGAATCTCTGTTTCTACCAGAGAAGCTTTCCAGGTGACCTCAGGCCTGCCCTGAACGCTCAACCTGGCCTACCTCGCAGGGTTGTGCTTGTGAGAAAGGAGGGGAGAATGATCTTCAAAAGTTCTTTGAGTCCCAGCTGGAGAGCAAAGCTGGGTATCAATGAATAAACGACTCCCTTCTTCCTAGTCGGGAAGGGCTATCTGATGAAACAAAGTATTATTTCTCCTGCCTGTCCAGAATCCTGGTACAATTGCACTGGCTGCAAAAGTTTTTGCAGCGGGCCGTGAGTCTTCGTAAATCCAGCCCAGTTAATTCTTGGAGCAGCAGTGGCGTAGTGGTTAAGAGCAGATGTACTCTAATCTGGAGGAACCAGGTTTGATTCCCTGCTCTGCTGCCTGAGTTGTGGAGGCTTATCTGGGGAATTCAGATTAACCTGTACACTCCCACACACGCCAGCTGGGTGACCTTGGGCTAGTCACAGTTCCTCGGAGCTCTCTCAGCCCCACCTACCTCACAGGGTGTTTGTTGTGAGGGGGGAAGGGCAAGGAGATTGTCAGCCCCTTTGAGTCTCCTACAGGAGAGAAAGGGGGGATATAAATCCAAACTCTTCTCTTCTTCTTCTAAACAAGATTCTACGATTTTTGTTTGCAAAGTAACCACACAAGCTATTTGTCTGTAATTAGGAACGTGACCATCACCAACTGGAGCTCACCTAATAACCTTTCACAGGAGAAGGCTGGCATTTTATTGATTTTATGTATCAGCTTCATTTAAACAGGTGGGACCTTGTAATCTGGAGAACTGGGTTTTGATTCCCCACTCCTCTACATGAGTGGTGGCCTGGACTGTTGTTTTCCCTGCTACCTCCACAGGGCCTTGCCAGGACTGTCCAATGCCTCCAGCCTTCCCGAGACCAGGATAAGCACAGGCACCTGCTAACACCACTCTGAAGAGGGGCAAAAAGGGCAAGGAGATTGTCAGCCCCTTTGAGTCTCCTAGAGGAGAGAAAGGGGGGGATATAAATCCAACTCTCCTCCTCCTCTTTTATTACATGATGGTTTTTGTTTATTTACATTCTGTAGTTTGCATGCCGAGAAAGCCCTCTGATTCTGAATAAACTAATACAAATGCAATACTCCAGTGTGACAGAGCAAATCCTCCTTGTTGTGTCAGCTGGTGGGGTCATGGGGGGGGTGGGGAAGGCTGGCCTTGGCTGGGGCACAGCTTCTTTATTGTTCTCTCTCCTTCTCTCTTCAGTTCCCTGGTGGAAATGAGAATTACCTGGCCATCAGTGGGACAACCCACCCCTTCCTTTCTGGAGCCGAGGTAAGACAGGGCGGAGCGGAGACAAGCACTAGGGGCTACGGGAGACCAGGAATCCCCAGGCTGAGTGGGAGGGAGTTTGCCTTCCATCTTCCTTTCTTAACCCATCCCCATCCCCCCATCTTCTGCCGAGCCCCAGACCTTCCACCGCATGCCGAGCCACAGGAGATGAAAGAGTTCGAGATCCCCTCCCATCAGCTGGGCCCGACCTTCTTCCCTGTGGTCGCTTTCTGACGTGGTGGAGCCGCTTCGAGGGAGCCTGGGTGACCCGTGACCGCGTAGGGCCGCCAGCTTCTGGAAGCCCAGTATGGAGTGCAGGTAAACTTGACATCCCTGTGGGCAATCAGCCCGCGGCCTCATGGAACAAAGAGGCATGGACTTCTCCTGAGCCGGCCGAGGCGCTGGCCATGGTAACCGCGTTGGGTCGGAGCAGTCGGTTACTGGCATGGAGCCTAGATGCTTTGCCAGAGCCCTTAAAAGATATGTGTCGATTAAGCGTCCCTACCCTCTCTGGAGCAGGGGATCTGCAATTCCTGCGTGGCTCTCAGATGTTCATGGACTACAAATCCCATCAGCCCCTGCCAGCGCATGGCCAATTGGGGGGGCTGATGGGAGTGCTCGATCCATAATTTTATCAGAGCTTCTGAGTCCTGAACTTCTCTGTTTGAGCAGATCCATATGTTCCATCCCTGGAACTGAGGTCATAGGGAGAAGCCTTCCTGACTGTCCCACTTAAGTCAAATTAAGCTCGTTTGGTGAGCTCATCGAAGAGGAGCCATTTTCCCCAGGAGGGGTAAGGAACCTGACACTATTTGCCGCTTTACTTCCAATCTTCCAAACACAACTGAAGACGGTTTTATTTAGGGTTGCGCTTGGCTGATTTCGTGTGTGTGGCAGGGGGGAACAGACATGTGAGCTGCGCCGCATCCTTCTCACCGGAGGGTTTGAGATCCCAGACACTGGGAAGGGGAGGTTATGGGTTCCTTCCCTTTCACCTTCATAACTCTGGTTGTTTCTTTGTGCTGACCCCCCCTCCCGGTTCCTTTTCCAGGACTTGGATAATCCGATGGGGACTCAGTACAGCGCCAACCCGCCGGTAACCATTGACGTGCCAATGACGGACTTGATGGGGCACAGTCAGCTGACCACCATCGCATTAATCAGAGCTCCAGTTCTCAGCTGGGGCTCAGCCGCAGAAGCTGAGGGCCATCTTTGCCCCCTGACTTACCCAGTCTCCTCTGAGGCGGCTCTACACACCCTCGCCTTCACCAGTTCCATGCAGGAGGAAGAGCCGGAAGAGATCAGGCGGGTGAGTCTCAGCCCCAAAGAGGCGCCGCAATTGAGCCAGTGGCCAAAACTAGAGCCGACTTTCGGTTCCTGATCATACCCATCTCCCTCCTGCAGCAAGTCTCCACCGCTAAACCGATGCGGGTCACTTGTGACGCGGCCCGTGGCATGTCAGCCCGGTGCCCACGGTGGTCCTGGACGTGGGAAAGAAGCAGAAGCCGACCAAGAAGCAGAAAAAGAAGAAAGACCCCAATGAGCCGCAGAAGCCCGTCTTTCGACTTCACGCATTTTGTTCTTCGAGGGACCTTGAAGCTGACCGCTATCGAGGGGCAGAACCCCAGTGCGACCTTTGGCGAGGTCTCCAGGATCGTGGCCTCCATGTGGGACAGCTTGGGGGAGGAGCAGAAGCAAGTGAGTGCCAAGGAGAGGGGGAGCGGCGCGGTGGGAGGTGCTTCCGAGGGGTTGGGAAGAGGAGAAGAATAACCTGAACTCAGTGTCTGAAACAAAAGGAATACGCTACTGTTGTCTTATCAAAAGTACATTGTTTCTAAATACTTAGCGGTTGCCGCTTTCTATAGATATTTTAGCTTCATATATACAGTACTTATTTTTTTTCCATGAACAACATGGCGATTTTGCGCCCCCCACGTGACCGGGGGAATCTATAACTAGGGTTTATTTTTGGGGTAGGGCTTATATTTCAAACATCCTCCAAAAATCCCAAAAAATCATGCTAGGGCTTATTGTTGGGATAGGTCTTATTTTCGAGGACCTGGATATCTGTTGGTGGCATTTACATGTGCCATCTGCTGTTTTCTCCGTACCAACTGACCGATGATGCAGTTACCTGTACAGGTATTTGAAAAAAAATGTCCTCCCTGACTGAATAGGGCATTAAAATAAAAAAAAAGTTAGGTGTTGTAGCCATTTAAGTGATTACCTGCTTCAGCCCTGCTCTTTCCAAATGCATGTGAAAGAACTACCCATTAGCGTTTTGAATTTCGTGAGGGGTTTTGCAGCTGCTGTCCCTTCCCTTTCCAGGTTTACAAGCGGAAAACAGAGGCGGCGAAAAAGGAGTATCTACAAGCACTAGCAGCCTACCGAGACAACCAGGAGAGTCAGGTAAGAGGGTTGACTCCTTCTCGTGCAGACCTGCCTTGTTCCGTTCCCTCCTCCCTACAGTCTGAGGACACTACCCTGCACCCCTCTTTCCTGAGTGAAGGAGGGGTTGGACTAGATGGCCTTTATGCGCACTTCTGATTCTATGATTCTGTGAGCGACTTGGGTCCCAGCCGGGTGAGCACATATGCCTTCCACCGAGTCGGACAAACAAGTCAATTGCGTTTGATGGTAGCTGTACTGGGTCTTGGACACATGTCGTTGCCAATACTTGCACCCCAAGAACTTTTTAAAAGAAAAAAAACACTAAAGATGCAGGTAAGGTTGAACCTTGGCTTTTCTGTATTGTCGAAGGCTTTCACGGCCGGAATCACTGGGGTGCTGTGTGGTTTCCGAGCTGTATGGCCGTGTTCTAGCAGCTAGAACACAGCCATACAGCCTGGAAATCACACAGCACCCCACTTGGCTTTTCTGTACGCAGAAGTCTGGAACTATACAAGCCCTAGGAAAGTCTTCAAAAGAACTTCCCCATAACAAGGATGAGAGCAGACAGTCCGTCCACCAAATGCTGGGCAGTCTTTGAGAGAGCAAAATTCTCCTTGAGAGCCAGCGTGGCGTAGTGGTTTAAGAGCAGGTGCACTCTAATCAGGGAGAACCACGTTTGATTCCCCGCTCTGCCACTTGAGCTGTGGAGGCTTATCTGGGGAACCAGATCAACTTGTGCCCTCCAACACAAGCCAGCTGGGTGTCCTTGGAATAGTCACAGTTCTTCGGAGCTCTCTCAACCCCACCCGCCTCACAGGGTGTTTGTGGTGGGGGGAGGGAAAGGAGATTGTAAGCCCCTTTGAGTCTCCTTGCAGGAGAGAATGGGGGGATATGAATCCAAACTCCTCCTCCTCCTCCTCTTCTTATGTTCCGCTGCCTAGCTTGAGTTGGAGCCTTGCGAGTCCTTGCCTTCCCGCCTCCAATTCTTACGAGAACACCAGATGTTGACGTTCATCTCAATCAGGTCCGCCTGCTCCTAATTCTTCTCTTGCCCCTTTTCTCTTGGCAGACGGTGGTGGAAACAGTGGAGCAGGACCCGTCCCCTCTTTACTCCCCAGCGGTGGCCCTGGCCCGTGGCGCCGCCCAGCGCCCAGCCCCTCGCTGCCCACCCGCCGGCTCGAGGGAGGCAGCCCCCCTCGGCATGGTCCCAACCCAGCCCACCATGGTGGTGACCTCGGCGGCGGGCCCCCAGTCGGCCGGCCAGACCAGCATCACAAAGATCATCATCCCCAAGCAGATGCTGCCCCCCTCATTGGCGGTGACGTCCCAAGGGGGCGTGGTGACCGTCATCCCCGTCATGAACCATGGCGGTGACACTCCGGGAGGATCCCAGCTGGAAGCCAGCTGCAGACTGGAGACGGGGGCCACTCCAGATCATCACCAGCTTTCTAGGTCCTGGCAGCCGCCCGCCGCCGCCGCCTCTTTCCATGCACTCCTGCCGGGCAAGCTCCAGCCCTCTCTCTCCAGCAGGTGCCTCCAGCGGCCCCGGCCCAGCCGGTCACGATCCTCCAGCAGCCGCCTCCCCTCCAGGCCATGCAGCAGCCCCCTCTCCAGCAGAAAGGTGCGCCTGAACCTGCAGCAGCCGCCGCCCCCCCTGCAGATCAAGATCCTGCCCCCGCCCGCCTTGCAGATCCAGCCCCTGGCCCTGCGGACGGAAGAGAGCAGCCCCGAGAGGCCGGGCCCCGACCTCCAGGCGTCCCCAGAGCCCATCGAGATGATCACGGCGGAAGTCGTGCCAGAGGTAAGCGGCCCCGCAATGGTGGTGGAGAGGAAACGCTTTGTCCTGGAAATTGAGTTGCAGTGCCCCATTATCCTTGAGAACCAGCGAGGTGCAGTGGTTAAGAGCAGGTGCACCCTAATCTCGAGGTTCAATTCCCCGCTCTGCTGCTTGAGCTATGGAAGCTTATCTGGTGAACCAGGTAGTTTTTGCTCCCAAAGTTTCGCCCACACCTGCATCTGGCATCTTCAGAGGCAAGTCGTAGCGAGATGCCACAGGGAGAAGAAGCCCAGGAGAAGCAGGTGCACTCTGATCTGGAGGAACTGGGTTTGATTCCCAGCTCTGCCGCTTGAGCTGTGGAGACTTATCTGGGGAATTCAGATTAGCCTGTACACTCCCACACACGCCAGCTGGGTGACCTTGGGCTAGTCACAGTTCTTCGGAGCTCTCTCAGCCCCACCCACCTCACAGGGTGTTTGTTGTGAGGGGGGAAGGGCAAGGAGATTATGGGCCCTTGAGGTCTCCAGGCAGGAGAAAGGGTGATATAAATCCAAACTCTTCTTCTTCTTCTTCTTCTTCTTCTTACTGTGTGTCTCTGAAATGGCCAGCAGGTGCCCATTCTGCCAAACCGGAAGTAGCTGGCCAGAAACAGGTGTCTTTTCCTCCCTCGCCAGGTCGAGTCCCCGATGCACATGGAGCTGGTGTCCGAATCCTCGTGGCCTTTGTCCCAGCGCCCTAAGCTGTGTCGCGTCTGGCTGCGACAGGGTAACCAGCCAGTAGCCAACAGCGACTGGGACAACGAATACTGCAGCAGCGAGTGCGTGGTGAAACATTGCAGGTGAGCGAGCAAGCAGCCTGACTGTCCTGGGGTGGTGACACGATCGCCATGTTTAGATATGTGACAGGATGTCACGATGAGGGAGTAAGCTTGTCTTTTGCTGCTCCAGAGACTAGGACTGTGGTGGCGAACCTTTGGCACTCCAGATGTTATGGACTACAATTCCCATCAGCCTCTGCCAGCATGGCCAATTGGCCATGCTGGCAGGGGCTGATGGGAATTGTAGTCCATAACATCTGGAGTGCCAAAGGTTCGCCACCACTGGACTAGGACAAGGAGTCATGGGTTCAAGGTACATTCCATTTGAGCAGAGACGTATGGCCTATTACCTCCATACCTGAACGAACCCCCGCGCAAGGAGAGCCCTTACCATTGCGCATTTTAATGTTATGCCCTCTGCCCTATTAAAGGGTAGGTTCAGCAATTTAGACAAATCCGCACGGTTATGCAGTTGCAAACTTAATGTGGTTGAAACCCTGACTCACCAACTCTTGCACTGCACCAGATTTGATAACATCAGATCTAAATATGCCAACTTACATTTTTTTCTTCCAATCTGGGCTGCCTGATCTGACTAGGTTATCTCTATTGTTAAACAACTCGGACCCCGGTCTTTGTGAAGAGATCACCAATTTCATTGCGGAGATAGTTGAGAGTTCCCAGTAGAACATATTTGTTGTGCTCCCCGTGGGGCCTTTTATCTATCACGTATTCATGCAATTGTTCCCGATTTATGTAACTCTTTCTGACTATGCCAATAAAGGCTTATGTATGTATGGTTCAAGGTACAGGGAAAGAGATTCCACCTAAACATCAGGAAGAACTTCCTGACAATTTGGGCTGTTTGGCAGTGGCATACGTTGTACCGGAGGGTGGCGGCGTCTCCTTTTTTGGAGGTTTCCAAACTGAGGCTGGATGGCCATCTGTCAGAGGTGCTTTGATTGTGTCTTCCTGCACGGCAGGAAATGGGACTCGAGGGCTCTTGGTGGTCTCTTCCAACTCTATGATTCTATGTTGGGGAGCCTTGCTATAGCGGCTCAAGACCCACCTGAGAGCCCTGATCCATGGGGCCAAAGAACAGTGCACTCAGACAGGAAGTTGTGCAAGCCATTTGCATGGAGGACTGTCCCGCCCCTTCCTGATCCATGGGGCTAAAGAACAGTGCACTCAGACAGGAAGTTGTGCAAGTCATTTGCATGGAGGACTGTCCCGCCCCCTCCTGGAGGACTGTCCCGCCCCTTCCTGATCCATGGGGCTAAAGAACAGTGCACTCAGACAGGAAGTTGTGCAAGCCATTTGCATTGGAGGTCTGTCCCGCCCCTTCCTGCTGACTTTTCTTTCTCTTTCTTTTCGCAGGGATGTATTTCTAGCTTGGCTGGCCTCCCGCAATTCAAACAATGTTGTTTTTGTCAAATAACCCCGCTGGTCTCCCGTGGCGGGGGAGAAAAACTATCGTTCGTGTTCCCGCGCCCACGTCTTTTAGCCGAGGACAAAAAAAGAAAAAAGATTACCGCCATGCCACTGGGGGAAGATGGATATGGCTTGTGCTTCAGTCGGGGGACCACAGACGAGAGAGAACATCATTCTTATTTGATGGTGGGGGGAGGAAGCGATTTGGGCGCTACAGATTTTTTTCCTCCCCTACAACTCTGTCCCTTGATATGTCTCTCTTGACGGAGCTGATTAAAGCTGGAACAGGAATCTTTGGCCGGGGCCTGCCATGTTCTTTGGGGGGGGGGGAAGGGGGGATCGAAAGAAAAGCGCGCGCTTTCCGCCCTGGGCAAAGGATCCTTAATTGCGGCGGGTGGGTGGTGTTTCTTTCCCGAAGACCTCAGCATTCTGGTCGAAAGCTAGCGTTCTCCGTCTGCTACTCTCTCGAGGTCAGTGGGGGAACGAAAGAGCCCTTTTCGAGAGCAGCTCAGGGACAGAGAACTGGGGATCAGCAAAATAAAGTCGAGCTTCGTTTTCAAGGCGCTCTGCTGAGAGGGAGACGGCTCAGTGGAAGATCTGCTTTTGTGTGCTGAAAGTCCTGAGTTTGATTCCTGACATCTCCAAGTTGTTGTTTTTTTAGAAGGACCAGGCAATCGGCAGTGGCGTAGTGCCAAGGGGTGGGGAAAGGGGGTCTTGACACGCCAGTAAGAGATGTGAAATACCTTAACCCAAGATACTGGAGTGATGCTGCCAGTCTGGTAGACAAAGCACACATAGATGGACCGTGAGCGTGATAAATTATAAAAGAAACTTCGTGGTCTTGAGTTGCTGAGACTAGACCCCCTTTAGCTGCAACTGTGGGAGCAGACTGCCCACTTTGTGTTCGGAAAATCCCAACCTCAATCCCTGACCAGGTAGGGGCTTTCAGTGGGTAGCTACCCAATAAGGAATTGATTTGTTTAAAATACTGCAGCCCTGCGATGCAGCTGCTGTTAGCAGACAGGAAGATGCAGGCTCGGCTCCATCACAGAAACGGGGGCGTGTTCCTGAGTCAGAGGAATTGAGTTTCCAACTTAGTATAATGAAGTTTTGGACATTCATTCTGGAGTCATTGCTTTTCCTGGGCTTCTGTAGAGCTGGCAGATGGAAGTCTGCCGTTCCTCTTTTTGCATTTCCTGACACCACAGACATGTGAGAGCGTAGTTTCAGAGGATAGCCAAGCTGAACAGCTACGGTCCAGTAAACCCTTGAAGACCAACAATACTTCCTGGGTGGGCAGTCCCATCCAAGAGCCGGGCACTCGGCCGCAGCACCGCAACCATGCCCTAACACTGCCCTCTAGAGCAGTGAGTGCCAGAGGTGGCACTCGGAGCCCTCTGTGTGGGCACACACACACAGAGTTCGTCATGTGGGGGGCGGAAAATCACCCCCCCACACACACACACACATCTAGGCTGGCCTGAGCCACTGAGCATGATGTGCATGCACTGCGGTGCGCAGGGAGGACTCGGCTGGCAGGTCTGGTGCCTGCTCCGGGTGGCTGCTGCCCGAGGGGGGCGTGCAGAGGAGGCAGAGATGCTAGAGAGGCACAGAGTAGTGCATGCAGGACTTGCTGGAGGCTAGAGCAGGCTGGCCCCTGCTCGAGCGGGTGGGACGGAGGAAGAGGGAGCCAACCGTTTTTTTCTAAACTAAAACCTCAGCATTCAGGTTAAATTGCCGTGTTGGCACTTTGTGATAAATAAGTGGGTTTGGGGTTTCAATTGGGGCACTCGGTCTCAAACCTCATCACTGCTCTAGAAGTTTCCTGGTGGCACGGGGAGGTTTCACAAACGTGAAAACCTCCCCGCTGTCCAGAAGCCCTCGTTGGGTTTAACAGTCTTACACCACCCCAAAAGGGTGGTGCGAAATCTGTTCTCCTGGCTGCCAGCATAACGTGCCAAATGGCTGAGAGGGAGTCAACAAATGCTGCCTCTTCCCCTGCTATGCTAGTGGCACTGGGACACCGGCACCATGTTCCAGCACTTGGGAGGGCCATAGCAGCCACACATCAGAAGAAACACCCCTCCTCAGGGGTAAGTGCCTCGGGGAAGGTAAATCCGTTCCCATTGGCAGAGTCACTCCCCTTCCCCCACCCCATATGGGGCATTTAAGCTTTCTAGAGTTAAAGTTTTGCCAGTTGAAAAGGGAATTCTGACTCTCAGAAATCGTATTAATTTCTAAGGTACTATTTGACTCAGATCTAGATGTAAGAGAGCAGCAGTGGCGTAGGAGGTTAAGAGCTCGTGTATCTAATCTGGAGGAACCGGGTTTGATTCCCAGCTCTGCCGCCTGAGCTGTGGAGGCTTATCTGGGGAATTCAGATTAGCCTGTGCACTCCCGCGCACACCAGCTGGGTGACCTTGGGCTAGTCACAGCTTCTCGGAGCTCTCTCAGCCCCACCTACCTCACAGGGTGTTTGTTGTGAGGGGGGGAAGGGCAAGGAGATTGTAAGCCCCTTTGAGTCTCCTGCAGGAGATAGAGGGTGATATAAATCCAAACTCCTCCTCCTCCTCTTCTTCTTCTAGCATGATGAATATTAGTCTTGTTCCTGTACTGCTTAAGTAGTAGAGAGCCAATATAGCGTAGTGGATAAGAATGGCGGACTCTAATCTGGTGAATCGGGTTTGTTTCCCCACTTCTCCCCACGAAGCCCGCTTGGGTGAGCTTGGGCCAATCATAGTTCTCTCAGAGCTCTCTCAGCCCACGCCCCGGCAGGCAATGAATGGCAAACTACCTCTGAATTTCTCTTTCCTCTGAAACCCTGCAGCAGAGGTGTACCAATTCTGGCGCATCAGACGTTCATGTACTACAATTCCCGTCAGCCCCTGCTGGCATGGCCAACTGGCTGATGGGAATTGTAGTCCGTGAACATCTGAAGGGCCACAGTTGAACATCCCTGCCCTACAAGGTGGCCATAAGACAACTGTAACTCGATGGCACAGATAAGAGAAAATAGATCCTGTGAGGTGATTATCAAGGGGTGCAGGGACTGAGGGAAGAGTCTCTTTTCTGTAGGCCAGAGCCGGGTTTTTGCTGATGCCTCTCTCCAGCTGAGGGGAAAAGTCTCCATTTTATTACAAAACTAAAGATCAGAACACTCGCAAACAGTCCCTCCCAAAACAAACAGTCCTTGGTCCGTGGGGGTCGACTCTTCCTCCCAACTACATGTTCTTCGGCTTTGAGATTATTCCGTCTGGGTACCGTTGCTTGAACTGGCCCACCACGTCGGGGTCCAGCAAGTGGATTCCGTCCAGCTGGTTGCCGAGGGTGATCCTAAAAAGGACAGGGATCTATTAGAGCAGAACAGTCCACGGGGCACAAGGTTAGCTTGTGTGCCAATCACTCCAAGCCAGGTAAGACAAGAGCATGGTCTAGAAAATACCTTCGCCCTGATAAGTCTTTCCAAAAAAGTGCCAGTGGGTTAGACCAAGGGTCTAGCATCCTTAGGTGCTTCCAAGAAGCTCTCAGGTAGATGTGGAAGCCGGGGTCCCTGCCCCCCTTATTTCCTCCCCTCAACCACTATTCAAAGGTTCATTACCTATCACAGCAAGTGATGGACATATCCTCCACGAATTGGTCTAATCTGCCTTTATAGATTTTTAAGGTAGTGGTAACCACCAGGGGAGTGTCTCAGGCTGGCCAGATTTCGGCAGCTAAGTGGAGTTGGGCCTGGTTAGTCCCTGGGAATCCAGGGTTGCTACATGGAGCCCGTTGCTGGCCACCCACCTCTGTTAGTCCCTTGCCTTGAAAACCCTATAGGATCTCCCTATATTGGCAGATTCCACCAGCCCCAAGCTAGTGGTCATCTCTACATTTGGTGATATCCAGAGGTGGGATGCAGCCTATTCGCACCTATTCGGTAGAACCGGTTATTAAAATTTTCTCAGTTCAGAGAACCGGTTGTTAATGATTAACTCCACTAGCGACAAGGGGGTAATCTCTGTCCCTGCGTACAACAAATCTCGTCAAGTGGGAAATGCAAAATCGCCCCCCCCATGGCACCCCGCCCCTACCCCCCACCCCACGGCGCCCACCCCCACACACTTACCTTCATTTCAGAGCGAGATGGGAATTGGCAGACAATCCCTAACTTTTGCCCTTAACAAAAATGGCTACAGTAATAGCCAAGTAAAAGGGAACAGCCCCGCCCAGGAATGCCCCTCCCCAGAATGCCCGGCCACGCCCCCGTCGTGCCCCGCCCAGCCCCATAGGCGCTACACCACTGCTTGAATCCCACCACCATCGGAACCTGTTATTAAAATTTTTGGATCCCACCACTGGTGATATCCACAGGTAGATAGATGTTCACCATCCCAAAAAGGGCCTCCTACTGTCTGTCCTAAATTTGCAGCCACTGTCGCTGGGAAACATCAAGTTCAACCATCACGGGGAAGAAAGTTTTGTTCGCTTATCTGCACCCCGTGCATCATGTTGCACATTTCTGACATCACCACCATGTCTCGCTTGTCACTTTTCTACACTGAAGAGCTGCAAGTTTAAGACTTTCTTGCCAGAGAAGACGTGGAGATTTCTGGAGAAATCACTCGCTTAGGGGGCGAACGGGACACTCACCAATTGGGCTGGACATTATGGGGCCGTCCAAAGAGCTCGATCTTGCGGGTCCCAGGGGAGAGGCGCTCGATCATGCCGTAGATCTCGTCAGGCTTGTGGCTGGTGGAGCGAACCTAAGCAGGAGAGGCGTGTGGTTTCATGGAAAGGAAACGAGAGGGGGGACTGGTTCTTTCCAGGTCGAACCAGCAGGGGGTGCCAGACCGCCTCGCCAAATGCCACGTCTCACCTCTGCCACGATGACATCACAGTCAAGACCTTGGTTGAAGCCCTGGGGATTCCCTTTCACCCCAACCTATGCAGAAGACAAGGAAGAAATACGGAAGGATCCTAGGATTCTGGCATTTTTTTAAAAAGCAGCTTTTTATCTACCAGGCGGGCAAACCAATGAATCAGACACCAGAGGATTTATTGATTTTTTTAAAAAAAGCAGTATTGAACAGCATCCCTTAGTCTGCCATACACTGAATGCACAGCCTGTTACTGAAATGAGGGCTATAATACGGTTGCATGAAGATCATTAAAGGGGGAAAAAATCACACTTATTTATCATATTTTTATCCCACCCTATCCCAAAGGGCTCAGGACGGGTTACAACAGCTAAATCAACTAAAAACCAGTTAAAAGTACAATAAAACACAATAAAACTTCTTAATGGTACATTAAAACATTACCTATAAAACACCTACATTGTGCTAGATATGATAGTCAGTAGATTAAGAAACGGGTTATAAAAGAACAGATGATTGCTTCAAAATGATTGCTTTTATTCCTATGCAAGATTTTCCTGTCAGGCTCAAAGCTCCCTGGTTTTGCTGAACTCGGGGCCACTTCCGGAATTTGGAGAAGGAATCCCGGGTAGCCCCAAGGGCAGTGGTGGGATCCAAAAATTTTAGTAACAGGTTCCCATGGGGGTGGGATTCAAACTGTGGCGTAGCGCCAATGGGGCTGGGCGGGGCACGATGGGGGTGTGGCCAGGCATTCCGGGGGCGGGGCATTCCTGGGCAGGGCTGTGGCAAGGACGCAGCAGCTGCGCCGGTCCTTGGGCGGGAAACGAATGCACGCAGGCGCAGGCTGCCACGCACGCCGGTGCACCTCCTGCTAGACTGCTTCAAGTTCTGCGCGCTACTGCTGAGAGGAGGGGCGTGACTAAGGCAAAAATCACATGGCAAAATTGCCAATTAGTAACCCCCTCTCGGCACACACAAATAATTAGTAACCTACTCTCGGGAACCTGTGAGAACCTGCTGGATCCCACCTCTGCCCAAGGGGCCAGGGCCAATCACAAGACTGGAAGAGGTCTCAAGTCCAAATGTTGCCTACGATGGAGGGCGCCCTAACCTGGATGTCCCAGGCTAGCTGGATTGGAAGTTAAAGAGGGTGGACCTGGGAAGTCCAGGGTGGTTGCACACAGGCAGGCAATGGTAAACCACCTCTGATGGTCTCTCTGGCAGAATATTCCCAGCATGTCAGATTTCCTCCCCAACTGTTCACACAATGATGGATGGAGTGAAGCGCACACAGTGGAGCCGCTACTGGCCAGGGGCTCTTGTCAACTTCCTGTTTCACTTGGGATTCCTACCCGCCCCACCGGGCCCCTTCCCCCGGTTACCAAGCAGTGCTCCTTGCCATGGTTCAGCCAGTGACCGGTGCGCCCCGTCCGGATGATGCGCTGCAGCTGGTTGGTTTTCACCCAAATGATCTCATCCACCCGCTCGTATCTGGGGAACAACTGGAGTCAAACCGGGGCAGAGGGAGGGGAGGGGTGGGGTGGGGGTCAGGAAAAAATGTAAGGCCCTCCCCGAAGCTATACTCACCCCCACAGATTGAGACACTCTCGGCCCAACTCCATGGCCCTAGAAGACAAAGAAGAAACGGACAAATAGCAACCCCTCCATTTTGGCTGGCGTTTTCTCCTCAGGATTCGTTGCGTTTGCCTCCTCTGCTGCCAGAGAGCTCCGTTCGGCCCTGCCTCGCCCACGCCTGAGGTATTATTATTATTATTATTATTATTATTACTGGTTTTATATACCGCCCTCTCCCCAGAGGGCTCTGGGCGTTGTACAACATCTTAAATAACAGATAGAGCACAATTTAAAACATAAACAAAATAGAAATATAAATAAGATACGTATAGGCTCTATTACATTAATAACTAAAACTTGCTAAAACATACAGCATACAGCATTCTGATATGCAAGATATATAATACAGAACTTGGGGTATGTTATAGTGGGAATTTCTGGTTGTTGATTTTACCATTTTGCAAATGTTGTTAGGAATGTGTTGTAAGCCGACCTGAGCCCGCTTGGGCCGAGGTGGCGTATAAATCAAATGCCATACTACGAGGTAGATATAACAATCTAGAAATGTGCAAAAGGGTGTGTTCATGTGATGCAAATCAATTAGAAACATTAACTCACCAATTATTCCGTTGTCCTAAATCGGCAAGTATCAGAGTCAAATACTCCAGGTTGCTTTCTATGATACCTAGCGAGCTGGACGAACTAAGCAGACTATTGTTCTTATTAAATAATTCTGATGCTACATTCTGTAAAATGGCTGCGAACTTTCTGCTGGAAATATCCCACCAGCAACAGTATGTATGAATCAACGTCATTTGTTATATGTTGCAAGCTTGTATTTTGATGTGATTTAGATGTGATTTTATACTGTTTATGCCAAATAAAGGCTAAATGGAAAAAAGTATAAATCAAATGATCAATAAATAAAAATGAAAAAAACTTCTACCAGGAGACAGACTCGCTTGTTGTGCAGCGGGAGGATTTTCAAAGAAATAAATGCTATTTTTCATAATCAACAGGGAAAAAACCATGCATGTGTTAAAAACTAAGGAGGGGCTTAACAACAGTAATATTCTACACTTAAGATTTTGGGTGAGATTTTTGGTGCTGTCAGTGTGTCAGGGTGTGGTAGAGTTGGCCCAGCCTAGCCTGATCTCTTCAGATCTCAGAAGATCACCTGGGTCAGTCCTGGTTAGTATTTGGACGGGAGACCACCAGGGAAACCCAAGGTTGCAACACTGAGGCAGCCAAAGGCAAACCACCTCTGATGTCTCTTGCCTTGAAAATCCTACAGCAGTGGTGGCAAACCTTTGGCACTCCAGATGTTATGGACTACAATTCCCATCAGTCCCTGCCAGCATGGCCAATTGGGAGGGAGGCTATTTTCTCTCTGAAAGGATTCGCCATAGCTTATGTCTGCTACCGTCATTCCCACCTTTGCAGGGAAACCCTACAGCTCCAAGAATACCAAGCTCTTCCCAGCTCTCTCTCCTTCTTGAGATGACTCTGGGCCGTGCAGAGAGAAGGGTGCTCCGGACTTTAACGGGACACTTCTCTTGTTAAAAAAAATGCAGCGCTGAAGATAGAAAATCTGGACAACACTTGCTTGACTCAAAGATGAAAACCAAAAGCCGCCATTGGCCACGATTCTCTGTTCTTGAGCACCTCTGTGGTGAAGGTTGTCCATACTTCTCCAAAGAGGTCCAACGTTGGACCAGAACTGCCCCTAAAAACCTGCCCTCCTCTTCATATCTCTGTGGTTCCCCCCAGGAAGTCAGCAACCTCTGACCTGGAAGCTCTTCCCTATAATCCCTCGTGCCAATTAACCTTCTCCCCTTCTCCAAGAATCTCCCCGTCTCAGATTGGATGGGGCTTCCCTTCGACTCCCCTTACCGGCCAGTCACCCACAGGAAGAGGAAGCCCTCGTCCTGCAGCACGGGGATATTCAGCCGCCTCATCTCGTCATCGGTGAGCGTCCCGTACGGCAGCTCCATGTGGATGTCCCACGGAGGGTCGGCCATGACCACAGCGAACTTGCCCAAGATGCTGACGTCCAGGTAGCGAATGTCACAGCAAATCCACTGTCACCAAAGCCGCAGGGGAGGGAGAGAAACACAGGAGATATCAGCTCCCTTGGGAGAAGCGGTTCCGTGGAGGGTGGACTCTATGGCATTACACGCTGCTGAGCTTCATTCCCCAAACTCTGCCCTTCACAGCCGTCACCCCCAAATCTCCAGGAATTCCTCAGCCTAGAGCTGGCCACCCCCAGACTGCAGTGTCAAAAGTGAGGCTTATTAAGGCCTGTGTCCCAACTTGCATGATTCATGGCTTCAGAGGCGGAGCTACCAGGGGACCGGGGGGGTACACGTTGCATGGGGGGCGCACCGGGGGGGAATCGCCCCCCGCCTCCCCCCCACATACTTACCTTTGTCAATCAGTGCAGGCTGGAGAAGCGGCCTGTTCCCTTCAGGCTAAAAGCGGCCTGGTGGGAACTACACTTCCCAGGAGACCTTGCGAGCCCCAGGGTCTCATGGGAAGTGCAGTTCCCACAAGGCTGTTTTCAGCCTGAAGGGAACAGGCCGCTTCTCCAGCCTGCACTAAGGTAAAGGGTGGGGGCAGGGCACCGCAGGGGGAGGAAAACACAGAGTGTGCACCAGGCGCACTGTGGCCCTCTGCATGGCTTGACGGCATCATGTGTGATGAGCACGTGGTCTCCCTCAAACTCCCCCGTCCACCCGCACCGGCCCAAGATACCTGTGGGGGGAAGAGGCGGTCCACACTGGGGTCCCTCCCCACTGCCTGGGGGAGGACAAGCTCTTGGCCCGAGTTGAGCTCCCGCCCACCGAGGGCGTCCAGGTCGGCGCAGGCGTCGATCTCGTAGTGCACGTATTTGCAGGTGTCCATGTGGAAGCAGGTGTTCAGGAACGAGCAGTCCCCCAGCGACTCATCTGTGTGCTTGTTGATGATGCGGCTGGGGGCGGGAGGGGGAGGGGTGGGAAGATGGCCGACCGTGAGACTCCCTTCCTCTCCCACAGCACTGGAAGAACAGTTTGGATTTCCACCCCTTCTTTTCGCTTGTAAGGAGACTCAAAGGAGCTCACAAACTCCTTTCCCTTCCTCTTCCCACAACAGACACCTTGTGAGGTAGGTGGGGCTGAGAGAGTTCTGAGAGAACCGTGACTGGTCCAGGATCACCCAGTAAGGAACGTAGGAGTGGGGAAACAAACTGATGCCCCAGATAAGAGTCTGCTCCTAACCGCTACGCCAGGCTGGCTCTGAAGCTGAAATGCAGGAGCGGAAAGGAATGGCTGTCCGGGCCCTGCGGGACCTCAACGAGTTCCGCAGGGCCTGCAAGACTGAGCTATTCCACCGGGCCTTTGGGGAGACCAGCTGCTGATGTGGGTGCCCGAAACAATCTAAGACCCACTGTTCCCCTCTTAAGAGGAGTTTTAATAGTCGGATGCCATCTATTTTTAATTGGGTTTGATAATTGAATGCTGCACTTTAACTCTTAACGTTGTATTTATTTTGTTTCTATTTGCTTGTTAGTGTTGTAAACCGCCCTGAGCCATCCAGGGGAGGGTGATATATAAGTGAAATAATAAATAAATAAATAAATAAATAAAATACTTCAGACTGTCCGGGTGGTGGGGGAGGGGTGGAACAAGTTTCAAAATACATGAAGGACTAGGGTTTTTTTGCATAGGAAGATTCCAATGCTCAGAAAGAAACAGAAGCTGCCTATTGCAATTCCCGGCCTGAATCCTGCCTTTCCCATCACACTTACCGGAAATGTAGCTTACGGCACGGCCGGTCAGCGTCGTTGGCCTTCATGCATTCCTCCTTTGTGCCATAGTCACAGAACTCCTGCACCTGGGCCCGGCCCCGCGAGCGAAACTTCTCCACAATGGACTGCTCCTTCGCCGTGGTCGTGTTGAGCAGTTCCAAGATCTCCTGGCTCACCTGAGAAGGAAGCAGGCCCGTCCCAGCTTGGTGACCAAACGGGGACCGAAGGATACCCCCAGGGGCTGGGAGAGTTCGGAGGGAACTGTGACTAGCCCAAGGTCACCCAGCAGGCTTCATGTGTAGGAGCGGGGAAACAAATCCAGTTCACCAGATACAAGTTTGCTGCTCATGTGGAGTGGGGAATAAACCCAGTTCTCCAGATTAGAGTCCACCTACTCTTAACCACTACACCACACTGGCTCTCTCTTACAAACATAACAAGAATCAAATTGGTTCAGACCAACGGTCCACCTAGATCAATATTCTGTTCACACAGTGAAGGAGAAGAAGAAGAGTTGGATTTATATATCCCCCCTTTCTCTCCTGTAAGGAGACTCAAAGGGGCTTACAAAACTCCTTTCCCTTCCCTCCCCCCACAACAAACACCCTGTGAGGTAGGTGGGGCTGAGAGAGCTCCAAAGAATTGTGACTAGCCCAAGGTCGCCCAGCTGGCATGTGTTGCAGTGCACAAGCTAATCTGGTTCACCAGATAAGCCTCCACAGCTCAAGTGGCAGAGCGGGGAATCAAACAAGGCTGGCCAACCATCTCTGCCTTTGAGAAATCCACCATCAGGATGATTGCAACATTTTACTAATTGTGGGGATAATAGAGGATATAAGAGTGAACAGAAGCTTGGAACCAATGTATAAAATAATGATTAGAGCAGCACACGCAGTGTTGGCGTTGGGCTGGAAAGATAACAAAAAATGAACAGTTTCAAAATGGTTGGAATACATCTGGGAACAAATACAGTTAGAAATCTTTGAGAGACTGACAAAAAACATTTTATGGAAAGAAAAAATAGAAGATATTATGAAGCTATGGACAGTGTATGAAAAATGGATGGAAGAAGCCGGATTTAACGAAGAACTATGGAATAAGAGAATAAGAAGAATGAATCTCCTACTGCTTGCATGAAATAACCAATAGAAAAGAGGGGGGGAGAAAATGGAAAAATGTATAGATGGAATGAAGATATTGAATGTAACAAATGTACAAATATTCTATACAATAAAAAATTATATATATAAAAAAAAGGATGATTGCAACAGCATTCTTCTGTCCGTGTTCACCAGCAGCTGATATAAGGTTCTGGAGGGAGTACATCTCCAAACCTCCCAGAGTATTTGGGCCACCTCGCTACCAGGACTCATACGCTGGGATTCATCAGTCTGCTTCCAGACGGTTAAAGCCTCACCTTCTTGCTCTGCTGCTCCTTTGTAGATTGTTGGCTCAGCAAGCTCTCGATTTCCAGGTCCACGTCCGAGGCCTGCTTGCGAGATTTCTTGGGGGGCTCTTTGAGCGGCTCAGAAGACGCAAGGGCCAAGGGCGCCGCCCCGGGCACGGAGGTGGGAAACCCGGCCTCCTGCTCCGCCCGCCGTTTCACGCCCCCAGGCCCGACGCCTTCCGCCGGGCTCTTCTTCTCCGCCACGGCCCCCTTCATGGCAGAGAGCTTGGAGTGGTCGGCGTAAGTGACCAGCATGGGCTGGTCATCGTCCTGCAGCAGGCCCCGTTTGACCTCGATGAGTTCCTGGGCGGGGGGGGGGGGGTGGGGGGGGGGGGGGGGGGGGGGGGGGGGGGGGGGGGGGGGGGGGGGTGGGGGGGGGGGGGGGTGGGGGGGGGGGGGTGGGGGGGGGGGGGGGTGGAGGGGGGGGTTGGGGGGGGGGGGGGGGGGGGGGGGGGGGTGGGGGTGGGGGGGGGGGGGGGTGGGGGGGGGGGGGGGTGGGGGGGGGGGGGGGTGGGGGGGGGGGGGGGTGGGGGGGGGGGGGGGTGGGGGGGGGGGGGGGTGGGGGGGGGGGGGGGTGGGGGGGGGGGGGGGTGGGGGGGGGGGGGGGTGGGGGGGGGGGGGGGTGGGGGGGGGGGGGGGTGGGGGGGGGGGGGGGTGGGGGGGGGGGGGGGTGGGGGGGGGGGGGGGTGGGGGGGGGGGGGGGTGGGGGGGGGGGGGGGTGGGGGGGGGGGGGGGTGGGGGGGGGGGGGGGTGGGGGGGGGGGGGGGTGGGGGGGGGGGGGGGTGGGGGGGGGGGGGGGTGGGGGGGGGGGGGGGTGGGGGGGGGGGGGGGTGGGGGGGGGGGGGGGTGGGGGGGGGGGGGGGTGGGGGGGGGGGGGGGTGGGGGGGGGGGGGGGTGGGGGGGGGGGGGGGTGGGGGGGGGGGGGGGTGGGGGGGGGGGGGGGTGGGGGGGGGGGGGGGTGGGGGGGGGGGGGGGTGGGGGGGGGGGGGGGTGGGGGGGGGGGGGGGTGGGGGGGGGGGGGGGTGGGGGGGGGGGGGGGTGGGGGGGGGGGGGGGTGGGGGGGGGGGGGGGTGGGGGGGGGGGGGGGTGGGGGGGGGGGGGGGTGGGGGGGGGGGGGGGTGGGGGGGGGGGGGGGTGGGGGGGGGGGGGGGTGGGGGGGGGGGGGGGTGGGGGGGGGGGGGGGTGGGGGGGGGGGGGGGTGGGGGGGGGGGGGGGTGGGGGGGGGGGGGGGTGGGGGGGGGGGGGGGTGGGGGGGGGGGGGGGTGGGGGGGGGGGGGGGTGGGGGGGGGGGGGGGTGGGGGGGGGGGGGGGTGGGGGGGGGGGGGGGTGGGGGGGGGGGGGGGTGGGGGGGGGGGGGGGTGGGGGGGGGGGGGGGTGGGGGGGGGGGGGGGTGGGGGGGGGGGGGGGTGGGGGGGGGGGGGGGTGGGGGGGGGGGGGGGTGGGGGGGGGGGGGGGTGGGGGGGGGGGGGGGTGGGGGGGGGGGGGGGTGGGGGGGGGGGGGGGTGGGGGGGGGGGGGGGTGGGGGGGGGGGGGGGTGGGGGGGGGGGGGGGTGGGGGGGGGGGGGGGTGGGGGGGGGGGGGGGTGGGGGGGGGGGGGGGTGGGGGGGGGGGGGGGTGGGGGGGGGGGGGGGTGGGGGGGGGGGGGGGTGGGGGGGGGGGGGGGTGGGGGGGGGGGGGGGTGGGGGGGGGGGGGGGTGGGGGGGGGGGGGGGTGGGGGGGGGGGGGGGTGGGGGGGGGGGGGGGTGGGGGGGGGGGGGGGTGGGGGGGGGGGGGGGTGGGGGGGGGGGGGGGTGGGGGGGGGGGGGGGTGGGGGGGGGGGGGGGTGGGGGGGGGGGGGGGTGGGGGGGGGGGGGGGTGGGGGGGGGGGGGGGTGGGGGGGGGGGGGGGTGGGGGGGGGGGGGGGTGGGGGGGGGGGGGGGTGGGGGGGGGGGGGGGTGGGGGGGGGGGGGGGTGGGGGGGGGGGGGGGTGGGGGGGGGGGGGGGTGGGGGGGGGGGGGGGTGGGGGGGGGGGGGGGTGGGGGGGGGGGGGGGTGGGGGGGGGGGGGGGTGGGGGGGGGGGGGGGTGGGGGGGGGGGGGGGTGGGGGGGGGGGGGGGTGGGGGGGGGGGGGGGTGGGGGGGGGGGGGGGTGGGGGGGGGGGGGGGTGGGGGGGGGGGGGGGTGGGGGGGGGGGGGGGTGGGGGGGGGGGGGGGTGGGGGGGGGGGGGGGTGGGGGGGGGGGGGGGTGGGGGGGGGGGGGGGTGGGGGGGGGGGGGGGTGGGGGGGGGGGGGGGTGGGGGGGGGGGGGGGTGGGGGGGGGGGGGGGTGGGGGGGGGGGGGGGTGGGGGGGGGGGGGGGTGGGGGGGGGGGGGGGTGGGGGGGGGGGGGGGTGGGGGGGGGGGGGGGTGGGGGGGGGGGGGGGTGGGGGGGGGGGGGGGTGGGGGGGGGGGGGGGTGGGGGGGGGGGGGGGTGGGGGGGGGGGGGGGTGGGGGGGGGGGGGGGTGGGGGGGGGGGGGGGTGGGGGGGGGGGGGGGTGGGGGGGGGGGGGGGTGGGGGGGGGGGGGGGTGGGGGGGGGGGGGGGTGGGGGGGGGGGGGGGTGGGGGGGGGGGGGGGTGGGGGGGGGGGGGGGTGGGGGGGGGGGGGGGTGGGGGGGGGGGGGGGTGGGGGGGGGGGGGGGTGGGGGGGGGGGGGGGTGGGGGGGGGGGGGGGTGGGGGGGGGGGGGGGTGGGGGGGGGGGGGGGTGGGGGGGGGGGGGGGTGGGGGGGGGGGGGGGTGGGGGGGGGGGGGGGTGGGGGGGGGGGGGGGTGGGGGGGGGGGGGGGTGGGGGGGGGGGGGGGTGGGGGGGGGGGGGGGTGGGGGGGGGGGGGGGTGGGGGGGGGGGGGGGTGGGGGGGGGGGGGGGTGGGGGGGGGGGGGGGTGGGGGGGGGGGGGGGTGGGGGGGGGGGGGGGTGGGGGGGGGGGGGGGTGGGGGGGGGGGGGGGTGGGGGGGGGGGGGGGTGGGGGGGGGGGGGGGTGGGGGGGGGGGGGGGTGGGGGGGGGGGGGGGTGGGGGGGGGGGGGGGTGGGGGGGGGGGGGGGTGGGGGGGGGGGGGGGTGGGGGGGGGGGGGGGTGGGGGGGGGGGGGGGTGGGGGGGGGGGGGGGTGGGGGGGGGGGGGGGTGGGGGGGGGGGGGGGTGGGGGGGGGGGGGGGTGGGGGGGGGGGGGGGTGGGGGGGGGGGGGGGTGGGGGGGGGGGGGGGTGGGGGGGGGGGGGGGTGGGGGGGGGGGGGGGTGGGGGGGGGGGGGGGTGGGGGGGGGGGGGGGTGGGGGGGGGGGGGGGTGGGGGGGGGGGGGGGTGGGGGGGGGGGGGGGTGGGGGGGGGGGGGGGTGGGGGGGGGGGGGGGTGGGGGGGGGGGGGGGTGGGGGGGGGGGGGGGTGGGGGGGGGGGGGGGTGGGGGGGGGGGGGGGTGGGGGGGGGGGGGGGTGGGGGGGGGGGGGGGTGGGGGGGGGGGGGGGTGGGGGGGGGGGGGGGTGGGGGGGGGGGGGGGTGGGGGGGGGGGGGGGTGGGGGGGGGGGGGGGTGGGGGGGGGGGGGGGTGGGGGGGGGGGGGGGTGGGGGGGGGGGGGGGTGGGGGGGGGGGGGGGTGGGGGGGGGGGGGGGTGGGGGGGGGGGGGGGTGGGGGGGGGGGGGGGTGGGGGGGGGGGGGGGTGGGGGGGGGGGGGGGTGGGGGGGGGGGGGGGTGGGGGGGGGGGGGGGTGGGGGGGGGGGGGGGTGGGGGGGGGGGGGGGTGGGGGGGGGGGGGGGTGGGGGGGGGGGGGGGTGGGGGGGGGGGGGGGTGGGGGGGGGGGGGGGTGGGGGGGGGGGGGGGTGGGGGGGGGGGGGGGTGGGGGGGGGGGGGGGTGGGGGGGGGGGGGGGTGGGGGGGGGGGGGGGTGGGGGGGGGGGGGGGTGGGGGGGGGGGGGGGTGGGGGGGGGGGGGGGTGGGGGGGGGGGGGGGTGGGGGGGGGGGGGGGTGGGGGGGGGGGGGGGTGGGGGGGGGGGGGGGTGGGGGGGGGGGGGGGTGGGGGGGGGGGGGGGTGGGGGGGGGGGGGGGTGGGGGGGGGGGGGGGTGGGGGGGGGGGGGGGTGGGGGGGGGGGGGGGTGGGGGGGGGGGGGGGTGGGGGGGGGGGGGGGTGGGGGGGGGGGGGGGTGGGGGGGGGGGGGGGTGGGGGGGGGGGGGGGTGGGGGGGGGGGGGGGTGGGGGGGGGGGGGGGTGGGGGGGGGGGGGGGTGGGGGGGGGGGGGGGTGGGGGGGGGGGGGGGTGGGGGGGGGGGGGGGTGGGGGGGGGGGGGGGTGGGGGGGGGGGGGGGTGGGGGGGGGGGGGGGTGGGGGGGGGGGGGGGTGGGGGGGGGGGGGGGTGGGGGGGGGGGGGGGTGGGGGGGGGGGGGGGTGGGGGGGGGGGGGGGTGGGGGGGGGGGGGGGTGGGGGGGGGGGGGGGTGGGGGGGGGGGGGGGTGGGGGGGGGGGGGGGTGGGGGGGGGGGGGGGTGGGGGGGGGGGGGGGTGGGGGGGGGGGGGGGTGGGGGGGGGGGGGGGTGGGGGGGGGGGGGGGTGGGGGGGGGGGGGGGTGGGGGGGGGGGGGGGTGGGGGGGGGGGGGGGTGGGGGGGGGGGGGGGTGGGGGGGGGGGGGGGTGGGGGGGGGGGGGGGTGGGGGGGGGGGGGGGTGGGGGGGGGGGGGGGTGGGGGGGGGGGGGGGTGGGGGGGGGGGGGGGTGGGGGGGGGGGGGGGTGGGGGGGGGGGGGGGTGGGGGGGGGGGGGGGTGGGGGGGGGGGGGGGTGGGGGGGGGGGGGGGTGGGGGGGGGGGGGGGTGGGGGGGGGGGGGGGTGGGGGGGGGGGGGGGTGGGGGGGGGGGGGGGTGGGGGGGGGGGGGGGTGGGGGGGGGGGGGGGTGGGGGGGGGGGGGGGTGGGGGGGGGGGGGGGTGGGGGGGGGGGGGGGTGGGGGGGGGGGGGGGTGGGGGGGGGGGGGGGTGGGGGGGGGGGGGGGTGGGGGGGGGGGGGGGTGGGGGGGGGGGGGGGTGGGGGGGGGGGGGGGTGGGGGGGGGGGGGGGTGGGGGGGGGGGGGGGTGGGGGGGGGGGGGGGTGGGGGGGGGGGGGGGTGGGGGGGGGGGGGGGTGGGGGGGGGGGGGGGTGGGGGGGGGGGGGGGTGGGGGGGGGGGGGGGTGGGGGGGGGGGGGGGTGGGGGGGGGGGGGGGTGGGGGGGGGGGGGGGTGGGGGGGGGGGGGGGTGGGGGGGGGGGGGGGTGGGGGGGGGGGGGGGTGGGGGGGGGGGGGGGTGGGGGGGGGGGGGGGTGGGGGGGGGGGGGGGTGGGGGGGGGGGGGGGTGGGGGGGGGGGGGGGTGGGGGGGGGGGGGGGTGGGGGGGGGGGGGGGTGGGGGGGGGGGGGGGTGGGGGGGGGGGGGGGTGGGGGGGGGGGGGGGTGGGGGGGGGGGGGGGTGGGGGGGGGGGGGGGTGGGGGGGGGGGGGGGTGGGGGGGGGGGGGGGTGGGGGGGGGGGGGGGTGGGGGGGGGGGGGGGTGGGGGGGGGGGGGGGTGGGGGGGGGGGGGGGTGGGGGGGGGGGGGGGTGGGGGGGGGGGGGGGTGGGGGGGGGGGGGGGTGGGGGGGGGGGGGGGTGGGGGGGGGGGGGGGTGGGGGGGGGGGGGGGTGGGGGGGGGGGGGGGTGGGGGGGGGGGGGGGTGGGGGGGGGGGGGGGTGGGGGGGGGGGGGGGTGGGGGGGGGGGGGGGTGGGGGGGGGGGGGGGTGGGGGGGGGGGGGGGTGGGGGGGGGGGGGGGTGGGGGGGGGGGGGGGTGGGGGGGGGGGGGGGTGGGGGGGGGGGGGGGTGGGGGGGGGGGGGGGTGGGGGGGGGGGGGGGTGGGGGGGGGGGGGGGTGGGGGGGGGGGGGGGTGGGGGGGGGGGGGGGTGGGGGGGGGGGGGGGTGGGGGGGGGGGGGGGTGGGGGGGGGGGGGGGTGGGGGGGGGGGGGGGTGGGGGGGGGGGGGGGTGGGGGGGGGGGGGGGTGGGGGGGGGGGGGGGTGGGGGGGGGGGGGGGTGGGGGGGGGGGGGGGTGGGGGGGGGGGGGGGTGGGGGGGGGGGGGGGTGGGGGGGGGGGGGGGTGGGGGGGGGGGGGGGTGGGGGGGGGGGGGGGTGGGGGGGGGGGGGGGTGGGGGGGGGGGGGGGTGGGGGGGGGGGGGGGTGGGGGGGGGGGGGGGTGGGGGGGGGGGGGGGTGGGGGGGGGGGGGGGTGGGGGGGGGGGGGGGTGGGGGGGGGGGGGGGTGGGGGGGGGGGGGGGTGGGGGGGGGGGGGGGTGGGGGGGGGGGGGGGTGGGGGGGGGGGGGGGTGGGGGGGGGGGGGGGTGGGGGGGGGGGGGGGTGGGGGGGGGGGGGGGTGGGGGGGGGGGGGGGTGGGGGGGGGGGGGGGTGGGGGGGGGGGGGGGTGGGGGGGGGGGGGGGTGGGGGGGGGGGGGGGTGGGGGGGGGGGGGGGTGGGGGGGGGGGGGGGTGGGGGGGGGGGGGGGTGGGGGGGGGGGGGGGTGGGGGGGGGGGGGGGTGGGGGGGGGGGGGGGTGGGGGGGGGGGGGGGTGGGGGGGGGGGGGGGTGGGGGGGGGGGGGGGTGGGGGGGGGGGGGGGTGGGGGGGGGGGGGGGTGGGGGGGGGGGGGGGTGGGGGGGGGGGGGGGTGGGGGGGGGGGGGGGTGGGGGGGGGGGGGGGTGGGGGGGGGGGGGGGTGGGGGGGGGGGGGGGTGGGGGGGGGGGGGGGTGGGGGGGGGGGGGGGTGGGGGGGGGGGGGGGTGGGGGGGGGGGGGGGTGGGGGGGGGGGGGGGTGGGGGGGGGGGGGGGTGGGGGGGGGGGGGGGTGGGGGGGGGGGGGGGTGGGGGGGGGGGGGGGTGGGGGGGGGGGGGGGTGGGGGGGGGGGGGGGTGGGGGGGGGGGGGGGTGGGGGGGGGGGGGGGTGGGGGGGGGGGGGGGTGGGGGGGGGGGGGGGTGGGGGGGGGGGGGGGTGGGGGGGGGGGGGGGTGGGGGGGGGGGGGGGTGGGGGGGGGGGGGGGTGGGGGGGGGGGGGGGTGGGGGGGGGGGGGGGTGGGGGGGGGGGGGGGTGGGGGGGGGGGGGGGTGGGGGGGGGGGGGGGTGGGGGGGGGGGGGGGTGGGGGGGGGGGGGGGTGGGGGGGGGGGGGGGTGGGGGGGGGGGGGGGTGGGGGGGGGGGGGGGTGGGGGGGGGGGGGGGTGGGGGGGGGGGGGGGTGGGGGGGGGGGGGGGTGGGGGGGGGGGGGGGTGGGGGGGGGGGGGGGTGGGGGGGGGGGGGGGTGGGGGGGGGGGGGGGTGGGGGGGGGGGGGGGTGGGGGGGGGGGGGGGTGGGGGGGGGGGGGGGTGGGGGGGGGGGGGGGTGGGGGGGGGGGGGGGTGGGGGGGGGGGGGGGTGGGGGGGGGGGGGGGTGGGGGGGGGGGGGGGTGGGGGGGGGGGGGGGTGGGGGGGGGGGGGGGTGGGGGGGGGGGGGGGTGGGGGGGGGGGGGGGTGGGGGGGGGGGGGGGTGGGGGGGGGGGGGGGTGGGGGGGGGGGGGGGTGGGGGGGGGGGGGGGTGGGGGGGGGGGGGGGTGGGGGGGGGGGGGGGTGGGGGGGGGGGGGGGTGGGGGGGGGGGGGGGTGGGGGGGGGGGGGGGTGGGGGGGGGGGGGGGTGGGGGGGGGGGGGGGTGGGGGGGGGGGGGGGTGGGGGGGGGGGGGGGTGGGGGGGGGGGGGGGTGGGGGGGGGGGGGGGTGGGGGGGGGGGGGGGTGGGGGGGGGGGGGGGTGGGGGGGGGGGGGGGTGGGGGGGGGGGGGGGTGGGGGGGGGGGGGGGTGGGGGGGGGGGGGGGTGGGGGGGGGGGGGGGTGGGGGGGGGGGGGGGTGGGGGGGGGGGGGGGTGGGGGGGGGGGGGGGTGGGGGGGGGGGGGGGTGGGGGGGGGGGGGGGTGGGGGGGGGGGGGGGTGGGGGGGGGGGGGGGTGGGGGGGGGGGGGGGTGGGGGGGGGGGGGGGTGGGGGGGGGGGGGGGTGGGGGGGGGGGGGGGTGGGGGGGGGGGGGGGTGGGGGGGGGGGGGGGTGGGGGGGGGGGGGGGTGGGGGGGGGGGGGGGTGGGGGGGGGGGGGGGTGGGGGGGGGGGGGGGTGGGGGGGGGGGGGGGTGGGGGGGGGGGGGGGTGGGGGGGGGGGGGGGTGGGGGGGGGGGGGGGTGGGGGGGGGGGGGGGTGGGGGGGGGGGGGGGTGGGGGGGGGGGGGGGTGGGGGGGGGGGGGGGTGGGGGGGGGGGGGGGTGGGGGGGGGGGGGGGTGGGGGGGGGGGGGGGTGGGGGGGGGGGGGGGTGGGGGGGGGGGGGGGTGGGGGGGGGGGGGGGTGGGGGGGGGGGGGGGTGGGGGGGGGGGGGGGTGGGGGGGGGGGGGGGTGGGGGGGGGGGGGGGTGGGGGGGGGGGGGGGTGGGGGGGGGGGGGGGTGGGGGGGGGGGGGGGTGGGGGGGGGGGGGGGTGGGGGGGGGGGGGGGTGGGGGGGGGGGGGGGTGGGGGGGGGGGGGGGTGGGGGGGGGGGGGGGTGGGGGGGGGGGGGGGTGGGGGGGGGGGGGGGTGGGGGGGGGGGGGGGTGGGGGGGGGGGGGGGTGGGGGGGGGGGGGGGTGGGGGGGGGGGGGGGTGGGGGGGGGGGGGGGTGGGGGGGGGGGGGGGTGGGGGGGGGGGGGGGTGGGGGGGGGGGGGGGTGGGGGGGGGGGGGGGTGGGGGGGGGGGGGGGTGGGGGGGGGGGGGGGTGGGGGGGGGGGGGGGTGGGGGGGGGGGGGGGTGGGGGGGGGGGGGGGTGGGGGGGGGGGGGGGTGGGGGGGGGGGGGGGTGGGGGGGGGGGGGGGTGGGGGGGGGGGGGGGTGGGGGGGGGGGGGGGTGGGGGGGGGGGGGGGTGGGGGGGGGGGGGGGTGGGGGGGGGGGGGGGTGGGGGGGGGGGGGGGTGGGGGGGGGGGGGGGTGGGGGGGGGGGGGGGTGGGGGGGGGGGGGGGTGGGGGGGGGGGGGGGTGGGGGGGGGGGGGGGTGGGGGGGGGGGGGGGTGGGGGGGGGGGGGGGTGGGGGGGGGGGGGGGTGGGGGGGGGGGGGGGTGGGGGGGGGGGGGGGTGGGGGGGGGGGGGGGTGGGGGGGGGGGGGGGTGGGGGGGGGGGGGGGTGGGGGGGGGGGGGGGTGGGGGGGGGGGGGGGTGGGGGGGGGGGGGGGTGGGGGGGGGGGGGGGTGGGGGGGGGGGGGGGTGGGGGGGGGGGGGGGTGGGGGGGGGGGGGGGTGGGGGGGGGGGGGGGTGGGGGGGGGGGGGGGTGGGGGGGGGGGGGGGTGGGGGGGGGGGGGGGTGGGGGGGGGGGGGGGTGGGGGGGGGGGGGGGTGGGGGGGGGGGGGGGTGGGGGGGGGGGGGGGTGGGGGGGGGGGGGGGTGGGGGGGGGGGGGGGTGGGGGGGGGGGGGGGTGGGGGGGGGGGGGGGTGGGGGGGGGGGGGGGTGGGGGGGGGGGGGGGTGGGGGGGGGGGGGGGTGGGGGGGGGGGGGGGTGGGGGGGGGGGGGGGTGGGGGGGGGGGGGGGTGGGGGGGGGGGGGGGTGGGGGGGGGGGGGGGTGGGGGGGGGGGGGGGTGGGGGGGGGGGGGGGTGGGGGGGGGGGGGGGTGGGGGGGGGGGGGGGTGGGGGGGGGGGGGGGTGGGGGGGGGGGGGGGTGGGGGGGGGGGGGGGTGGGGGGGGGGGGGGGTGGGGGGGGGGGGGGGTGGGGGGGGGGGGGGGTGGGGGGGGGGGGGGGTGGGGGGGGGGGGGGGTGGGGGGGGGGGGGGGTGGGGGGGGGGGGGGGTGGGGGGGGGGGGGGGTGGGGGGGGGGGGGGGTGGGGGGGGGGGGGGGTGGGGGGGGGGGGGGGTGGGGGGGGGGGGGGGTGGGGGGGGGGGGGGGTGGGGGGGGGGGGGGGTGGGGGGGGGGGGGGGTGGGGGGGGGGGGGGGTGGGGGGGGGGGGGGGTGGGGGGGGGGGGGGGTGGGGGGGGGGGGGGGTGGGGGGGGGGGGGGGTGGGGGGGGGGGGGGGTGGGGGGGGGGGGGGGTGGGGGGGGGGGGGGGTGGGGGGGGGGGGGGGTGGGGGGGGGGGGGGGTGGGGGGGGGGGGGGGTGGGGGGGGGGGGGGGTGGGGGGGGGGGGGGGTGGGGGGGGGGGGGGGTGGGGGGGGGGGGGGGTGGGGGGGGGGGGGGGTGGGGGGGGGGGGGGGTGGGGGGGGGGGGGGGTGGGGGGGGGGGGGGGTGGGGGGGGGGGGGGGTGGGGGGGGGGGGGGGTGGGGGGGGGGGGGGGTGGGGGGGGGGGGGGGTGGGGGGGGGGGGGGGTGGGGGGGGGGGGGGGTGGGGGGGGGGGGGGGTGGGGGGGGGGGGGGGTGGGGGGGGGGGGGGGTGGGGGGGGGGGGGGGTGGGGGGGGGGGGGGGTGGGGGGGGGGGGGGGTGGGGGGGGGGGGGGGTGGGGGGGGGGGGGGGTGGGGGGGGGGGGGGGTGGGGGGGGGGGGGGGTGGGGGGGGGGGGGGGTGGGGGGGGGGGGGGGTGGGGGGGGGGGGGGGTGGGGGGGGGGGGGGGTGGGGGGGGGGGGGGGTGGGGGGGGGGGGGGGTGGGGGGGGGGGGGGGTGGGGGGGGGGGGGGGTGGGGGGGGGGGGGGGTGGGGGGGGGGGGGGGTGGGGGGGGGGGGGGGTGGGGGGGGGGGGGGGTGGGGGGGGGGGGGGGTGGGGGGGGGGGGGGGTGGGGGGGGGGGGGGGTGGGGGGGGGGGGGGGTGGGGGGGGGGGGGGGTGGGGGGGGGGGGGGGTGGGGGGGGGGGGGGGTGGGGGGGGGGGGGGGTGGGGGGGGGGGGGGGTGGGGGGGGGGGGGGGTGGGGGGGGGGGGGGGTGGGGGGGGGGGGGGGTGGGGGGGGGGGGGGGTGGGGGGGGGGGGGGGTGGGGGGGGGGGGGGGTGGGGGGGGGGGGGGGTGGGGGGGGGGGGGGGTGGGGGGGGGGGGGGGTGGGGGGGGGGGGGGGTGGGGGGGGGGGGGGGTGGGGGGGGGGGGGGGTGGGGGGGGGGGGGGGTGGGGGGGGGGGGGGGTGGGGGGGGGGGGGGGTGGGGGGGGGGGGGGGTGGGGGGGGGGGGGGGTGGGGGGGGGGGGGGGTGGGGGGGGGGGGGGGTGGGGGGGGGGGGGGGTGGGGGGGGGGGGGGGTGGGGGGGGGGGGGGGTGGGGGGGGGGGGGGGTGGGGGGGGGGGGGGGTGGGGGGGGGGGGGGGTGGGGGGGGGGGGGGGTGGGGGGGGGGGGGGGTGGGGGGGGGGGGGGGTGGGGGGGGGGGGGGGTGGGGGGGGGGGGGGGTGGGGGGGGGGGGGGGTGGGGGGGGGGGGGGGTGGGGGGGGGGGGGGGTGGGGGGGGGGGGGGGTGGGGGGGGGGGGGGGTGGGGGGGGGGGGGGGTGGGGGGGGGGGGGGGTGGGGGGGGGGGGGGGTGGGGGGGGGGGGGGGTGGGGGGGGGGGGGGGTGGGGGGGGGGGGGGGTGGGGGGGGGGGGGGGTGGGGGGGGGGGGGGGTGGGGGGGGGGGGGGGTGGGGGGGGGGGGGGGTGGGGGGGGGGGGGGGTGGGGGGGGGGGGGGGTGGGGGGGGGGGGGGGTGGGGGGGGGGGGGGGTGGGGGGGGGGGGGGGTGGGGGGGGGGGGGGGTGGGGGGGGGGGGGGGTGGGGGGGGGGGGGGGTGGGGGGGGGGGGGGGTGGGGGGGGGGGGGGGTGGGGGGGGGGGGGGGTGGGGGGGGGGGGGGGTGGGGGGGGGGGGGGGTGGGGGGGGGGGGGGGTGGGGGGGGGGGGGGGTGGGGGGGGGGGGGGGTGGGGGGGGGGGGGGGTGGGGGGGGGGGGGGGTGGGGGGGGGGGGGGGTGGGGGGGGGGGGGGGTGGGGGGGGGGGGGGGTGGGGGGGGGGGGGGGTGGGGGGGGGGGGGGGTGGGGGGGGGGGGGGGTGGGGGGGGGGGGGGGTGGGGGGGGGGGGGGGTGGGGGGGGGGGGGGGTGGGGGGGGGGGGGGGTGGGGGGGGGGGGGGGTGGGGGGGGGGGGGGGTGGGGGGGGGGGGGGGTGGGGGGGGGGGGGGGTGGGGGGGGGGGGGGGTGGGGGGGGGGGGGGGTGGGGGGGGGGGGGGGTGGGGGGGGGGGGGGGTGGGGGGGGGGGGGGGTGGGGGGGGGGGGGGGTGGGGGGGGGGGGGGGTGGGGGGGGGGGGGGGTGGGGGGGGGGGGGGGTGGGGGGGGGGGGGGGTGGGGGGGGGGGGGGGTGGGGGGGGGGGGGGGTGGGGGGGGGGGGGGGTGGGGGGGGGGGGGGGTGGGGGGGGGGGGGGGTGGGGGGGGGGGGGGGTGGGGGGGGGGGGGGGTGGGGGGGGGGGGGGGTGGGGGGGGGGGGGGGTGGGGGGGGGGGGGGGTGGGGGGGGGGGGGGGTGGGGGGGGGGGGGGGTGGGGGGGGGGGGGGGTGGGGGGGGGGGGGGGTGGGGGGGGGGGGGGGTGGGGGGGGGGGGGGGTGGGGGGGGGGGGGGGTGGGGGGGGGGGGGGGTGGGGGGGGGGGGGGGTGGGGGGGGGGGGGGGTGGGGGGGGGGGGGGGTGGGGGGGGGGGGGGGTGGGGGGGGGGGGGGGTGGGGGGGGGGGGGGGTGGGGGGGGGGGGGGGTGGGGGGGGGGGGGGGTGGGGGGGGGGGGGGGTGGGGGGGGGGGGGGGTGGGGGGGGGGGGGGGTGGGGGGGGGGGGGGGTGGGGGGGGGGGGGGGTGGGGGGGGGGGGGGGTGGGGGGGGGGGGGGGTGGGGGGGGGGGGGGGTGGGGGGGGGGGGGGGTGGGGGGGGGGGGGGGTGGGGGGGGGGGGGGGTGGGGGGGGGGGGGGGTGGGGGGGGGGGGGGGTGGGGGGGGGGGGGGGTGGGGGGGGGGGGGGGTGGGGGGGGGGGGGGGTGGGGGGGGGGGGGGGTGGGGGGGGGGGGGGGTGGGGGGGGGGGGGGGTGGGGGGGGGGGGGGGTGGGGGGGGGGGGGGGTGGGGGGGGGGGGGGGTGGGGGGGGGGGGGGGTGGGGGGGGGGGGGGGTGGGGGGGGGGGGGGGTGGGGGGGGGGGGGGGTGGGGGGGGGGGGGGGTGGGGGGGGGGGGGGGTGGGGGGGGGGGGGGGTGGGGGGGGGGGGGGGTGGGGGGGGGGGGGGGTGGGGGGGGGGGGGGGTGGGGGGGGGGGGGGGTGGGGGGGGGGGGGGGTGGGGGGGGGGGGGGGTGGGGGGGGGGGGGGGTGGGGGGGGGGGGGGGTGGGGGGGGGGGGGGGTGGGGGGGGGGGGGGGTGGGGGGGGGGGGGGGTGGGGGGGGGGGGGGGTGGGGGGGGGGGGGGGTGGGGGGGGGGGGGGGTGGGGGGGGGGGGGGGTGGGGGGGGGGGGGGGTGGGGGGGGGGGGGGGTGGGGGGGGGGGGGGGTGGGGGGGGGGGGGGGTGGGGGGGGGGGGGGGTGGGGGGGGGGGGGGGTGGGGGGGGGGGGGGGTGGGGGGGGGGGGGGGTGGGGGGGGGGGGGGGTGGGGGGGGGGGGGGGTGGGGGGGGGGGGGGGTGGGGGGGGGGGGGGGTGGGGGGGGGGGGGGGTGGGGGGGGGGGGGGGTGGGGGGGGGGGGGGGTGGGGGGGGGGGGGGGTGGGGGGGGGGGGGGGTGGGGGGGGGGGGGGGTGGGGGGGGGGGGGGGTGGGGGGGGGGGGGGGTGGGGGGGGGGGGGGGTGGGGGGGGGGGGGGGTGGGGGGGGGGGGGGGTGGGGGGGGGGGGGGGTGGGGGGGGGGGGGGGTGGGGGGGGGGGGGGGTGGGGGGGGGGGGGGGTGGGGGGGGGGGGGGGTGGGGGGGGGGGGGGGTGGGGGGGGGGGGGGGTGGGGGGGGGGGGGGGTGGGGGGGGGGGGGGGTGGGGGGGGGGGGGGGTGGGGGGGGGGGGGGGTGGGGGGGGGGGGGGGTGGGGGGGGGGGGGGGTGGGGGGGGGGGGGGGTGGGGGGGGGGGGGGGTGGGGGGGGGGGGGGGTGGGGGGGGGGGGGGGTGGGGGGGGGGGGGGGTGGGGGGGGGGGGGGGTGGGGGGGGGGGGGGGTGGGGGGGGGGGGGGGTGGGGGGGGGGGGGGGTGGGGGGGGGGGGGGGTGGGGGGGGGGGGGGGTGGGGGGGGGGGGGGGTGGGGGGGGGGGGGGGTGGGGGGGGGGGGGGGTGGGGGGGGGGGGGGGTGGGGGGGGGGGGGGGTGGGGGGGGGGGGGGGTGGGGGGGGGGGGGGGTGGGGGGGGGGGGGGGTGGGGGGGGGGGGGGGTGGGGGGGGGGGGGGGTGGGGGGGGGGGGGGGTGGGGGGGGGGGGGGGTGGGGGGGGGGGGGGGTGGGGGGGGGGGGGGGTGGGGGGGGGGGGGGGTGGGGGGGGGGGGGGGTGGGGGGGGGGGGGGGTGGGGGGGGGGGGGGGTGGGGGGGGGGGGGGGTGGGGGGGGGGGGGGGTGGGGGGGGGGGGGGGTGGGGGGGGGGGGGGGTGGGGGGGGGGGGGGGTGGGGGGGGGGGGGGGTGGGGGGGGGGGGGGGTGGGGGGGGGGGGGGGTGGGGGGGGGGGGGGGTGGGGGGGGGGGGGGGTGGGGGGGGGGGGGGGTGGGGGGGGGGGGGGGTGGGGGGGGGGGGGGGTGGGGGGGGGGGGGGGTGGGGGGGGGGGGGGGTGGGGGGGGGGGGGGGTGGGGGGGGGGGGGGGTGGGGGGGGGGGGGGGTGGGGGGGGGGGGGGGTGGGGGGGGGGGGGGGTGGGGGGGGGGGGGGGTGGGGGGGGGGGGGGGTGGGGGGGGGGGGGGGTGGGGGGGGGGGGGGGTGGGGGGGGGGGGGGGTGGGGGGGGGGGGGGGTGGGGGGGGGGGGGGGTGGGGGGGGGGGGGGGTGGGGGGGGGGGGGGGTGGGGGGGGGGGGGGGTGGGGGGGGGGGGGGGTGGGGGGGGGGGGGGGTGGGGGGGGGGGGGGGTGGGGGGGGGGGGGGGTGGGGGGGGGGGGGGGTGGGGGGGGGGGGGGGTGGGGGGGGGGGGGGGTGGGGGGGGGGGGGGGTGGGGGGGGGGGGGGGTGGGGGGGGGGGGGGGTGGGGGGGGGGGGGGGTGGGGGGGGGGGGGGGTGGGGGGGGGGGGGGGTGGGGGGGGGGGGGGGTGGGGGGGGGGGGGGGTGGGGGGGGGGGGGGGTGGGGGGGGGGGGGGGTGGGGGGGGGGGGGGGTGGGGGGGGGGGGGGGTGGGGGGGGGGGGGGGTGGGGGGGGGGGGGGGTGGGGGGGGGGGGGGGTGGGGGGGGGGGGGGGTGGGGGGGGGGGGGGGTGGGGGGGGGGGGGGGTGGGGGGGGGGGGGGGTGGGGGGGGGGGGGGGTGGGGGGGGGGGGGGGTGGGGGGGGGGGGGGGTGGGGGGGGGGGGGGGTGGGGGGGGGGGGGGGTGGGGGGGGGGGGGGGTGGGGGGGGGGGGGGGTGGGGGGGGGGGGGGGTGGGGGGGGGGGGGGGTGGGGGGGGGGGGGGGTGGGGGGGGGGGGGGGTGGGGGGGGGGGGGGGTGGGGGGGGGGGGGGGTGGGGGGGGGGGGGGGTGGGGGGGGGGGGGGGTGGGGGGGGGGGGGGGTGGGGGGGGGGGGGGGTGGGGGGGGGGGGGGGTGGGGGGGGGGGGGGGTGGGGGGGGGGGGGGGTGGGGGGGGGGGGGGGTGGGGGGGGGGGGGGGTGGGGGGGGGGGGGGGTGGGGGGGGGGGGGGGTGGGGGGGGGGGGGGGTGGGGGGGGGGGGGGGTGGGGGGGGGGGGGGGTGGGGGGGGGGGGGGGTGGGGGGGGGGGGGGGTGGGGGGGGGGGGGGGTGGGGGGGGGGGGGGGTGGGGGGGGGGGGGGGTGGGGGGGGGGGGGGGTGGGGGGGGGGGGGGGTGGGGGGGGGGGGGGGTGGGGGGGGGGGGGGGTGGGGGGGGGGGGGGGTGGGGGGGGGGGGGGGTGGGGGGGGGGGGGGGTGGGGGGGGGGGGGGGTGGGGGGGGGGGGGGGTGGGGGGGGGGGGGGGTGGGGGGGGGGGGGGGTGGGGGGGGGGGGGGGTGGGGGGGGGGGGGGGTGGGGGGGGGGGGGGGTGGGGGGGGGGGGGGGTGGGGGGGGGGGGGGGTGGGGGGGGGGGGGGGTGGGGGGGGGGGGGGGTGGGGGGGGGGGGGGGTGGGGGGGGGGGGGGGTGGGGGGGGGGGGGGGTGGGGGGGGGGGGGGGTGGGGGGGGGGGGGGGTGGGGGGGGGGGGGGGTGGGGGGGGGGGGGGGTGGGGGGGGGGGGGGGTGGGGGGGGGGGGGGGTGGGGGGGGGGGGGGGTGGGGGGGGGGGGGGGTGGGGGGGGGGGGGGGTGGGGGGGGGGGGGGGTGGGGGGGGGGGGGGGTGGGGGGGGGGGGGGGTGGGGGGGGGGGGGGGTGGGGGGGGGGGGGGGTGGGGGGGGGGGGGGGTGGGGGGGGGGGGGGGTGGGGGGGGGGGGGGGTGGGGGGGGGGGGGGGTGGGGGGGGGGGGGGGTGGGGGGGGGGGGGGGTGGGGGGGGGGGGGGGTGGGGGGGGGGGGGGGTGGGGGGGGGGGGGGGTGGGGGGGGGGGGGGGTGGGGGGGGGGGGGGGTGGGGGGGGGGGGGGGTGGGGGGGGGGGGGGGTGGGGGGGGGGGGGGGTGGGGGGGGGGGGGGGTGGGGGGGGGGGGGGGTGGGGGGGGGGGGGGGTGGGGGGGGGGGGGGGTGGGGGGGGGGGGGGGTGGGGGGGGGGGGGGGTGGGGGGGGGGGGGGGTGGGGGGGGGGGGGGGTGGGGGGGGGGGGGGGTGGGGGGGGGGGGGGGTGGGGGGGGGGGGGGGTGGGGGGGGGGGGGGGTGGGGGGGGGGGGGGGTGGGGGGGGGGGGGGGTGGGGGGGGGGGGGGGTGGGGGGGGGGGGGGGTGGGGGGGGGGGGGGGTGGGGGGGGGGGGGGGTGGGGGGGGGGGGGGGTGGGGGGGGGGGGGGGTGGGGGGGGGGGGGGGTGGGGGGGGGGGGGGGTGGGGGGGGGGGGGGGTGGGGGGGGGGGGGGGTGGGGGGGGGGGGGGGTGGGGGGGGGGGGGGGTGGGGGGGGGGGGGGGTGGGGGGGGGGGGGGGTGGGGGGGGGGGGGGGTGGGGGGGGGGGGGGGTGGGGGGGGGGGGGGGTGGGGGGGGGGGGGGGTGGGGGGGGGGGGGGGTGGGGGGGGGGGGGGGTGGGGGGGGGGGGGGGTGGGGGGGGGGGGGGGTGGGGGGGGGGGGGGGTGGGGGGGGGGGGGGGTGGGGGGGGGGGGGGGTGGGGGGGGGGGGGGGTGGGGGGGGGGGGGGGTGGGGGGGGGGGGGGGTGGGGGGGGGGGGGGGTGGGGGGGGGGGGGGGTGGGGGGGGGGGGGGGTGGGGGGGGGGGGGGGTGGGGGGGGGGGGGGGTGGGGGGGGGGGGGGGTGGGGGGGGGGGGGGGTGGGGGGGGGGGGGGGTGGGGGGGGGGGGGGGTGGGGGGGGGGGGGGGTGGGGGGGGGGGGGGGTGGGGGGGGGGGGGGGTGGGGGGGGGGGGGGGTGGGGGGGGGGGGGGGTGGGGGGGGGGGGGGGTGGGGGGGGGGGGGGGTGGGGGGGGGGGGGGGTGGGGGGGGGGGGGGGTGGGGGGGGGGGGGGGTGGGGGGGGGGGGGGGTGGGGGGGGGGGGGGGTGGGGGGGGGGGGGGGTGGGGGGGGGGGGGGGTGGGGGGGGGGGGGGGTGGGGGGGGGGGGGGGTGGGGGGGGGGGGGGGTGGGGGGGGGGGGGGGTGGGGGGGGGGGGGGGTGGGGGGGGGGGGGGGTGGGGGGGGGGGGGGGTGGGGGGGGGGGGGGGTGGGGGGGGGGGGGGGTGGGGGGGGGGGGGGGTGGGGGGGGGGGGGGGTGGGGGGGGGGGGGGGTGGGGGGGGGGGGGGGTGGGGGGGGGGGGGGGTGGGGGGGGGGGGGGGTGGGGGGGGGGGGGGGTGGGGGGGGGGGGGGGTGGGGGGGGGGGGGGGTGGGGGGGGGGGGGGGTGGGGGGGGGGGGGGGTGGGGGGGGGGGGGGGTGGGGGGGGGGGGGGGTGGGGGGGGGGGGGGGTGGGGGGGGGGGGGGGTGGGGGGGGGGGGGGGTGGGGGGGGGGGGGGGTGGGGGGGGGGGGGGGTGGGGGGGGGGGGGGGTGGGGGGGGGGGGGGGTGGGGGGGGGGGGGGGTGGGGGGGGGGGGGGGTGGGGGGGGGGGGGGGTGGGGGGGGGGGGGGGTGGGGGGGGGGGGGGGTGGGGGGGGGGGGGGGTGGGGGGGGGGGGGGGTGGGGGGGGGGGGGGGTGGGGGGGGGGGGGGGTGGGGGGGGGGGGGGGTGGGGGGGGGGGGGGGTGGGGGGGGGGGGGGGTGGGGGGGGGGGGGGGTGGGGGGGGGGGGGGGTGGGGGGGGGGGGGGGTGGGGGGGGGGGGGGGTGGGGGGGGGGGGGGGTGGGGGGGGGGGGGGGTGGGGGGGGGGGGGGGTGGGGGGGGGGGGGGGTGGGGGGGGGGGGGGGTGGGGGGGGGGGGGGGTGGGGGGGGGGGGGGGTGGGGGGGGGGGGGGGTGGGGGGGGGGGGGGGTGGGGGGGGGGGGGGGTGGGGGGGGGGGGGGGTGGGGGGGGGGGGGGGTGGGGGGGGGGGGGGGTGGGGGGGGGGGGGGGTGGGGGGGGGGGGGGGTGGGGGGGGGGGGGGGTGGGGGGGGGGGGGGGTGGGGGGGGGGGGGGGTGGGGGGGGGGGGGGGTGGGGGGGGGGGGGGGTGGGGGGGGGGGGGGGTGGGGGGGGGGGGGGGTGGGGGGGGGGGGGGGTGGGGGGGGGGGGGGGTGGGGGGGGGGGGGGGTGGGGGGGGGGGGGGGTGGGGGGGGGGGGGGGTGGGGGGGGGGGGGGGTGGGGGGGGGGGGGGGTGGGGGGGGGGGGGGGTGGGGGGGGGGGGGGGTGGGGGGGGGGGGGGGTGGGGGGGGGGGGGGGTGGGGGGGGGGGGGGGTGGGGGGGGGGGGGGGTGGGGGGGGGGGGGGGTGGGGGGGGGGGGGGGTGGGGGGGGGGGGGGGTGGGGGGGGGGGGGGGTGGGGGGGGGGGGGGGTGGGGGGGGGGGGGGGTGGGGGGGGGGGGGGGTGGGGGGGGGGGGGGGTGGGGGGGGGGGGGGGTGGGGGGGGGGGGGGGTGGGGGGGGGGGGGGGTGGGGGGGGGGGGGGGTGGGGGGGGGGGGGGGTGGGGGGGGGGGGGGGTGGGGGGGGGGGGGGGTGGGGGGGGGGGGGGGTGGGGGGGGGGGGGGGTGGGGGGGGGGGGGGGTGGGGGGGGGGGGGGGTGGGGGGGGGGGGGGGTGGGGGGGGGGGGGGGTGGGGGGGGGGGGGGGTGGGGGGGGGGGGGGGTGGGGGGGGGGGGGGGTGGGGGGGGGGGGGGGTGGGGGGGGGGGGGGGTGGGGGGGGGGGGGGGTGGGGGGGGGGGGGGGTGGGGGGGGGGGGGGGTGGGGGGGGGGGGGGGTGGGGGGGGGGGGGGGTGGGGGGGGGGGGGGGTGGGGGGGGGGGGGGGTGGGGGGGGGGGGGGGTGGGGGGGGGGGGGGGTGGGGGGGGGGGGGGGTGGGGGGGGGGGGGGGTGGGGGGGGGGGGGGGTGGGGGGGGGGGGGGGTGGGGGGGGGGGGGGGTGGGGGGGGGGGGGGGTGGGGGGGGGGGGGGGTGGGGGGGGGGGGGGGTGGGGGGGGGGGGGGGTGGGGGGGGGGGGGGGTGGGGGGGGGGGGGGGTGGGGGGGGGGGGGGGTGGGGGGGGGGGGGGGTGGGGGGGGGGGGGGGTGGGGGGGGGGGGGGGTGGGGGGGGGGGGGGGTGGGGGGGGGGGGGGGTGGGGGGGGGGGGGGGTGGGGGGGGGGGGGGGTGGGGGGGGGGGGGGGTGGGGGGGGGGGGGGGTGGGGGGGGGGGGGGGTGGGGGGGGGGGGGGGTGGGGGGGGGGGGGGGTGGGGGGGGGGGGGGGTGGGGGGGGGGGGGGGTGGGGGGGGGGGGGGGTGGGGGGGGGGGGGGGTGGGGGGGGGGGGGGGTGGGGGGGGGGGGGGGTGGGGGGGGGGGGGGGTGGGGGGGGGGGGGGGTGGGGGGGGGGGGGGGTGGGGGGGGGGGGGGGTGGGGGGGGGGGGGGGTGGGGGGGGGGGGGGGTGGGGGGGGGGGGGGGTGGGGGGGGGGGGGGGTGGGGGGGGGGGGGGGTGGGGGGGGGGGGGGGTGGGGGGGGGGGGGGGTGGGGGGGGGGGGGGGTGGGGGGGGGGGGGGGTGGGGGGGGGGGGGGGTGGGGGGGGGGGGGGGTGGGGGGGGGGGGGGGTGGGGGGGGGGGGGGGTGGGGGGGGGGGGGGGTGGGGGGGGGGGGGGGTGGGGGGGGGGGGGGGTGGGGGGGGGGGGGGGTGGGGGGGGGGGGGGGTGGGGGGGGGGGGGGGTGGGGGGGGGGGGGGGTGGGGGGGGGGGGGGGTGGGGGGGGGGGGGGGTGGGGGGGGGGGGGGGTGGGGGGGGGGGGGGGTGGGGGGGGGGGGGGGTGGGGGGGGGGGGGGGTGGGGGGGGGGGGGGGTGGGGGGGGGGGGGGGTGGGGGGGGGGGGGGGTGGGGGGGGGGGGGGGTGGGGGGGGGGGGGGGTGGGGGGGGGGGGGGGTGGGGGGGGGGGGGGGTGGGGGGGGGGGGGGGTGGGGGGGGGGGGGGGTGGGGGGGGGGGGGGGTGGGGGGGGGGGGGGGTGGGGGGGGGGGGGGGTGGGGGGGGGGGGGGGTGGGGGGGGGGGGGGGTGGGGGGGGGGGGGGGTGGGGGGGGGGGGGGGTGGGGGGGGGGGGGGGTGGGGGGGGGGGGGGGTGGGGGGGGGGGGGGGTGGGGGGGGGGGGGGGTGGGGGGGGGGGGGGGTGGGGGGGGGGGGGGGTGGGGGGGGGGGGGGGTGGGGGGGGGGGGGGGTGGGGGGGGGGGGGGGTGGGGGGGGGGGGGGGTGGGGGGGGGGGGGGGTGGGGGGGGGGGGGGGTGGGGGGGGGGGGGGGTGGGGGGGGGGGGGGGTGGGGGGGGGGGGGGGTGGGGGGGGGGGGGGGTGGGGGGGGGGGGGGGTGGGGGGGGGGGGGGGTGGGGGGGGGGGGGGGTGGGGGGGGGGGGGGGTGGGGGGGGGGGGGGGTGGGGGGGGGGGGGGGTGGGGGGGGGGGGGGGTGGGGGGGGGGGGGGGTGGGGGGGGGGGGGGGTGGGGGGGGGGGGGGGTGGGGGGGGGGGGGGGTGGGGGGGGGGGGGGGTGGGGGGGGGGGGGGGTGGGGGGGGGGGGGGGTGGGGGGGGGGGGGGGTGGGGGGGGGGGGGGGTGGGGGGGGGGGGGGGTGGGGGGGGGGGGGGGTGGGGGGGGGGGGGGGTGGGGGGGGGGGGGGGTGGGGGGGGGGGGGGGTGGGGGGGGGGGGGGGTGGGGGGGGGGGGGGGTGGGGGGGGGGGGGGGTGGGGGGGGGGGGGGGTGGGGGGGGGGGGGGGTGGGGGGGGGGGGGGGTGGGGGGGGGGGGGGGTGGGGGGGGGGGGGGGTGGGGGGGGGGGGGGGTGGGGGGGGGGGGGGGTGGGGGGGGGGGGGGGTGGGGGGGGGGGGGGGTGGGGGGGGGGGGGGGTGGGGGGGGGGGGGGGTGGGGGGGGGGGGGGGTGGGGGGGGGGGGGGGTGGGGGGGGGGGGGGGTGGGGGGGGGGGGGGGTGGGGGGGGGGGGGGGTGGGGGGGGGGGGGGGTGGGGGGGGGGGGGGGTGGGGGGGGGGGGGGGTGGGGGGGGGGGGGGGTGGGGGGGGGGGGGGGTGGGGGGGGGGGGGGGTGGGGGGGGGGGGGGGTGGGGGGGGGGGGGGGTGGGGGGGGGGGGGGGTGGGGGGGGGGGGGGGTGGGGGGGGGGGGGGGTGGGGGGGGGGGGGGGTGGGGGGGGGGGGGGGTGGGGGGGGGGGGGGGTGGGGGGGGGGGGGGGTGGGGGGGGGGGGGGGTGGGGGGGGGGGGGGGTGGGGGGGGGGGGGGGTGGGGGGGGGGGGGGGTGGGGGGGGGGGGGGGTGGGGGGGGGGGGGGGTGGGGGGGGGGGGGGGTGGGGGGGGGGGGGGGTGGGGGGGGGGGGGGGTGGGGGGGGGGGGGGGTGGGGGGGGGGGGGGGTGGGGGGGGGGGGGGGTGGGGGGGGGGGGGGGTGGGGGGGGGGGGGGGTGGGGGGGGGGGGGGGTGGGGGGGGGGGGGGGTGGGGGGGGGGGGGGGTGGGGGGGGGGGGGGGTGGGGGGGGGGGGGGGTGGGGGGGGGGGGGGGTGGGGGGGGGGGGGGGTGGGGGGGGGGGGGGGTGGGGGGGGGGGGGGGTGGGGGGGGGGGGGGGTGGGGGGGGGGGGGGGTGGGGGGGGGGGGGGGTGGGGGGGGGGGGGGGTGGGGGGGGGGGGGGGTGGGGGGGGGGGGGGGTGGGGGGGGGGGGGGGTGGGGGGGGGGGGGGGTGGGGGGGGGGGGGGGTGGGGGGGGGGGGGGGTGGGGGGGGGGGGGGGTGGGGGGGGGGGGGGGTGGGGGGGGGGGGGGGTGGGGGGGGGGGGGGGTGGGGGGGGGGGGGGGTGGGGGGGGGGGGGGGTGGGGGGGGGGGGGGGTGGGGGGGGGGGGGGGTGGGGGGGGGGGGGGGTGGGGGGGGGGGGGGGTGGGGGGGGGGGGGGGTGGGGGGGGGGGGGGGTGGGGGGGGGGGGGGGTGGGGGGGGGGGGGGGTGGGGGGGGGGGGGGGTGGGGGGGGGGGGGGGTGGGGGGGGGGGGGGGTGGGGGGGGGGGGGGGTGGGGGGGGGGGGGGGTGGGGGGGGGGGGGGGTGGGGGGGGGGGGGGGTGGGGGGGGGGGGGGGTGGGGGGGGGGGGGGGTGGGGGGGGGGGGGGGTGGGGGGGGGGGGGGGTGGGGGGGGGGGGGGGTGGGGGGGGGGGGGGGTGGGGGGGGGGGGGGGTGGGGGGGGGGGGGGGTGGGGGGGGGGGGGGGTGGGGGGGGGGGGGGGTGGGGGGGGGGGGGGGTGGGGGGGGGGGGGGGTGGGGGGGGGGGGGGGTGGGGGGGGGGGGGGGTGGGGGGGGGGGGGGGTGGGGGGGGGGGGGGGTGGGGGGGGGGGGGGGTGGGGGGGGGGGGGGGTGGGGGGGGGGGGGGGTGGGGGGGGGGGGGGGTGGGGGGGGGGGGGGGTGGGGGGGGGGGGGGGTGGGGGGGGGGGGGGGTGGGGGGGGGGGGGGGTGGGGGGGGGGGGGGGTGGGGGGGGGGGGGGGTGGGGGGGGGGGGGGGTGGGGGGGGGGGGGGGTGGGGGGGGGGGGGGGTGGGGGGGGGGGGGGGTGGGGGGGGGGGGGGGTGGGGGGGGGGGGGGGTGGGGGGGGGGGGGGGTGGGGGGGGGGGGGGGTGGGGGGGGGGGGGGGTGGGGGGGGGGGGGGGTGGGGGGGGGGGGGGGTGGGGGGGGGGGGGGGTGGGGGGGGGGGGGGGTGGGGGGGGGGGGGGGTGGGGGGGGGGGGGGGTGGGGGGGGGGGGGGGTGGGGGGGGGGGGGGGTGGGGGGGGGGGGGGGTGGGGGGGGGGGGGGGTGGGGGGGGGGGGGGGTGGGGGGGGGGGGGGGTGGGGGGGGGGGGGGGTGGGGGGGGGGGGGGGTGGGGGGGGGGGGGGGTGGGGGGGGGGGGGGGTGGGGGGGGGGGGGGGTGGGGGGGGGGGGGGGTGGGGGGGGGGGGGGGTGGGGGGGGGGGGGGGTGGGGGGGGGGGGGGGTGGGGGGGGGGGGGGGTGGGGGGGGGGGGGGGTGGGGGGGGGGGGGGGTGGGGGGGGGGGGGGGTGGGGGGGGGGGGGGGTGGGGGGGGGGGGGGGTGGGGGGGGGGGGGGGTGGGGGGGGGGGGGGGTGGGGGGGGGGGGGGGTGGGGGGGGGGGGGGGTGGGGGGGGGGGGGGGTGGGGGGGGGGGGGGGTGGGGGGGGGGGGGGGTGGGGGGGGGGGGGGGTGGGGGGGGGGGGGGGTGGGGGGGGGGGGGGGTGGGGGGGGGGGGGGGTGGGGGGGGGGGGGGGTGGGGGGGGGGGGGGGTGGGGGGGGGGGGGGGTGGGGGGGGGGGGGGGTGGGGGGGGGGGGGGGTGGGGGGGGGGGGGGGTGGGGGGGGGGGGGGGTGGGGGGGGGGGGGGGTGGGGGGGGGGGGGGGTGGGGGGGGGGGGGGGTGGGGGGGGGGGGGGGTGGGGGGGGGGGGGGGTGGGGGGGGGGGGGGGTGGGGGGGGGGGGGGGTGGGGGGGGGGGGGGGTGGGGGGGGGGGGGGGTGGGGGGGGGGGGGGGTGGGGGGGGGGGGGGGTGGGGGGGGGGGGGGGTGGGGGGGGGGGGGGGTGGGGGGGGGGGGGGGTGGGGGGGGGGGGGGGTGGGGGGGGGGGGGGGTGGGGGGGGGGGGGGGTGGGGGGGGGGGGGGGTGGGGGGGGGGGGGGGTGGGGGGGGGGGGGGGTGGGGGGGGGGGGGGGTGGGGGGGGGGGGGGGTGGGGGGGGGGGGGGGTGGGGGGGGGGGGGGGTGGGGGGGGGGGGGGGTGGGGGGGGGGGGGGGTGGGGGGGGGGGGGGGTGGGGGGGGGGGGGGGTGGGGGGGGGGGGGGGTGGGGGGGGGGGGGGGTGGGGGGGGGGGGGGGTGGGGGGGGGGGGGGGTGGGGGGGGGGGGGGGTGGGGGGGGGGGGGGGTGGGGGGGGGGGGGGGTGGGGGGGGGGGGGGGTGGGGGGGGGGGGGGGTGGGGGGGGGGGGGGGTGGGGGGGGGGGGGGGTGGGGGGGGGGGGGGGTGGGGGGGGGGGGGGGTGGGGGGGGGGGGGGGTGGGGGGGGGGGGGGGTGGGGGGGGGGGGGGGTGGGGGGGGGGGGGGGTGGGGGGGGGGGGGGGTGGGGGGGGGGGGGGGTGGGGGGGGGGGGGGGTGGGGGGGGGGGGGGGTGGGGGGGGGGGGGGGTGGGGGGGGGGGGGGGTGGGGGGGGGGGGGGGTGGGGGGGGGGGGGGGTGGGGGGGGGGGGGGGTGGGGGGGGGGGGGGGTGGGGGGGGGGGGGGGTGGGGGGGGGGGGGGGTGGGGGGGGGGGGGGGTGGGGGGGGGGGGGGGTGGGGGGGGGGGGGGGTGGGGGGGGGGGGGGGTGGGGGGGGGGGGGGGTGGGGGGGGGGGGGGGTGGGGGGGGGGGGGGGTGGGGGGGGGGGGGGGTGGGGGGGGGGGGGGGTGGGGGGGGGGGGGGGTGGGGGGGGGGGGGGGTGGGGGGGGGGGGGGGTGGGGGGGGGGGGGGGTGGGGGGGGGGGGGGGTGGGGGGGGGGGGGGGTGGGGGGGGGGGGGGGTGGGGGGGGGGGGGGGTGGGGGGGGGGGGGGGTGGGGGGGGGGGGGGGTGGGGGGGGGGGGGGGTGGGGGGGGGGGGGGGTGGGGGGGGGGGGGGGTGGGGGGGGGGGGGGGTGGGGGGGGGGGGGGGTGGGGGGGGGGGGGGGTGGGGGGGGGGGGGGGTGGGGGGGGGGGGGGGTGGGGGGGGGGGGGGGTGGGGGGGGGGGGGGGTGGGGGGGGGGGGGGGTGGGGGGGGGGGGGGGTGGGGGGGGGGGGGGGTGGGGGGGGGGGGGGGTGGGGGGGGGGGGGGGTGGGGGGGGGGGGGGGTGGGGGGGGGGGGGGGTGGGGGGGGGGGGGGGTGGGGGGGGGGGGGGGTGGGGGGGGGGGGGGGTGGGGGGGGGGGGGGGTGGGGGGGGGGGGGGGTGGGGGGGGGGGGGGGTGGGGGGGGGGGGGGGTGGGGGGGGGGGGGGGTGGGGGGGGGGGGGGGTGGGGGGGGGGGGGGGTGGGGGGGGGGGGGGGTGGGGGGGGGGGGGGGTGGGGGGGGGGGGGGGTGGGGGGGGGGGGGGGTGGGGGGGGGGGGGGGTGGGGGGGGGGGGGGGTGGGGGGGGGGGGGGGTGGGGGGGGGGGGGGGTGGGGGGGGGGGGGGGTGGGGGGGGGGGGGGGTGGGGGGGGGGGGGGGTGGGGGGGGGGGGGGGTGGGGGGGGGGGGGGGTGGGGGGGGGGGGGGGTGGGGGGGGGGGGGGGTGGGGGGGGGGGGGGGTGGGGGGGGGGGGGGGTGGGGGGGGGGGGGGGTGGGGGGGGGGGGGGGTGGGGGGGGGGGGGGGTGGGGGGGGGGGGGGGTGGGGGGGGGGGGGGGTGGGGGGGGGGGGGGGTGGGGGGGGGGGGGGGTGGGGGGGGGGGGGGGTGGGGGGGGGGGGGGGTGGGGGGGGGGGGGGGTGGGGGGGGGGGGGGGTGGGGGGGGGGGGGGGTGGGGGGGGGGGGGGGTGGGGGGGGGGGGGGGTGGGGGGGGGGGGGGGTGGGGGGGGGGGGGGGTGGGGGGGGGGGGGGGTGGGGGGGGGGGGGGGTGGGGGGGGGGGGGGGTGGGGGGGGGGGGGGGTGGGGGGGGGGGGGGGTGGGGGGGGGGGGGGGTGGGGGGGGGGGGGGGTGGGGGGGGGGGGGGGTGGGGGGGGGGGGGGGTGGGGGGGGGGGGGGGTGGGGGGGGGGGGGGGTGGGGGGGGGGGGGGGTGGGGGGGGGGGGGGGTGGGGGGGGGGGGGGGTGGGGGGGGGGGGGGGTGGGGGGGGGGGGGGGTGGGGGGGGGGGGGGGTGGGGGGGGGGGGGGGTGGGGGGGGGGGGGGGTGGGGGGGGGGGGGGGTGGGGGGGGGGGGGGGTGGGGGGGGGGGGGGGTGGGGGGGGGGGGGGGTGGGGGGGGGGGGGGGTGGGGGGGGGGGGGGGTGGGGGGGGGGGGGGGTGGGGGGGGGGGGGGGTGGGGGGGGGGGGGGGTGGGGGGGGGGGGGGGTGGGGGGGGGGGGGGGTGGGGGGGGGGGGGGGTGGGGGGGGGGGGGGGTGGGGGGGGGGGGGGGTGGGGGGGGGGGGGGGTGGGGGGGGGGGGGGGTGGGGGGGGGGGGGGGTGGGGGGGGGGGGGGGTGGGGGGGGGGGGGGGTGGGGGGGGGGGGGGGTGGGGGGGGGGGGGGGTGGGGGGGGGGGGGGGTGGGGGGGGGGGGGGGTGGGGGGGGGGGGGGGTGGGGGGGGGGGGGGGTGGGGGGGGGGGGGGGTGGGGGGGGGGGGGGGTGGGGGGGGGGGGGGGTGGGGGGGGGGGGGGGTGGGGGGGGGGGGGGGTGGGGGGGGGGGGGGGTGGGGGGGGGGGGGGGTGGGGGGGGGGGGGGGTGGGGGGGGGGGGGGGTGGGGGGGGGGGGGGGTGGGGGGGGGGGGGGGTGGGGGGGGGGGGGGGTGGGGGGGGGGGGGGGTGGGGGGGGGGGGGGGTGGGGGGGGGGGGGGGTGGGGGGGGGGGGGGGTGGGGGGGGGGGGGGGTGGGGGGGGGGGGGGGTGGGGGGGGGGGGGGGTGGGGGGGGGGGGGGGTGGGGGGGGGGGGGGGTGGGGGGGGGGGGGGGTGGGGGGGGGGGGGGGTGGGGGGGGGGGGGGGTGGGGGGGGGGGGGGGTGGGGGGGGGGGGGGGTGGGGGGGGGGGGGGGTGGGGGGGGGGGGGGGTGGGGGGGGGGGGGGGTGGGGGGGGGGGGGGGTGGGGGGGGGGGGGGGTGGGGGGGGGGGGGGGTGGGGGGGGGGGGGGGTGGGGGGGGGGGGGGGTGGGGGGGGGGGGGGGTGGGGGGGGGGGGGGGTGGGGGGGGGGGGGGGTGGGGGGGGGGGGGGGTGGGGGGGGGGGGGGGTGGGGGGGGGGGGGGGTGGGGGGGGGGGGGGGTGGGGGGGGGGGGGGGTGGGGGGGGGGGGGGGTGGGGGGGGGGGGGGGTGGGGGGGGGGGGGGGTGGGGGGGGGGGGGGGTGGGGGGGGGGGGGGGTGGGGGGGGGGGGGGGTGGGGGGGGGGGGGGGTGGGGGGGGGGGGGGGTGGGGGGGGGGGGGGGTGGGGGGGGGGGGGGGTGGGGGGGGGGGGGGGTGGGGGGGGGGGGGGGTGGGGGGGGGGGGGGGTGGGGGGGGGGGGGGGTGGGGGGGGGGGGGGGTGGGGGGGGGGGGGGGTGGGGGGGGGGGGGGGTGGGGGGGGGGGGGGGTGGGGGGGGGGGGGGGTGGGGGGGGGGGGGGGTGGGGGGGGGGGGGGGTGGGGGGGGGGGGGGGTGGGGGGGGGGGGGGGTGGGGGGGGGGGGGGGTGGGGGGGGGGGGGGGTGGGGGGGGGGGGGGGTGGGGGGGGGGGGGGGTGGGGGGGGGGGGGGGTGGGGGGGGGGGGGGGTGGGGGGGGGGGGGGGTGGGGGGGGGGGGGGGTGGGGGGGGGGGGGGGTGGGGGGGGGGGGGGGTGGGGGGGGGGGGGGGTGGGGGGGGGGGGGGGTGGGGGGGGGGGGGGGTGGGGGGGGGGGGGGGTGGGGGGGGGGGGGGGTGGGGGGGGGGGGGGGTGGGGGGGGGGGGGGGTGGGGGGGGGGGGGGGTGGGGGGGGGGGGGGGTGGGGGGGGGGGGGGGTGGGGGGGGGGGGGGGTGGGGGGGGGGGGGGGTGGGGGGGGGGGGGGGTGGGGGGGGGGGGGGGTGGGGGGGGGGGGGGGTGGGGGGGGGGGGGGGTGGGGGGGGGGGGGGGTGGGGGGGGGGGGGGGTGGGGGGGGGGGGGGGTGGGGGGGGGGGGGGGTGGGGGGGGGGGGGGGTGGGGGGGGGGGGGGGTGGGGGGGGGGGGGGGTGGGGGGGGGGGGGGGTGGGGGGGGGGGGGGGTGGGGGGGGGGGGGGGTGGGGGGGGGGGGGGGTGGGGGGGGGGGGGGGTGGGGGGGGGGGGGGGTGGGGGGGGGGGGGGGTGGGGGGGGGGGGGGGTGGGGGGGGGGGGGGGTGGGGGGGGGGGGGGGTGGGGGGGGGGGGGGGTGGGGGGGGGGGGGGGTGGGGGGGGGGGGGGGTGGGGGGGGGGGGGGGTGGGGGGGGGGGGGGGTGGGGGGGGGGGGGGGTGGGGGGGGGGGGGGGTGGGGGGGGGGGGGGGTGGGGGGGGGGGGGGGTGGGGGGGGGGGGGGGTGGGGGGGGGGGGGGGTGGGGGGGGGGGGGGGTGGGGGGGGGGGGGGGTGGGGGGGGGGGGGGGTGGGGGGGGGGGGGGGTGGGGGGGGGGGGGGGTGGGGGGGGGGGGGGGTGGGGGGGGGGGGGGGTGGGGGGGGGGGGGGGTGGGGGGGGGGGGGGGTGGGGGGGGGGGGGGGTGGGGGGGGGGGGGGGTGGGGGGGGGGGGGGGTGGGGGGGGGGGGGGGTGGGGGGGGGGGGGGGTGGGGGGGGGGGGGGGTGGGGGGGGGGGGGGGTGGGGGGGGGGGGGGGTGGGGGGGGGGGGGGGTGGGGGGGGGGGGGGGTGGGGGGGGGGGGGGGTGGGGGGGGGGGGGGGTGGGGGGGGGGGGGGGTGGGGGGGGGGGGGGGTGGGGGGGGGGGGGGGTGGGGGGGGGGGGGGGTGGGGGGGGGGGGGGGTGGGGGGGGGGGGGGGTGGGGGGGGGGGGGGGTGGGGGGGGGGGGGGGTGGGGGGGGGGGGGGGTGGGGGGGGGGGGGGGTGGGGGGGGGGGGGGGTGGGGGGGGGGGGGGGTGGGGGGGGGGGGGGGTGGGGGGGGGGGGGGGTGGGGGGGGGGGGGGGTGGGGGGGGGGGGGGGTGGGGGGGGGGGGGGGTGGGGGGGGGGGGGGGTGGGGGGGGGGGGGGGTGGGGGGGGGGGGGGGTGGGGGGGGGGGGGGGTGGGGGGGGGGGGGGGTGGGGGGGGGGGGGGGTGGGGGGGGGGGGGGGTGGGGGGGGGGGGGGGTGGGGGGGGGGGGGGGTGGGGGGGGGGGGGGGTGGGGGGGGGGGGGGGTGGGGGGGGGGGGGGGTGGGGGGGGGGGGGGGTGGGGGGGGGGGGGGGTGGGGGGGGGGGGGGGTGGGGGGGGGGGGGGGTGGGGGGGGGGGGGGGTGGGGGGGGGGGGGGGTGGGGGGGGGGGGGGGTGGGGGGGGGGGGGGGTGGGGGGGGGGGGGGGTGGGGGGGGGGGGGGGTGGGGGGGGGGGGGGGTGGGGGGGGGGGGGGGTGGGGGGGGGGGGGGGTGGGGGGGGGGGGGGGTGGGGGGGGGGGGGGGTGGGGGGGGGGGGGGGTGGGGGGGGGGGGGGGTGGGGGGGGGGGGGGGTGGGGGGGGGGGGGGGTGGGGGGGGGGGGGGGTGGGGGGGGGGGGGGGTGGGGGGGGGGGGGGGTGGGGGGGGGGGGGGGTGGGGGGGGGGGGGGGTGGGGGGGGGGGGGGGTGGGGGGGGGGGGGGGTGGGGGGGGGGGGGGGTGGGGGGGGGGGGGGGTGGGGGGGGGGGGGGGTGGGGGGGGGGGGGGGTGGGGGGGGGGGGGGGTGGGGGGGGGGGGGGGTGGGGGGGGGGGGGGGTGGGGGGGGGGGGGGGTGGGGGGGGGGGGGGGTGGGGGGGGGGGGGGGTGGGGGGGGGGGGGGGGGGGGGGGGGGGGGGGTGGGGGGGGGGGGGGGTGGGGGGGGGGGGGGGCGGGGGGGGGGGGGGGGGGGGGGGGGGAGGGGGGGGGGGGGGGGGGGGGGGGGGGGGGGGGGGCCGGGGGGGGGGGGGGGGGGGGGGCAGGGGGGGAGGGGGGGGGGGGGGGGGGAGGGCGGGGGGGGGTGGGGGGGGGGGTGGGTGTGTGAGGGGGGGGGGGGGTGGGGGTACAGGCTAATCTGAATTCCCCAGATAAGCCTCCACAGCTCAGGCGGCAGAGCGGGGAATCAAACCTGGTTCCTCCAGATTAGATACACGAGCTCTTAACCTCCTACGCCACTGCTGCTCCTAATGGGGTGTCTCTATCCATCCAACAGTGTTTACAGTTGTTTCCAATGGTAGATTACACTGAGTTGCAAGTGGGTACAGTAACCAACCCCTTGCTATATAACCGCTCAGGAAAAATGCAGGGCAAAAGCTTAAAAAAATGTTGAAGCAGAAGGACGAACATCTGTTGCAAAATTTAAATTTTAAAAATGACGCTATGCGGGGCAATAACCGCTGGAACCCTCCTGCATGTAAAAGGTCCATTTACAGACAAAATATATTTTATTCACTGTTTGCTATCAAAATCTGTCCAAAACTTTTGCACAGACGGGAAACTTAAAAAAAAAAAAAGCTCTCCGCATATGTATCCCCAAGCCCTCTGGTGACTTAATTACTGAGAGATGCGTACATCTTCAAAGATCTCCGTTCTTTCAGTGTCTTACATGATGTCACGCCAACCACCTGTGCTGAGAACCCCTACGGCTATTTATGAGAGAGAAAGGCATGTTCAAGCGAAGACCCAGAATTACACTTGCTGAATGAAGGTCTCAAGGAGAAAGTATCAAGAAGAGCCAAGGAGCCGTCCTGAAGGTGTTTGTGTCGTCTGCCCCTTCCTTGACGATGTCAGGTAATTACACTACTTTTCCAAGGGCGGGATGGGAATTGCTAGAGATTTCTCAATCTTTATATTTAAGGTGTTCACAGCTTCCATTGTGGGCCCCACAGTGGTTATCTCCAAAATCCTTCTCATAAAGCAGTGATGGCGAACCTATGGCACGGGTGCCAGAGGTGGCACTCAGAGCCCTCTCTGTGGGCACGTGCAAACAGAAGCTCATCATAGGGGAATTGCCCCCCCCCCCACATCTAGGCTGGCCTGGGCCACTGGGCTCGATTATTAGCATTAAACCTAAGACCTAGTTTTGGGGAAGCAGTGTAGGTAACCCTGTTAAGCGCTGTGAAACCCCACTGATTTTCATCCAAAGAACTAAAGCACGATCCTTTACCTGGGAATAAGCTCGGTTGCTGGCAATGGGGCTTGCTTCTGAGTAAACCCTCCTAGGGTCATGATTCACCCGTTGGAAGAGTTGCACAGTTGCTTCAAAGCAAAGCCAGCAACTACCACCAAGCTTACTCCCGAGTAATGCACGCCTTGGAGCCAACTGTTTTTTCTAAACTGAAACCTCAGTATTCAGGTTAAATTGCTGTGTTGGCACTTTGCGATGAATAAGTGGGTTTTGGTTTGCAATTTGGGCATTCGGTCTCGAAAAGGTTCGCCATCACTGTCATAAAGAATGGTTCATCTATAGAAATGGCAAGATGTTGCTAATGTAGTGACATGTTAATAGATATTTGTGTCTAAGGATGGTACAGAAGAAGAATTTTATGGGGTGATATCTTCAGTGGCGGGATTCAGCCGGTTCGCACCACTTCGGCAGAACCGGTTGTTAAAATGGTGCTTGTAAACAACCGGTTGTTAAATTATTTGAATCCCACCACCGCAACCGGTTGTTAAATTATTTGAATCCCAACACTGGATATATTCCTCTGCTTTTGAAATGTGCTTGGGCTAGAACTCTGGTCAACCACCAAGGAAATGGAATGTATGTATGAGGTGGGATGTACATCAAACGTAGGTTATCTACGTAAGTGTAGCATGCATTATTGTTATTGTTGCTTTTATCATTATTTATTAATTATTGACTAATGTATATAGCCTGCCAATGTTCATTGTGCTCTACAGTATAGAAGGTCTATGCCCTGAATAGGTTAGTCTAAAAATCTGACATAAGAACATAAGAACATAAGAAAGAGCCTGCTGGATCAGACCAGAGTCCATCTAGTCCAGCACTCTGCTACTCACAGTGGCCCACCAGGTGCCTTTGGGAGCTCCCATGCAGGATGGGAAAGCAATGGCCTTCTGCTGCTGCTGCTGCTTCCAAGCACCTGGTCTGCTAAGGCATTTGCCATCTCAGATCATGGAGGATCAAGGTTGGTAGCCATAGATCGACTTCTCCTCCACAAATCTGCCCAAGCCCCTTTTAAAGCTACATAAGCAGGAGATGAAAATATGGATAACTGGAATAAGGCTATGCATTCATTTCAGCTACAGGGAATATATTTGGTAAGATAAAGACTAAGATAAATAGTCTTGTAAACAGACTATTATTATTTTTTTGTCTCTGTTTAGGTCTACTGCATGGACTTTAGCCTGACGCTGTCTTAATGGATGGGCTGAATCACACCCAGGTGACTCATTTTGTGTTCTTGGGTCTGACGAAGAACCACAGGCTCGAGCTGACTTTGTTTGTCATCTTCTGCATTATGTATCTGCTCATCCTAGCAGGCAACCTGCTCATCATGGTCACGGTGGCTTCCGACCGCCGCCTCCACACCCCCATGTACTTCTTCTTGGGCAACCTCTCCTTCATCGACATCTGCCACTCCTCGGTCACGGCCCCCAAGATGCTCTCGGATTTCCTGTCCCTCCAGAAGACCATCTCCTTCAACGGCTGCATGGCCCAGCTCTTCTTCCTCCACCTCTGCGCCTGCGCGGAGATCTTCCTCCTCACCGTCATGGCCTACGATCGCTACGTAGCGATCTGCCACCCGCTACAATACATGTCGCATATGAGTCTGAAGGTTTGCGCCTGGCTGGTGGGCGCCCTCTGGGTGGGGGCGACGGTCCACTCGGTGGTGCAGACGGTCCTCACGATTCAGCTCCCGTATTGCGGGCCGAACGTTATAGACAGTTTTTTCTGTGACGTTCCTCCAGTCATCAAGTTGGCCTGCACTGATACGTACTTGACAGGGGTTCTCATCGTGTCCAACAGTGGCTTGATTTCGCTGGCCTGTTTCTTGGCCTTACTGGTTTCCTATATAATAATCCTGGTGTCACTAAGAGGCCGGACCGCCGAGGGGCGACGCAAGGCTCTCTCCACCTGTGCAGCACACTTGCTTGTCATGGCTCTGTTTCTAGGGCCGTGTATCTTTCTCTACACCCGCCCTGCCGGCAGCTTATCAGCGGATAAAGTGGTGGCAGTTTTCTACACGGTGGTGACTCCCGTGCTAAACCCAATGATTTACACTCTGAGGAATGCAGAGGTGAAGAATTCCATGAAGAAGCTGAGAGACCGGATGGTCTTTTCCTTGGGGGTGTAAACAGAAGTATTTTTCATACAGGACTCAGGCCCCGTCCACACATGCAGAATAAATCACTTTCAATCCACTTTCAATGCACTTTGAAGCTGGATTTTACTGTGCGGAAGAGCAAAATCCACCTGCAAATAATTGTGAAAGTGGATTGGAAGTGCATTATTCTGCATGTGCGGAAGGGGCCGGGCATATGGTGAGAAGGAATCTAACCCAGGAGGGACATCAACGCAGTGTGTTCCAATACTGAAAGATTGTACCTACTACAAGGTGAGAATTTGGCTTTCAGAGACACTAGGCCAACTCTGAAGGTGTGTTTATTGGAAGCAATAGCAACAACAAACTTTTCATTTCAAAAGACAACAGAACAAAATAAAACCAACAAAATCCTATAACATTGTACTTCGTGTAGAAGCAGAAGTCTTTACAAAGTAAGTTAATAAAGCTGTCTGACTAGACAGGTAGCAACCCAAAAAATGGGTTGTTTTGGTCAAGCCACCAAAACTATGGTCCTCTCTCCTCAGGAAGATTCATCTTTCTCCTTTTATCAGTATCTTCCACAAGTGGATGAAGGCTTTTTCATATACTTGGTATGCCCCCAATAACAGTTACTGCCCCTTCCCCCTGGTTCTTGTGTGGTTTTTGTTTTGATTGAATTATGTTATCATTTTAAAGCATTTTTATCATTTTAAACATTTTAAACATTTTTATCATTTTAAACAGTGTTTTTGATTGTATTGTTGAAGGCTTTCGCGGCTGGATTCAACTGGTTGTGGTGGGTTTTCTGGGCTGTGTGGCCGTGGTCTGGTAGATCTTGTTCCTAATGTTTCACCTGCATCTGTGGCTGGCATCTTCAGAGGTATATCACAGCGAGAAGTCTGTTACACTCTGTGTCTAGCGAGAAGGGATTAGACACAGTGTGTAACAGACTTCCCTCTGTGATACACCTCTGAAGATGCCTGCCACAGATGCAGGTGAAACATTAGGAACAAGATCTACCAGACTACGGCCACACAGCCCGGAAAACCCACCACAGCCAGTGTTTTCCATTGTTCAAATGTTTGCATGTTTTACGTTCACTGCCTTGGGGACCCTGATCGGGTGGAAAGGTGGCACAATCATGCTTTAAAATAATAAATAAAAAGGTATTCCATCACAGTGTGGAACATATGATCACAGAAGATGTGTGGAATATATTTTCACCGTTTTGAAGACAAAGATTGACAGTAAAAGTATAGTGGAAATCCACATGCGGAAGCAAAAATCCTGAGCAAAGGATCTGATGTTCAGATTCCAACACAAGGGCTTCAGAGGCAGCGAGGGGAAGTGAAATCTCTTGCACATCTTCCAGCACAGTGTAGAGTTAAGAGAAACAGACTCTAATCTGGAGAACCGGGTTCGATTCCCCACTCCTCCACATGAGCAGCGGAGTTTAGTCTGGTGGATTTGTTTCCCCACTTCTTCACATGAAGCCTGCTGGTTGACTTTGGGCTAGTCACAGTTCTCTTTGAACTCTCTCAGTCCCCACCTACCTTGCTTTATTTTTTGTTTTATTCAATTTATTATTCCACTGCTCTCTCCAGTCAAAGGCTGGATTCCGAACGGCTGACACACATATTTAAATGTAAAACAATATAATATACAACTCAACAACAATAACAGAGGCAAACAATTCCAAATATGAAAATGGGAACTGAAAAGTTAAGGATGCTGACTAAGGCTCATTCCGCACATGCAGAATAATGCACTTTCAAACTGCTTTCAGTGCTCTTTGAAGCTGTGCGGAATAGCAAAATCCACTTGCAAACAGTTGTGAAAGTGGTTTGAAAATGCATTATTTTGCGTGTGCGGAAAGGGCCTAACAAAATCCCATTCCTTTCTGACCCAACTTTATGTGAAGATGTAGCTAGTTTCTCGCAAGCAGCAATAGAATTTCCTTGTGGTGTTAACCTGTTGGACTTTTGAGTATGGTTCCCATATTTTTAAGTGATCCCAGGATGGATTTGATGGGTTTGTTTTCTCCCCCCCCCCTCTTTTAATAATATTGTATTTTGGAGTTGTATAACTTAATTTTAAACGATGTAACCCTATCTTTTGTGATCTGTGTGCTGTTAATACTTACGTGATGCCAATAAAGGCTACGGAATGGAATGGATGCTAACGATTTAAATGTATAACAATAGCAATTTAAATTTCGATGAGCGCTGCTACACATTGTACCATGTGGTTATCAGTGAATGTGCGCCGTCCCTATCATGTGGTCTTGAAGAAATGGACAGCGCCTCACCCCCACACAATTAGAAAAGGATGGAAATTGGCTGTGGGAGCTAACCCCCCCCTTCCCAATTCAATCCAAACCCAGCAACGTGGCTTTAAAAGATACACGAGCTCTTCACCTCCTACGCCACTGCTGCTCCTTTGTTTAGTCGTGTAGGAAATTTAATAAATCAAAGGAAAGAACCAAGTTGATTTCTCTCCCCTTCCCTAACCAAGCGAATTTATTTTTCTTCTTGACGCTTTCCAGACGGCTGAGTGAACAGAGTTTCCGGTGCTCTTCTTCTTCTCCGTTCAATTAAAAACCGAGAGATTCCTGGCAAGGTTTCACCATCCCACCGGCTCTTTGACAGAACTTTTAACAGGGGCTGGAGGGAATTGAGTCAAGTAAAGTGGAAATGTCGACGGTTCGCTGAGGAGCTCCACTATGAAGAAGGGTGGGCAGGGATGCCAAGCTCCAAGGGAACTCTGGAGCTGTCCCACTCTTACGGCTGATGTCCAGACAAGTGTATTCAGTTTCCCTGGAAAAAATGGCTGCTTTGGAGAGGGATGCTATGGCATCGTACCATGATGAGGTACCTCCTCTCCTCTCCTCTCCTCTCCTCTCCTCTCCTCTCCCCTCCTCTCCCCTCCTCTCCTCTCCTCTCCTCTCCTCTCCTCTCCTCTCCTCTCCTCTCCTCTCCTCTCCCCTCCCCTCCTCTCCCCTCCCCTCCCCAAACCCCAATCTCCCCAGGATCCAACTACAAATCTCCAGGAATTTCTCAACCCAGAGTTGGGAACCATCACACTCTTCTAAGGTCCTGGAAGCCAACTGTAACTTTGCATAGCTTGGCCCTGTCAATCATACTCATACAATTTTTGTCCCACCCACATTCCAAACAGCTCAGAGCTGCAGGCCTGGCTCTGTTTTCCTCATTCTTTCCTCACAACCATCTTGTGAGGTGGGTCAGGCTGAGCTTCGGAGCAGAATGGGATTTGACCGCGTCTCCCAGATTCTCGCTCGGCACTCTTACCACTGCCTCCTCTCAGCATGAGGCAGAGGAAGAAGAAGAAGAAGAAGAAGAAGAAGAAGAAGAAGAAGAAGAAGAAGAAGAGGAGGAGGAGGAGGAGGAGGAGGAGGAGGAATTTGGATTTATATCCCCCCTTTTCTCTCCTGTAAGGAGACTCAAAGGGGCTTACAATCTCCTTCCCCCCCCACCATAACAAACACCCTGTGAGGTGGGTGGGGCTGAGAGCGCTCTGAAGAACTGTGACTAGCCCAAGGTCACCACAGCTGACATGTGTTGGAGTGCACAAGCTAATCTGGTTCCCCAGATAAGCCTCCACAGCTCAAGTGGCGGAGCGGGGAATCAAACCCGGTTCTCCAGATTAGAGTGCACCTGCTCTTAACCACTATACCATGCTGGTTGGATTTCACCATTACACCAAGAGGTTGGATTTATATCCTGCCTTTCTCTCCTGTAAGGAGACTCAAAGGGGTTTCCGAATTCCTTTCCCTTCCTCTCCCCCCCCAACAGACATTTTATGAGGTCAGAGGCGTATGTACAGGAAATGAAGCCTGGGGCAAGAACTGATTTTGTGCACCCCCCAGAGTTACAACTAATCTCCAGACTATAGAGAGCAGTTCCATTGGAGAAAATGGATGCTTTGAAGGTGTTATACTCTCCCCTTCCCAAACTCCACCTGCCTCAGGCTCCGCCACCCAAAATCTCCAGGAATCTCCCAACATAGAGTTGGCAACCCTACAAATAGCACCTTGGTGTAGTGGTTAACAGCAGGTGCAGTCTAATCTGGAGAACCGGGTTTGATTCCCCACTCTGCCACTTCAGCTGTGGAGGCTTATCTGGGGAACCAGATTAGCTTGTGCATCCCAACACATGCCAGCTGGGTGACCTTGGGCTGGTCCCAGTTCTTTGGAGCTCTCTCAGCCCCACCCACCTCACAGGGTGTTTGTTGCGAGAGGGGGGGAGGGAAAGGAGATTGTAAGCCCCTTTGAGTCTCCTTACAGGAGAGAAAGGGGAGATATAAATCCAAACTCCTCCTCCTCCTCCTTCTTCATCATCATACTCTTGTCTACTCAAACTGAGGCCTTTCATCATCACCTACTACCTGACTTCTTTTAACTGCAAATGCCGGGGATGAAATCTGAGACATTTAGAGAGAAGAAGAAGAAGAAGAGTTTTGGATTTATATCCCCCCTTTCTCTCCTGCAGGAGACTCAAAGGGGTTTACAATCTCCTTGCCCTTTCAAATCGGTTTTAATTAATATATGGATATCACAATAGGTCTCCAGAAAGTTTGTGTATAATTCATCCTAGCTTTGTGTTCTGAATTCCTCGTTGTATTGTTGTTTATCATACAAACATACTGTATGCAGAATTATTTATGCCTAATAAAGGTTTATTGTATTGTATTAATCTCCTTGCCCTTCCCCCCTCACAACAAACACCCTGTGAGGTAGGTGGGGCTGAGAGAGCTCCGAGAAGCTGTGACTAGCCCAAGGTCACCCAGCTGGCGTGTATGGGAGTGTACAGGCTAATCTGAATTCCCCAGATGAGCCTCCACAGCTCAGGCGGCAGAGCGGGGAATCAAACCCAGTTCCTCCAGATTAGATACACGAGTTCTTAACCTCCTACGCCACTGCGTAGAATACGAAACAAATGTTCTACCACTGAGCCGCAGTTCCCCCCGCCCCGATTAATGCCCTTTCTCTCCAGAGGTGACCTGCCGCCCTCGGAGTTTGTTCAGAGCACTCAGCATGTCCTCATTGCGGAGGGTGTAGATGATTGGGTTGAGCAGAGGCGTGACGGCCGTGAAGAAAACGGAAACCACTTTGTCCGCTGCCAGACTCTTGGCCGGCCGGAGGTAGATGAAGATGCAGTGCCCCAGGAAGAAGGTCACGACGGTCAGGTGAGCGGCGCAAGTCGACAGAGCCTTCCGCCGCCCCTCAGAGAAGCGGTTCCTCAGCGAGATGAGGATGACCACGTAGGAAACCACCAGGACCACGAAGCAGACGACCGAGATCAGCCCTGAATTGGAGACAATGAGGATTTCAAAGACGTAGGTGTCGGCGCAGGCCAGCTTGATGACCAAAGGGACGTCGCAGAAGAAATTGTCGATGGCGTTGGGGCCGCAGTAGGGCAAATTGAGCGTCAGGGCGGTCAGGGCAACAGAGTGGACCAAGCCACCCAACCACATGGCCACGGCCAACTGGAGGCAGACCCGGTGGCTCATGATGGTCGTGTAATGGAGAGGATTGCAGATGGCGGCGTAGCGGTCGTAGGCCATGATGGTGAGGAGGAAGATCTCCGTGCAGGCAAAGAGGTGGAGGAAGAACATCTGGCCTATGCATTCTCCAAAAGAGATGGTCTTGGTCTCCGTCAAGAAGTCCGCGAGCATCTTGGGCATGACCACTGAGGAATGGCAAACGTCGATGAAGGAGAGGTTGCTGAGGAAGAAGTACATCGGCGTGTGGAGGTGGTGGTCGTAGACGATGGTGACGACGATGAGGATGTTGCCAATGAGGATCGATGTATAGATGACGGTGAAGATAACAAAGAGCATCAGCTCGACGTTGTGGTTCGTGGTCAGTCCTGAGAGGATGAAGACCTTCACGGTGGTGTCGTTTTCAGGGACCATGGTAGCTTGGAGCTCAAGCTGGAAAGAACAAAAGACAAGGAAATTGCCGTGGTGGCCTCCGAGATCCCTGCCATCCAGTTTTAACAACCCAAGGAAAGCATGGATGATTTTAGTTAGACTCGTTCCCCTGGTCCTGCTAGCCTCGCCCAGGGCCTTCTCGGGCTTGGCCCCTACCTGGTGGAACGCTCTGTCTGGTGAGACCAGGGCCCTGCAGAATCCAACGCAATTCTGCAGGGTCTGTAAAACAGAGCTGTTTTATCAGGTGTATGGGTTTTTTTTAAAAGATAGTTTTTATTTAATTTAACATTAAAAATCATACATATCAATTCTAACAATTGCCAAAAAATGCACAAACAATAAGCATAAGATCTAACATCAGGTGTATGGTTGTGGCAGCTATGGTGGGTCATCATGGTGGGTCAATTACCATTCCTTCCTTCCTTCCTTCCTTCCTTCCTTCCTTCCTTCCTTCCTTCCTTCCTTCCTTCCTTCCTTCCTTCCTTCCTTCCTTCCTTCCTTCCTTCCTTCCTTCCTTCCTTCCTTCCTTCCTTCCTTCCTTCTTTCTTTCTTTCTTTCTTTCTTTCCTCCCTCCCTCCCTCCCTCCCATCCATCTCCCCCTTTCCTCCCCCTTTAATGTCTTCTATTATTGACTTCCCATCTCAAATTAATGGTGGCATTTACTATAAAGATGGGGCCATCAGTTCAGACTGATGTCAAAGTGAAATGTTACAACTACATTTTAAATTGTACTTATATTTGTATTTATACTTTTATCATTCTGTGTTTTATGAAACTGCCCTGAGCCCGGAAGGGGAAAGGCAATTTGAAAATCCAATCCAATCCAATCCAATCCAATCCAATCCAATCCAATCAATCAATCAATCAATCAATCAATCAATCAATCAATCAATCAATCAATCAATCAATCAATCAATCAATCAATCAATCAATCAATCAATCAATCAATCAATCAATCAATCAATCAATCAATCAATCAATCAATCAATCAATCAATCAACCAATCAATCAATTGGGGTGCTGTGTGGTTTCTGGACTGTATTGCCATGATCTAGCAGCATTCTCTCCTGACGTTTTGCCTGCCTCTGTGGCTGGCATCTTCAGAGGATCACAAAGGCAGGCGAAATGTCAGGAGAGAATGCTGCTAGAACACGGCCATACAGCCCGGAAATCACACAGCACCCCAGTGATTCCGGCCGTGAAACCCTTAGACAATCAATCAATCAATCAATCAATCAATCAATCAATCAATCAATCAATCAATCAATCAATCAATCAATCAATCAATCAATCAATCAATCAATCTTTCTAACCCTCATAGATGATTCACTGACCATACACATGGGGATTTCTGGCGTCAAAGATGAAATGTTTTAAAAAGAACTGTTTTGGCTTTTGTTCTCACGCACTATAATGAAAGGGCAGGGTTTCAAAATCAGGGCCAGAGTTCCATCTTTAAACCTTAGAGGCAATGTGGATAGCACAACTCAGATTAGAATTGGAAAGCTCTGGATTCCACCCCCCCTCCCCGCACCACCGTGAATCCTTGCTAAGAGAATTTAGGCGGTCATTTTTTCTCATTTTGTCTCGCAAGTTATAGTAAATGCTCATACAATCTGTACATAGTATACACTAGCTTTTTCTTTATACAGGCACTGAGTAATTCCATGCTGAGTATTGTTCATGGTACATTCAACACATGCAATACATTCAATCAATCAATCAATCAATCAATCAATCAATCAATCAATCAATCAATCGATCGATCGATCGATCGATCAATCAATTAACGTGTGATATGAACTCCATATTTATCCAGGCACTGGTTTCTGCCCTGGATAGGGCGGTATATTAAATCAAATTAATAATAATAATAATAATAATAATAATAATAATAATAATAATAATAATAATAATAATAATAATAATAATAATAATAATAAAGTAAGGGCATATTGGCTCTCTCTTACAACAGACACGAGTATGATGAAACAATGCTGACTGCATCTCTTGGAGGCTCCTGCATATTTTACTTCTGCAAATGACGGGAAAGTAAATTTGATGTAAAGCTTTGCAGCCTCCGTTTCCTGACTTCTGTCAGCCAGAAATGCAGGTTCTGTTTTCTACAGGATCACACATATGTTTCTTCCAACACACACACGCACACGCAAACGCACACACAAACACACACACTAAGCCCGTAACTCTTTAGTTTGGTTCTGTTTTCTACAGCATCACACATATGTATCTTCCAACCTTATCTCTCCATCCGTAAATCAGCATTATGCATTATAGGTCTATTACATTTTCAAAAGGAGCTGTATACATAAATACTGTATACAATGTATTTAAAAGCCTGATATAACATGCATGTACACTGTGAACAAGCCGACAAAGAGAACAGTGAAGAAAAGTGGAGAACAGAACCGCTGAAGAAAACATACACGAAACCTGAACTTTCATCCAAACACACAGCTTTTCAGGCCTTACACCTGAGTTGCTATCTGTCTAGTCCACTTTTATTCCTCACTCCCTCCCGAGAGCTCAGGCTAGCATACACGGGTTTCCCTTGACCATTTCAGCCTCACAACCACCCTGCAAAGTAGAACAGGCTGAGAGAGCAAGGGCATGCACATGGCAGTTGGAAAGAACATATATTGTTCTAATCCCACTAACCCTAAATAGACTTTAGACAGCTCCAACTCTACTTAGGATTGCTATCGGGGAGAACCACGGCCGAGCAGAGATTTGATCTTGTTGATATGATAATGCTCTTATCATAACAACAAACAAGTTTTTTAAATTCAAAAGTGGCATTTCTCATGACAGCAATGTTGATGTTTTATGCAGTCCTGATGTGGAAAACATACAATCTTGTACAGAAACAAAAAAACCCCCCAATATAATACAACCATTCCAATAGGAGGTCTATCCTGCAACCCAGATACTTAGCTATAATTAATTCATTTTAATTATTACAGTTCACTAATTTAAGAGGATCCCAGGTTCTCTTTCCCAGCAGAACTTACCTTTCTTGTGGCTGGTAATATCCGGGCCAGAATTATTTCTGGGTCAATTCCAGCTGCTCAGTTTCAACACTAAAAAAATGTGCTCGTCCAAAAAGCCATAGATTTCTACTTAAGGGAAATGAAAATGATCCGTACTTGATCCGTACAGAATCTGCACATCATAATTACAACTTCAACTATCCTGAGTGAAGAGGCGGATTCCTCTGGTGGGAAAAGTTCAACTGGTCAGTTTTAGATTCCTAGCTCTAAATTCATCCTTAATGCAAAGTCAGCTACAGAAAAAACTCTGCCACATTTTGCATTCTTTGTGATAAATTGCAATCTAGGAGGACTCTAATTCTAGGTTTTCTTTGTAGCTTGGCTCCTGAAAAAAACCAGAACTGGTTCAAAACCAAAAATCTACCAAGGAAAAATCTAACCTATACCAAAGCAGTTACATTTTTTTGTGGTTCCTTTTGACCGCCGGCCTGGGTGTGGTATTGCACCTTCTGCTGCCGACCCAGATCCCTCTGTATATATCCTTCACCCTCAGCAATAACTCATTGTTTGTGACATCGGTTGGGATGCAGAAAGGAAGTTTGATGCTCTGAGGACTGCAAACTGTAGAGCTGTTCAAGTAAGCCCCAAGGGAAGTCACCTGGGTGCTTCAAAAGTTTTGGAAACTCTGAAGTTGAGAAGCTCTTTCAAGATGCTTTAGAAAAAAAACAGTGTGTCAGTGTCCATCGCCCAACTTCCAACGAAACTATGGTCTGGTCATGGATCTATGGCCCCTTCCGCACACGCAAAATAATGCATTTTCTAACCACTTTCACAACTGTTTGCAAGTGGATTTTGCTATTCCGCACAGCTTCAAAGAGCACTGAAAGCAGTTTGAAAGTGCATTATTCTGCATGTGCAGAATGAGCCTATGTCTCTTTGAAGAGAAGAAGAAGAGTTTGTATTTATGCCCCACCTTTCCCTTTTGTAAGGAGACTGAAGGTGGCTTACAAAATCCTTTCCCTTCCTCTCCCAACAACTGACACCTGAGGTCAGTGGGGTTGAGAGAGTCCAGAGAGAACTGTGACTAGCCCAAGGTCACCCTGCAGGAATGTAGGAATGCGGAAACACATCTGGTTCACCAGATAAGCCTCTGCCACTCAGGTGGAGGAGTGGGGAATCAAACCCGGTTCTCCAGAATAGAATCCACCTGCTCTTAACCACCACACCACGCTGAAGTGGTACCCATGTAACACTGCAGTGCTCATTCAAACTGCAGGGCAAGATTTCTAGGGCAAAATGCTCCTCAGCGCAACGAAAAAAACCTGCTCGTATTTGTTTGTTTATTAAACTGTTTATTTCCACCTTTCCTGTTTATTTATTTATTTATTATTGGGTTTTGTATACCGCCCTACCCCCGGAGGGCTCTGGGCGGTGAACAACACAAATCACATATATACAATAACCCTTAAATACATTAAAACAATTTAAAACGCAGCGATCAGTAACAAACAATGTCCGCAATAACCCTCATTAAAACCCTCCCGAAAGAACATAAGAGCATAAGAACAAGCCAGCTGGATCAGACCAGAGTCCATCTAGTCCAGCTCTCCAAGCCCCGTTTAAAGCTATCCAGGTTAGTGGCCATCACCACCTCCTGTGGCAGCATATTCCAAACACCAATCACACGTTGCGTGAAGAAGTGTTTCCTTTTATTAGTCCTAATTCTTCCCCCCAGCATTTTCAATGAATGCCCCCTGGTTCTAGTATTGTGCGAAAGAGAGAAAAAATGTCTCTCTGTCAACATTTTCTACCCCATGCATAATTTTGTAGACTTCGATCCATATCCCCCCTCAGTCGTCTCCTCTCCAAACTAAAGAGTCCCAAAGCGGCTGCAGCCTCTCCCTCATAGGGAAGGTGCTCCAGTCCCTCAATCATCCTCGTTGCCCTTCTCTGCACTTTTTCTATCTCCTCAATATCCTTTTTGAGATGCGGCGACCAGAACTGGACACAGTACTCCAAGTGCGGTCGCACCACTGCTTTATATAAGGGCATGACAATCTTTGCAGTTTTATTCTCAACTCCTTTCCTAATGATCCCCAGCATAGAGTTTGCCTTTTTCACAGCTGTCATGCATTGAGTTGACATTCCCATGGAACTATCAACTAAGACGCCCAAATCCCTTTCCTGGTCTGCGACTGATAGCACTGAAAGGGGGGGAGAAGCGGGTCCCATAGGTGGTAAGAGACCCAGGAGTGAAGAAGAGGAAGAGGAGGGTCAAGGGGGGGTCAAGGTGGGCTGTTGGGTCAAGGTGGCTTACAACAACAGCCAAAACGCCCCTAGTTGAAAACAAAGACAAAACGGCAGGCCCAAAACTCTTTCCCCCTCCCTGCCTTGAAAGAAGGAGCTCAGGAAATGGTGCGGGGGAGGAAGTTCAGGGAATGCAGAGAAACACGGGAACACAGTCAACAGATCGCACAAGCAACTGAAGACGCTTTCAGAACGTTTCAGCCAGAAAATCGTTTTAAAATAGGGGGTTCATTTAAAACATTCTGAGGCTGGAAATAAAACGTTTTGGGCAGTGGTGGGATCCAAAAATTTTAGTAACAGGTTCCCATGGTGGTGGGATTCCCATGGTGGGATTCCCATGGTGGCGGGGCGGGGCACGACGGGGCGTGGCCAGGCATTCCAGGGGCGGGGCAATTCTGGGAGGGGCTGTGGCAAGGAAGAGCGGGAAACGAATGCACGCAGGCGCAGGCTGCCACTCACGCTGGTGCACTTCCTGCTAGACTGCTTCAAGTTCTGCGCGCTACTGCTGAGAGGAGGGGCGTAACTAAGGCAAAAATCACGTGGCAAAATCCCCAATTAGTAACCCCCTCTCGGCACACACAAATAATTAGTAACCTACTCTCGGGAACCTGTGAGAACCTGCTGGATCCCACCTCTGGTTTTGGGGGTTAAAACAATGTGGAACTCACTGGAGGAAACGTTTTATTTCACAATGTTTTAAAAGGTTTGTGCGGAAAGGAGATCCAGTTTTCATTCTGGGAGATCTCCAGGCTCCCCCAGGGGGTTGGGAACCACACGGTGGGTCCGTCCAGCTCCCTCACCCAACCTTACTGACCTCGCTCAGCTTTTCATTGTGCTGAAGGGCCTTCACTTCTTCTCCGCGTCCACCTTCCGGCCGATTAGTTTGTTGAGCGCTCGCTTCATATCCTCGTTCCTCAGCGTGTAGATAATGGGGTTGAGCAATGGAGTCACAGCTGTGAAGAAGACGGATACCACCTTGTCTTCCTTGAAGCTGGTGGAGGGGCGGGAGTAAATGAAAATGCAGTGCCCCAAGAAGAGAGTGACCACCGTGAGGTGCGCCGCGCACGTGGAGAGCGCCTTGCGCCGCCCTTCTGCGAAGCGGTTGCGAAGGGAGACCAAGATGACGCCGTAAGAGACCACCAGGACGACGAAGCAGACCACGGAGATCAGCCCCGAGTTGGAAACAATGAGGACTTCGATGACGTAAGTGTTGGTGCACGCCAGCTTGATGACTGGAGGGACGTCACAGAAGAAGTTGTCGACCTCTTGCGGGCCGCAGTAGGGTAGCTTGATGGTCATACCTATTAAAGCAAGGGAGTGGACCGTACCACCCAGCCAGATCGCCCCAGCCAATGAGAGGCAGACTTTGTGGCTCATGACTGTCAGGTAGTGCATCGGATTGCAGATGGCCACGTAGCGGTCGTAGGCCATGACGGTGAGGAGGAAGATCTCCGTGCAGGCAAAGAGGTGGAGGAAGAACATCTGGGCCACACAGCCTCCGAAGGAGATGGTCTTCTCGGTGGAGAGGAAGTCAGCCAGCATCTTGGGCACAGTCACTGTGGAGTGACAGATATCAATGAAGGAGAGGTTGCTCAGGAAGAAGTACATGGGCGTGTGAAGAGCTTGGTCATGAATGATGGTGACCACAATGAGGAAGTTGCCCGCCAGTGTCATCAGGTAGAGAACCAGGAAGACCACAAAGAGGACCAGCTGTGTCTTGGGGTCATTAGAGAGGCCCACCAGGATAAACTCGGTCACTGAGGTCTGATTTTGTGCCTCCGCCGTCAAGTTTGGAGTCACTGTTTCTTCCATTTCCATTCTAGAAGAAAAGCAAATGAATTATAATAGCCTTGAAGACTGCCAGTTAGGGCAATAACAGAAAAAGTTACATAGGTGTAGGACTGAGAGCCAGTACGGCATAGTGGTTAAGAGCAGGGGGATTCTAATCTGGAGAACCGGGTTCGATTCCCCACTCCTCCACCTGAGTGGTGGAGGCTTATCTGGTGAACCAGATGTGTTTCCGCACTCCTGCATTCCTGCTGAGTGACCTTGGGCTAGTCACAGTTCTCTCTGGACTCTCTCAGCCCCACCTGCCTCACAAGGTGTCTGTTGTGGGGAGAGGAAGGGAAAGGAGCTTGTAAGCCACCTTGAGTCTCCTTTCAGGAGAGAAAGGGGGGGGGGAATATAAATCCAAACTCTTCTAGGCCAGGGCTAGTCTTTTGCATGCCTTCTGCAAGTCTGTCTGTTTATGGCCCCCCCCCCCCCCCCCAATACAATTTTTTTTCCTACAGTGAATCCAAGAGCAGCTTGAGGGGGAAAAGTCTTGGTGAGGAAAATGACCGAGGCAATGCTCTGATCCAAATTGCAGCCCACCTGAGCAGGAGCAGCAGTGGTGCAGGAGGTTAAGAGCTCGTGTATCTAATCTGGAGGAACGGGGTTTGATTCCCAGCTCTGCCGCCTGAGCTGTGGAGGCTGATCTGGGGAATTCAGATTAGCCTGTGCACTCCCACACACGCCAGCTGAGTAACTTTGGGCTAGTCACAGTTCTTCAGAGTTATCTCAGCCCCATCCCACCTCACAGGGTGTTTGTTGTGGTGGTGGTGGGGGGGGGGTAGGGGAGGAAGGGAAAGGAGTTTGTAAGCAGCAGGAGGCGTAGGAGGTTAAGAGCTCATCGTGTATCTAATCTGGAGGAACCGGGTTTGATTCCCAGCTCTGCCGCCTGAGCTGTGGAGGCTTATCTGGGGAATTCAGATTAGCCTGTGCACTCTCCCACACACACGCCAGCTGGGTGACCTTGGGCTAGTCACAGCTTCTCGGAGCTCTCTCAGCCCCACCTACCTCACAGGGTGTTTGTTGTGAGGGGGGAACGGGCAAGGAGATTGTAAACCCCTTTGAGTCTCCTGCAGGAGAGAAAGGGGGGGGGATATAAATCCAAAGGTCCCCAATATTGGTGAGGAGAATGACCGAGGCAATGCTCTGGTCCAAATTGCAGCCCACCTGAGCAGGTCACGCAAGACAAAGACTAAAACAGGGTTAAAATCCAAGGAATACGGTCAATATTTAAAAGGGTAAAATCGTACCCTGGTAGATTTGACCCCGTAACACCTTACAGACAAACAAGATTTCTGAGGTATAAGCTTCCAAGAGTCACTCCCAGTATGAAGGGAACTGTGCCTCTTGAAAGCTGATCTCTCAAATCTTGCTGGTTTTTACAGTGCTTCAGTCTAGCCTTTCTGCTGCAGACAAACCTGGCTGCACTCTGAAACGATCGCTCCCTGCACGACCATAATTTGAAATGGGATTCCCATGCAGTTAAACTCACTGCAATGTTCTCTGCCCAGTTTAACTCATAAAAGGAGTCTCGTAGGCCCCTTACGCACCTGCAGAATAGTGCACCTTCAATCCACTTTCAATGCACGTCGCAGCTGGATTTTACTGTGCGGAATAGCAAAACCCACTTGCAAACGATTTTGAAAGTGGATTGAAAGTGCATTATTCTGCATGTGTGGAAGGGGTCGTAAGCATGTTGAACACCGCTAATGTGGTGATTACACCCCTAGGAGAGCTTCACTTGCAATAAACCGGTTAATAAGGCTCTAGGCCCCTTCCGCACACGCGAAATAATGCTATTTCAAACCATTTTCACAACTGTTTGCAAGTGGATTTTGCTACTCCACACAGCTTCAAAGAGCACTGAAAGCAGTTTGAAAGTGCATTATTCTGCAGGTGTGGAATGAGCCCTAGATTCCTATTTCTTGGAAGAGATGAACACGGCACAAGCTACCTCCAGCAAGTTCACACTGAAATCCATCAGAAAAGTACCTCCTTTCCACAGTTTGCTATTTCCAAGGGATAAAAGACTTACCAGCTTTCCAGAATAAATGCAGGAATAGCTGCCGCTCGCCGTCTTTGGCCCTGGACTCGTCTTTGCAGTCATGGTGTTTCTCTCCAAACATATAACCTTGCAGGGGGTTTGCAGAGATGCAGCCTCTCCTTACGTCAGCTTGTTCTTCTGATCTTTCCACAAGTTGATCCCCCAGAGATCAGGACTGGTGACACGGAATCACCAAGGGGGTGGTTAAAGTTGCACAAAACTTCTGGACAGTTTTGCATGGTGTCAGCCACCCCCTGCCCCTTAATAACTAAGAGACAAGTGCACGGAACTCTGCGTGGAAAATGTAACTCTTGCTTTGATTCCTTGTTCGAATGTTCCACATGTATGGCCTTTCCAGTGAGACAAATGATGACAGACACATAACAGAGTCAGGCAGTTTGCTTACTGTTTGCACATATCTGTTTTTAATGCCAAGGAGGTCAGTCCTGGGATGAGCACAGAGGTGGGATCCTGAGAGTAGGTTACTAACTATTTGTGTGTGCCGAGAGGGGGTTACTAATGGGTGATTTTGCCATGTGATTTTTGCCTTAGTTACGCCCCTCCTCTCAGCAGTAGCGCGCAGAACTTGAAGCAGTCTAGCAGGAGGTGCGCCGCCCGTGCGTGGCAGCCTATGCCTGCGTGCATTCGTTTCCCGCCTTCAAGGACTCTTGGCGCAGCTGCTATTGTCCTTGCCACAGCCCTGCCCAGGAATGCCTCACCCCTGGAATGCCCAGCTCCCATTGGCTTCACATACAGTTTGAATCCACAACGCCATGCCGGAACCTGTTACTAAAATGTTTGGATCCCACCACTGGATGAGCAATTTGCTTTTCAGAGAATCTTGTAGATCATCACTGGGATTTTTTTAAAATCATAATGAACCTGAGGCACCTTCCGCACAGAATAAATGCACTTTCAAGCCACTTTCAATGCACTTTGAGGCTGGATTTTACTGTGCAAAATAGCAAAATCCACTTTCAAACCCTTGTGAATGTGGATTGAATGTGCATTATTCTGCATGTGCGGAAGGGGCCTGTGGGAAAGCTACAAAATCAGGCCGTTTTTGGAAATGTCTTGTGAGGAGTGTAATGTGACCACCTATTCTCAGAGACTTTTGAGATTGTGAAGTGTTGGGGGTGGCGGTAGAGAAAGAAATTGAACCTGATGCTAGAAACGAATTGCTGGACGTCATTCCCCAACAGCACCGTTTCCCCCAGTTTGGATCTTTGCGAAAACGGATTGTTTGGAAGAATGAGATGAAATGACCACAAGAGGGCAGGAGAAGAACAGGAATGGCAAAGTTTGTTTTTTTTTTGTGGCAAAAGACCGGATTTTGGAGATTCTTGGGAAAGGAAGAAGTGCATTCAAAACAGAATCAAACACTTCTGTTCTGTTTACTTATTTGTTTTGTCATTTCTTTTACTTAATTTATACACTATCTTTGTCCCTGCTGGGGAGATCAACCAAATTATATTATTCGCCTCTCCTCCCTTTGAAGAAGAAGAAGAGTTTGGATTTATATTCCCCCTTTCTCTCCTGCAGGAGATTCAAAGGGGCTTACAATTTCCTTGCCCTTCCCCCCTCACAACTCTGAAACAATTACCCACCTGTGAGGTGGGTGTTAGGCTGAGAGCCTCAAGCTGTGACTAGCCCAAGGTCACCCAGCTGGCGTGTGTGGGAGGGCACAGGCTAATCTGAATTCCTCAGAGAAGCCTCCACAGCTCAGGCGGCAGAGCTGGGAATCAAACCCGGTTCCTCCAGATTAGACACACGAGCTCTTCACCTCCTACGCCACTGCTGCTCTTGAACCTGGATTTCCCAGATCCTAATCCAACACCTTAGCCACCGTACCATGCTAGCTATTTCCTGTGGCAACTAGCCAGGGAGAAATCTTATCTTCCATGCATCTGTCTACTCTTCTCAAAAATAACCTAAGTCAGCAGCCAGTAGGAGCTCCCCAACATACATCAGGCGTTGTGTGTGGAATTGTTAAATGCAAGAGGAGGCTGGGACTCAAAAAATAGCATGATTATGGCCAACTGTGGTTTGCTGCCAGGGCAGACCACGCTTAAGCGGACATATGGGATCCATATGGGACCATGGCATCACAGCTATTGTGTTTTCATTTAAGTCACATAAGGGGGCAGTCGCCTCCATGCTCCTCCCTCCTCCTCACTCAGGTCCATACACTGACTTATGTTCGGCCCTGCAGGACTCAGTAGTTCCGCAGGGCCTGTAACAACCGAAGCTGTTCCAATCACGGGCCTTTGGTGAGGCCGGCTCGCGGATTGGCTGCCCCATGATGAGCTCCTCCTCGGCCTGTTATCAAATTCTTGATAATGGCGTGATCCTTGCCATCTTGGACTTCGTTCCCCTCAACTCAGCCTGGTATGCCCAGTACAGCCATATGATGAGTATTAAGGGTCTTAACAAGGTTGTTTTAGGATTTGATGTGCTGCTTAAAGTTTTTTTTAATGGGGCTGCGGTTTTAAACTGTATTTTAACTGTTTAGTAATTTATAATTGTTGTAAACCGCACCTAGAGCCCTCTGGGGATTAGGTGCCGATCTATAAAGAAATCTCAACAATGCAGCAAGTAAAGTATAGTAAGTAGAAGTAGCGTAAGTAAGTAAAGTAAAAATGAGCAAGTAAGTAAGTAAGTGGCAGAGTAGTAAGTAACCAATCAAATCAATCAATCAATCAATCAATAGAAGAAGAATAAGAATAAGAATAAGAATTTGGATTTATATCCCCCCTTTCTCTCCTGCAGGAGAGACTAAAGGGTTGACATTCTCGTTGCCTTTCCCTCACAACAAACACCCTGTGAGGTGGGTAAATAGAGAGTCTGAGAGCTCGGCTGCATGACAGCCTAAGGTCACCCAGCTGAAGTGTGGGAGTGCAATAGGCTGATCTGAATTCCCCAGAAGCCTCCACAGCTCAGGGCGGGTGAGTTGGGAATCAGGAAACCCGCATTCCTCCAAGAAAAAAGATTAGATACACAGCTCTGTAGCCTCCAGGTTGAGTGCCACTGCTGCTCTTAATAAATGATCTCACCCTGATGAAATATGTATGAGCAGCAGGGGCGTACTGCCCAGGGGAAATATGGGGTCAAATGTCCCTGGGCAGCACCCATTTAGTTACATGGGGGGCAGAAAATCGTCCCCACACCCATCCTCCTTCCCCCGAGGGCCATGCAGTAACTTCAAGACCTGGTGCAAAAAAAATGTTGTTTGGGCGTCGTGGTTGGGGGAGGATGGCCGCCCATATGGGGGGGGGGGGCAGGTGTGGAAAACTCAGATTTTGCACTGGGCTACATTTTCCCTAGATACGCCTCTGCTGCACAGTGCAGATCAAAGTGAACATCTGGATTCTTTGCAACAGAAGAGGAACTTGTCTTCTTAGACATTCACCATAGGTGGATCTTAAGATGCAGGAACCTTGAAAGAAGCAGGTGTGACTCAGCATTCTCCTCAGTAGGGAGAGTCAGTTTGTAGCGGTTAAGAGGGGAAGATTTTAATCTGGTGGACCGGGGTTGCTTCCCTGCTCCTACACATGAAGCCTGCTGGCTGACCTTGGGCTAGTCACTGTTCTTTAGAGCTCTCTCAGGCTCACCTACCTCACAAGGTGTCTGATGTGGGGAGAGGAAGGGAAGGCAATTGTAAGCTGCTTTGAAACTTCTGAAAGGTGAAGAAAAGCGAGGCAGAACAACCAACTCTTATTCTTCACTTGGGGGGACCGAGAGACAAATGCTTCCGGCTCTGTAACAGGGATGTTCTTCGTTGTTCTCTTCATTCTTGGTGAGTCCATTTCTGACTTTCCTCTTTAACAGTTAGGAAAAACAGAGTATAGTGTAGGTACTTATGGTCTGAACAGACATTCTGAAGATCACAGAACACCATCTGTCTCCAAAAGGTAAACTGAATGTTCACCGCAGTTAGTGTGAGGAACTCCTAGAAAGGAGAGAAGGTATTTAATTCTTCTGGCTGAGTTTCACAGATTGAAATTGGGCTCCCCAGTGTAGTATAGTAGTTAAGCACAGTGGAATTCAGTCTGGAGAACCAGGTTTGATTCCCCGCTTCTCCGCAAGAAGTTCGCTGGGTGACCTTGGGCTAATCACAGCTCTCTCAGAACTCTCTCAGCCCCACCTGCCTCACAAGGTGTCTGTTGTAGGGCGAGGAATGGAAAAGGAGTTTGCAAACCACTTTGAGACTCCTTAATCTTGAGAAAAGCAGGGTATAAACACCAACTCCTCTTCTTGGTCTCGGCAACAGTAATTAAATAGAAGGGCGGGAGGGAATTAACTTTGTAAGATGATGGATTGAAATCTTTGTTTACTAACAGTGCAGTCATCATCATCATCATCATCATCATCATCATCATCATCATCATCATCATCATCATCAACAACAACCTTTTATTGGCATGAGTTTAAAATACAACAGAGAGGTTGAGGAGAATCAAGTTAAAATAAGTAGATGCAGACATTTCCAGCAGTTAAAACAATGAATAAATAAATAAACTAAAATCTGTGGCGAATCTGTTGTGCCAGGGCCAGGAATTTGGCAACGTCTAGGGATCTCTGAGGAGACTGATCACAAAGCAGATAGAAGGATTTAACCTTTGATGAGTAGGCATCGTTCTCAATATATGGGCCTATATATTGTCTTCTGGATGAAGCATATAGTTCGCAATCTAGGAGGATGAACAGTGCAGTCCTATACGGAGTCATTTCAATCTCAATTTAGAATGGAGTAACTTTGCATGGGATTGCATGGTTGGCCAAGCTCTCAGCTCCTGGACGGGTCTGTGGTGTACGACCTCTTTAACCTCGAGCCTCTCTCTTCTCCCAGTGCCTCCAAGGTTCATTTCCGGCCAAGTATTCCAACCCAAGCAACTCACCTATACCGAGGGAGACAAAATCCTGATCCCATGTAATCAAAATGTCACCAGCCATGACACAATGTATTGGTACAAGCAGCACGCCGGGGGTACCTTGTCTTGGTTGGTGCAGGGATTCACTGGAGGCTCCACTCCTGATGGAGAATACCAGATGGAGGTCATCAAAACATCTCGCTCTACCAACCTCATCAAAGGCGAGGCAAGGCTGGGAGATGCTGGAGTCTACTTCTGCGCTGTGAGAGACACAGCCAAAGGAAGCCAGCTGGCTTCTGTATAAAAACTGCTCAGCTTGGGGAGAAGGTTTGGTGGAACAAACAGGGGCAATTCTGTGGAAACAGCTCTTAGGACAGTGATGGAACCTTTCTGTGGAATTCTGTGGAAACAGCTCTTAGGACAGTGGTGGAACCTTTTTGAGACCGAGTGCCCAAACTGCCACCCAAAACCCACTTATTTATCGCAAAGTGCCAACAGGGCAATTTAACCTGAAGGCTGAGGTTTTAGTTTAGGAAAAAATGGTTGGCTCTGAGGCGTGCGTTACTCGGGAGTAAGCTTGGTGGTAGTTGTTGGCTTTGCTTTGAAGCAACTGTGCAACTCTTCCAACGGGTGAATCACGACCCTAGGAGGGTTTACTCAGAAGCAAGCCCCATTGCCAGCAACTGAGCTTAATCCCAGGTAAAGGATCGCGCTTTAGTTCTTTGCATGAAAATCAGTGGGGTTTAACAGCGCTTAACAGGGTTACCTACTCTGCTTCCCCAAAACTAGATCTTAGGTTTAATGCTAATAATCGAGCCCAGCGACCCAGGCCAGCCTAGATGTGTGTGTGTGTGTGTGTGATTCCCCCCCCCTCCACATGATGAACTCTGTTCGTGTGTGCCCACAGAGAGGGCTCTGAGTGCCACCTCTGGCACCCGTGCCATAGGTTCGCCATCACTGTCTTAGGACAATCACTGAAAACTCGTCTCCCCTTTCCCCCGCACTGTATCCTGGCCGAGTCCAGCTTTATACGGTGTGCCTTGCCTCTGAAGTCTCCATCTGGGGCAAACTGAAGTTCTTGCTGCATAGGTAACCAGGTGGCTGACCAAAGGTGCCCTCTTCAAGTGGTGCTCAGGGCACTCACCCTGGCTGTCACACCCTAGATACTCCTCTGGGAACAAAACCCAATGGATCATCATCAGAAGATAAGCTAGATTTGAGTCCTGTTGCACCTTAGAAACCAGCAAGATTTGTGGGGCGTGAGCTTCCAAGAGTCACAAATCTCTTTGTCAGATACTATATCTTTTTCAACATAAAGGTGACAAAACATTTGAGAATTTGTCTGCCGTTTCCTGGACCATCTTTGTTCTAGAATTCTCTGTTTGGGCCCCAGTGCCTTGGGGAGAGAACTAGGTAGGCACCAGAACCCAAACAGAACATTCTAGAACTTAGAAACATAAGCATACTCAGAACACAGTTGCCCTCAGCAGAAGGCACAAAACTGCCAAAAAGCTCAGTTTGTCACTGGCCCTCAGTGGGAATTTTGCACTGAGGGAAGGAACAGACTGGTGGCAGTGAGCTGATTAGAAGATGGGACTTCATTTTCCCCATCCAAATGAGCAGTAGACAGGGCTAGTGTCAGTGTACCCTAAGGTGGGCAGTTGCCAGGGCTCAGGGCTTCCGAGGTGGGGCCCTTGGCCATTGACCAGTGTGGTGTAGTAGTTCAGAGCAGGTGCACTCTAATCTGGAGAACCGGGTTTGATTCACCGCTCTGCCACTTGTGCTGTGGAGGCTTATCTGGTGACCCAGACAAGCTTGTGCACTCCAACATATGCCAGCTGGGTGACCTTGGGCTAGTCACAGTTCTTTGGAGCTCTCTTAGCCCCACACACCTCACAGGGTGTTTGTTGTGGGAGGGGGGGGGAAGGAAAAAGAGATTGTAAGCCTCTTTGAACCTCCTTACAGGAGAGAAAGGGGGGATATAAATCCAAACTCTTCTTCTTCTCTACCACCCACCCGTACCCCCAACTGTACACACTGCCCATCATTATCCGGAAACAGGCATCTGTTTCTATTTCTATGCCTGCCCCTTCAGTGTGGTTCCAATCATAACTGAATCCTTGAAACCTGTTCTAAATATCACTAGGGTCAAATCCCCACTACCGTCTTAGCCAGGTTTCAGAACACAAACTAACCAGGTTTGAGGGATGACCTCCGGGGTGGAATCCCCACTACCGTCTTAGCCAGGTTTCAGAACACAAACTAACCAGGTTTGAGGTCGATTGTGTTCTGAAACCTGGCTAAGACGGTAGTGGGGATTCGACCCCGGAGGTCGTCCCTCAAACCTGGTTAGTTTGTGTTCTGAAACCTGGCTGAGACGGTAGTGGGGATTCGACCCAGGACGAGAGACTCCAATCCTTGCTCTTTGGTGTCTTCAGAATGCCACGTTCCTTGATTAGTCCCAAGTGAAACTCAAATTAATCACAACCGAGTTTTCCTAATGGCGGCACGTCTGTTTTTCAGAAACCCTTTAGAATCTCAGTGCAATGGGTCCTCAAGGGAAGAGAAACGCTCTGGGATTCACCTCAAGAGAAAACAGGGTACCGCACAAGCAAGCTACTTTATAAGGCCCCAAGAAGAGTCAAGAATATTACAGCAAATGGAACCAGTGGCAGGTGGTGAGCCGTTGAAGAAGGTAGATGTCTCTCGTTAAGTGGTGGAAGATTTGTCTTTCCAGAGCACACCGGCTTCCGCCCAAAATGAACTGCTCATCGATTCTTGGACAGGATGTGACTTGTAAGGATGTACTAATCTCAATGGCCTTTTTTCCTGTTATTCATCACCAGTATTAGAATTTGGGATTTGCACAGGCAAAGTCACCACTGGTGGGAGAGAAGATTTGGCAGAAGGAACCGCAGACATGTTAATTTCAATGCATATAGATTATAGGTTGTTTCCAGAGAGGAAATGAAACAGACCCAGATCTGATTGGAAACCCAGCAGTGAGTGATCCAGCAGGTAAGCAAACCGCAGTAGACATTCCTCTGAAATTCATGGATGATGTTCTTCCCAAAGAAGGATTCCCAAGGTGTTCAATAAAGTCAGGGAGACCAAAATCTCCCTAGCAATATAAAGAAGAGAAGGATTTTGAGGCATTTGCAGGTCAACATTTGGTCAAAAATTGACTTGTTCCCTTTAACATCTGAGCTGGCTAATTCAGTCTGATTTGCGATGAATAAAAACTTGAACCCTGCTACTGAGATCATTTCGGAGTATTTCGGTTCTCAATTTATTCATTCATTTGTATGGTCCACCTTCCTTTTTATCTTACTGTTCTTCTGACTCTAAGCTCTTAAACGGATTGAGATCCGACATTCTCGTTTTACAATCCTCACATACAAGGAACAACTGCAAAAAATTCTGACAGTACGAATTCACAGAACCAATGAAGAGGAGGATCAATAGGTTTCTCTCAGATCAGACCAGATTTCACACTTCAATAAAATATGTTCTGAGGACTCAAACTGACTGAATCCATGTTAACAGACTCTGCCAAAATATGCTATTCCTGCGAAATGGTCTTTCACCTTCCTCAAAGTGATGCTCTTTTACTTGGGTGAGAGTAGAATGAGGAAGCAAGTGAGAAGCTGCATGCTATAATGGTTAGAGTGTTGGTCTGGTATTTATTTATTTAAGATATATGTTCAGCTCCTCACCCTGCCATGGGTGACCTTGTGTCACTCAAGCTCACTCAGCCTCACTTAACTTTCCACCCACCTGAGCTCATGAAGGGTGGGATGATACCAGGTAAATTTTACTCACCTTGACTCACTTATTTTTACTATTGTATCTTTGTTTACATCTCTGTTACCCTCCAAGGGAGGAGTCCGGCCGTTCCCTCTTTTTGGGGAGGCTTTTAAATGAATTGGGTTATGGGATGCCTGTTATTATTGTTTTGACCGCTGTTTTAATGGATTTTAATGGATTTTAGTAAATGTAACAATTGTTTATGTGGTCACGATTGCGATCCTTTGTTATACATTGTATATATGCTGACGTTGTGGTGCACCGCCCAGAGCCCCTTGGGGATGGGGCGGTCTGCAAATCCAAATCATAAATAAAATTAAAAAATTAAAAATAGGATTACGATCCCGCTGGAAAGAGCAGAAATCTCTGCGGGGACTTCTCCAGCGCAAAACAAAACAGTACCGGGCCATCTAAGCCCACGATCTTCAGTGGACTCGTAAGGATGTTTAGGAGTGCGCTGTAAGGGTTAATTCAGTAGCTTATGCCTCTGATTGCGCTGTCTTTAAAAAAGGAAAAAGTCTTTAAAAAAGGAAAGAAAAAGATATTGCAGTGAAATGTGGAATCTCCCTACTTTTTTGCAGCTTGGAAGTGTTTTGAGTAAAACAGTGAGCGTTCTATTTACTGTGAAAAGCTGGGTAAAATTGCTCTGTAGTTTTGAATCAGCACTCAGAGCAACATTGATGATTCTCTGCTTTAAAGATTCTGAATTTGTTGTTAACTTTTCAAAGGAAATTGCACCATGGAGCTAAAAGGAAGCTAATTTTCACCAGAGTGGGTTTATTTGCTCTGAAAGGCCCCTTCCGCATATGCAAAATAATGCATTTTCAAACCACTTTCACAACTGTTTGCAAGTGGATTTTGCCATTCCGCACAGCTTCAAAGAGCACTGAAAGCAGTTTGAAAGTGCATTATTCTGCATGTGCGGAATGAGCCTTACATAACATAAGCCAATGGCAATTTGTTTTAGAGTAATAAACAAATCAGTGTGACAAAACTGACTGTCAAATTGTGTATGACCTGGATGACAATTCCCAATATCAGTTGACTATAACTGTGGACTAACAAGGGCCAATTACATAACATATTACAAATGCAAGCCTACAACCTCTTTATGAACAATTATGAACAATTTGGCTGCAAAAACCTTTAATTGTTTCTCTCCCTATTTCTCACACTTGTTACAGCCATAACTTTTGCATCACAGAGATGGACTGCGAAAATCAGACTTCATTGACTGAGTTTGTCCTCACTGGGTTTCCGTACCCCTCACACCTGAGGGGTCCTTTATTCATCTTCTTCTTGCTTGTCTATTTGTTGACACTCTTGGGAAACCTTGTGATCCTGTTGGTTGTGGTGTTCAGTTCCCAGCTCCACAAACCCATGTACTGGTTCCTTTGCCATTTGTCATGCTTGGATCTGGCCGTCTCCTCTGTGGTGGTTCCCAAAATCATTGCTGGGTTTTTGGAGAACGGCGGGCGCCTCTCCTTCGGAGGCTGTGTGTCCCAGCTCTTCTTCTTCCACTTCCTGGGCTGTGCGGAATGCTTCCTGTACACCCTGATGGCGTACGACCGCTTCCTGGCCATCTGCAAGCCACTCCATTATGCCACCATCATGAACCGGAAGGCGTGCCTGTTCCTCGCCGTGGGCACCTGGTTTGGCGGCTGCCTTCACTCAGCCCTGGAGACAGCCCTTATTTTTCGCCTGCCCTTTGGATGGAGGAACCGAGTGAACTATATTTTTTGCGACATCCCAGCTGTGCTGAAACTGGTCTGTGCCGACACCTCACTCAACGAGACGGTGACCATGGTTGACGTTGGCCTGGTGGCCGTAACCTGCTTCTTTCTCATTCTGACTTCCTACGTGTATATCGTGTCCACTGTACTGAAGATCCACAGTGCGGAAGGGCGTCAACGAGCTTTTTCAACCTGCTCAGCCCACGTCATCCTGGTGGTGACTTACTATGTCCCCCTTGTCTTCATCTACCTGAGGCCAGGATCCCAGGGACCGTTGGATGGGATGGTTGCCGTGTTCTACACTTCCCTGACTCCACTTCTGAATCCCATAATCTATACACTGAGGAACAAGGATATAAAAATTGCCTTAATGAAATTGTCCAGTAGGACACCCTAGTCCTGAATGAGCCATGTGTCGAATGGACCGCTTTGTGTAGTGGTTAAGAGCAGGTGCATGATAATCTGGAGAACCGGATTTGATTCCCTGCTCTGCTGCTTAAGGTGTGGAGGCTTATCTGGTGAACTAGATTAGCTTGTGCACTCCAACACATGCCACCTGGGTGACCCTGGGTTAGTCACAGTTCTTTGGATCACTCTTAGCCCCACCTACCTTGCAGGGTGTTTGTTGTGGGGGGGAGGGAAGGGAAAGAAGCTTGAAAGCCCCTTTGAGTTCTCCTTGCAGGAGATAAAGGGGGGGTGGGAGATATAAATTCAACTTCTTCTCCTTCCTCTCCTCCTTCTCCTCCTCCTTCTCCTCCTTCTCCTCCTTCTCCTCTTCCTTCTCCTTCTCCTTCTCCTTCTCCTTCTCCTTCTCCTTCTCCTTCTCCTTCTCCTCCTCCTCCTCCTCCTCCTCCTCCTCCTCCTCCTCCTCCTCCTTCTGCTTCTGCTTCTGCTTCTGCTTCTGCTTCTGCTTCTGCTTCTGCTTCTTCATCATCATCATACATTGGATCTGGCGACTGTCATTGAATTCCAAGTCCTGGAACTTAACACCTGGTTTGCAGAAATCAGTTCAAAATCACGGTGGAAGATGTAAACAACCAAACTAAGCCTGTTTTGTAAGGGAAGGTATCAGGTGCAGATCCTCCCTCCTAAATTTCTGGCTGGGATATTCTCTGGTTGAAACGTCTGTTCTGACAATGAGACAGTAATATTTTTGTTATCAGATTCCAATGAGTACATTTGTTTTAGAATGTCTTCATATGCTCTAGCAGCAAAGAAAAGAAGGCCCAATACGATTGCTACGAAAACAGTGTTTTAGAGTTGGTTTTATCGGTTGTTATCGTTTATTGGCATATTGTTGTATGTTTTCTTTAATGTTGTATATTTTGTTTCACTGTGTACACTTATAATGTTTTTGACGTAATTGCTGATGTTTTTGAAACGGCCTATGGCTACATGCAAATAAATCAATTTGTTCAATTACTAAGTCCTGTTACATTTGAGGGTATTTAGTTGCAACCAACATTCCTTGTAAGCTGCGTGACCGCGCAGACATTGTATGGGTGGCACACAAGCCGTTGGCTTAGGGACCACCTTCAAATGACTCAATTCCATGCAGTTCCCTACCACTGTTAGAGGGACCATTGGTTGCAACCAACACATGTTCAGTGAGTGCAGGAGTATGAATACAGGGTTGTACTGCCCAGACTGTGGCCATTTAGTCATGTGGGGGTGTCAAATCACCCCCCCACACAGACATCCCTCCTTCTCCCCTTCCACCTGGGTCCATACACTAAGGTGATCAGACGTCCCACTTTTGGCGGGACAGTCCCGCCTTAAACCAAATTGTCCCACGTCCCGCGGGTTTTTTGAACCGTCTCAATTTTTGCAAGGCTGTCGCTACTGCCTTCTGGGGCGCTCCCCAGAAGGCAGTGCACTCCTACGGCCGCGCACACACATGCGCGCGCGCAGCCGCCCACCCGGGTCCCGATTTACAAAGGTGACAATCTGATCACCTTACCATACACTGACTTCAAGATTGGTGCAAAAAATGTTTTTTGCTCGTGGTGGGGAAGGGCAGCCACCCATATTGCCCCCCCTTGGAAAACTCAGATTTTGCAATGGACTACATTTCCCCCTAGATGCGCCTCTGTACGAACATTAAGCACCCAGTCCTTTAAATCTTTGGGTCCATTTGAAATTTAATCTTCAATTTTTTTTTTGCATTTCTGTATGAATTGTTATCCAAACCTTTTTGTTATCCAAACCTAAAGGCCATTTTTGCCTTTAGGCAGGTCCACTACAAGAAAAAAGAATGATTCTTTTTTTTAACTTTTCCAAACTGTGCCCTTATCCTTTTTATTATTATAAAACCATTTCAATGCCAGTCAGAAGCCTAGGAATGTCCATGAATGCATTGGTGGCAGCAGCCAAGAAGGCAGTCACAAAACGCTACTGCAGATGGTTAAAATTAAAATGGGTAAACATGAATGTTTTGGACTGGTACTCAAAAGGCAGTGAGGAGGGGTGGAATCCAGAAATAGGGTGCTGCTGTTGAGAAAGTCTTGCCATTAGCTGCTGTAAGGTGATCAGAGCCTCACATAAGGTAAGCAACCTAGATAGTATGGAAGGAGAAAGCCCTTCAGGTACCCAAACTCGACGTGTTTCGGGAAAACTGTTTTTCCAAAACAGATTTTAAAATCTCTGAATCCCAGGCTCATTCCGCACATGCAGAATAATGCACTTTCAAACTGCTTTCAGTGCTCTTTGAAGCTGTGCGGAATAGCAAAATCTACTTGCAAACCGTTGTGGAAGTGGTTTGAAAATGCATTATTTTGCATGTGCAGAAGGGGCCCCAGTGACAGCAGGCAGCATCCTGGAAAGACCTCTGCCCCATGCCCTGTTGTTGGACCACCAGAGGAACCAGTTGGTTGCTGTGTGAGACGGGATACCGGACTTCTTGGACCACTGGTTAGATCCAACAGGGCTCTGCCGTTGTTCTTAAGAGGATAAACACAACACAATACAAAGTACACTGAGAATGGCGCAGATCAGTACACACACATAAATATACAACATATACAAATCAGTAGATGCCCCCCAAGCTAATCAGAACCCGGATTGTGAACCGGCCTTGTTTCCACTTCAAAAGGCTAGAAGAAGAAGAAGAAGAAGAAGAAGAAGAAGAAGAAGAAGAGGAGGAGGAGGAGGAGGAGGAGGAGGAGGAGGAGGAGGAGGAGGAGTTTGGATTTATATCCCCCCTTTCTCTCTTGTAGGAGACTCAAAGGGGCTTACAATCTCCTTGCCCTTCCCCCCTCACCACAAACACCCTGTGAGGTAGGTGGGGCTGAGAGAGCTCCGAGAAGCTGTGACTAGCCCAAGGTCACCCAGCTGGCATGTGTGGGAGTGTACAGGCTAAACTGAATTCCCCAGATAAGCCTCCACAGCTCAGGCGGCAGAGCGGAGAATCAAACCCGGTTCCTCCAGATTAGATACACCAGCTCTTAACCTCCTACGCCACTGCTAGTGGTACATATGATCAGTGTGTCTAAAGTTCCTCAGTTTTTGTAACAGGATCGTTCAACAATCCTCATGGGCTGCCCTCTGCTCTCGAAGCTCGAGCTGCCGCAAGTCAGAATCGGAACAAAATCTGAGTTCACTAGTACCTAAGATGCCCACAAAATTTCCCAGGCTATAAGCTATCGTGAGCGAAAGCTCTCTTTGTCAGTTACAAGAGGATTGACGGAAGGGTGACCCTGCTGACTGGAATACTCTTCTGAATGTGGTGGATTTGGATGAAAACATACGGATCTACTCTTTCCCCCATCTTGATCCTTGTTCTGCATAACACATGACTGCCATTTGCTAGGGGATTATGTGTAGACAAGCCAATCCGGTTGAGCATCTTTGCAATCATGCATCAATAGCACAATATCCAGCCATGTGGTATGTTGGTGCTGACTCTTAACCTCAGACTCCAGCGGAGGACTTGACTAGAGAGTCCGAGAGATAGAAGGGTTAAGGCACTGGGCATCCTTTCTCTACTGCTCTGACACTGTCCTTTTGATGTATAGATTACACCTCTCTGGGAAACTTCATCCCTTCTACCTTTGCATCTCTTGTCTACATCACTGTTCCATCTTACAACCATGAGAGATCCTGTATCTCCCTCCATCCTAGTTAGTTAGTAGACTAGATTAGGAAAGTATGGGCCACTCCCCACTTACCTTAAGCCCCGCGCTACTCTCCTCAAGTAGCACGGGGTCCCCCGGCACTCTCCACGACAGGGGCGGTGACAGCGCAGCTGCTTCGACGCTGCCGCTGTTCTGCCCCCTCAGTGCGCGGCATCCCTGGTACTCTTGTAAACGGCGCCTTTTGATGACCCCACACCGAGATTGATAGGGGCCGTGGGAATGAAGCGTAGCGCGCAGGGCCAGAATGCTGGCTAGGCTGGTAGCGGTATGGCTGGCATAGGGGAAGGGGGGATCGTGGTGAGTGGGGAAACGCCCCTTATTTACCTTATCCAGACATTGGAGTTCCTATAATAAACCAAGTATATTAGTCTGAGTAGATAAAAAGGCTAGTCCCCTTGCAAATGATATCTAAGCCACATGGATTGCACGATATCCGCTGACAGGAAGATACAGGCTTAAATGCACATTTTCGTTCTATTCTGGCACCGAATACCAGTGAATACCAATGAACACCAGCTATTTGTTGAACACTGAGACTTTACAGCAGGGATCAACTAAATAAGAATTTTTAAAAAAACTTCTAATCATTTTTTCTCCATTGGTTTTTCGGCAAAAATAGTATTTGACGAATGGATCTTCGTCAGCACTGTGTTTTCCTGCTGCACAATTTACATACGCCCTCTTTCACTTCCTTATTCCTCAGCGTGTATATGAGGGGATTTAGACAGGGGGTTACTGCGGCGTAAAACATGACCACCACTCCATCGAAAGAGTCTTGAGAGGGCGGACGCACGTAGTTGTACACCACAGGGACATAATATACAACCACCAAGGTAATATGGGCTGTGCACGTGGAGAAGGCGTGGCGTCTCCCTTTGGAGGTGGGAATCCTCAAGATGGCGGAGACGATGTAGACATAGGATGTCAGAATCAGGAGGAAGCAGGCCATAGCCACGAACCCAATGTCAACCAACGTCACCGTCTCGTTGAGGGACGTGTCTGCGCAGGCCAACTTCAGCATAGCGGGGATGTCACATAATATGTAGTTCACCTGGCTTCTCCAACCATACGGCAAGCAGAAGGTAAGGGAGGCATGTATTGCCCCATGTATGGATCCTCCAAACCAGGTACCAACTGCGAGGCAGAAGCAAACACGGTGGTTCATGATAGTGCTGTAGCGCAGAGGTTTGCAGATGGCCATGAAGCGGTCAAAGGCCATCACCGTGTACAGGAAGCATTCAGTACAGCCCAGGAAGTGGAAGAAGAACAGCTGGGTCACACAGCCTGCATAGGAGATGAGCCCATTGCCTTCTATCAGCCAAGCAATTAATTTGGGCACCACCACTGAAGAGACCATCATGTCCATCATGGACAGGTGGCCGAGGAACCAGTACATTGGCTTGTGTAAATGAGGCTCTAGGGCTACTACTAAGACGATCAAGCCATTTCCAGAAAGAGACAATGTATACACGAAAAGGAAGAAGAAGAGAAACGGGAACTTCAGGTCTTCGGGATAGGGGAATCCTAGAAGCTCAAAGTTCTCAATCGGGGACGATGCGTTTCCACACCCTTTTACGGCAGCACCAAACATGACAGAGCAAAATGTAGGTTGACGAGTCACAAGTTCTACAAAGAAGAAAAGGGTATTTTGAGGGTTACTGCAGTTATTGTTTTGGAGCAGTTAAGATTCCTGGATGTCTAGTCATTCATTTAAGAATAAAGAAGAAGAAGAAGAAGAAGAAGAAGAAGAAGAAGAAGAAGAAGAAGAAGAAGAAGAAGAAGAAGAGGAGGAGGAGGAGGAGGAGGAGGAGGAGGAGGAGGAGGAGTTTGGATTTATATCCCCCCTTTCTCTCCTGCAGGAGACTCAAAGGGGCTTACAATCTCCTTGCCCTTCCCCCCTCACAACAAACACCCTGTGAGGTAGGTGGGGCTGAGAGAGCTCCGAGAAGCTGTGACTAGCCCTAGGTCACCCAGCTGGCGTGTGTGGGGGTGTACAGGCTGATCTGAATTCCCCAGATAAGCCTCCACAGCTCAGGCGGCAGAGCTGGGAATCAAACCCGGTTCCTCCAGATTAGATACATGAGCTCTTAACCTCCTACACCACTTCTTCATGCAGTTCTAAAGAGAATCCGTGATTCAAAAAGCCTGGTTTTCAAATATATAGACTTCTCCATCTTACCTTAAAATAGCATGTTCCCATAAAGTTTTTTTGAGTGATTAAAAAAATCAGAACATGGTTCTCTGGTCCTTCATTGTCATTCCACAGCTATGCACTAAGGTAATTTCAGTGAAGGAGAAGAAGAAGAGTTTGGATTTATATCCCCCCTTTTTCTCCTGTAAGAGACTCAAAGGGGCTTACAATCTCCTTGCCCTTCCCCTCTGACAACAAACACCCTGTGAGGTAGGTGGGGCTGAGAGAGCTCCGAGGAACTGTGACTAGCCCAAGGTCACCCAGCTGGCGTGTGTGGGAGTGTACAGGCTGATCTGAATTCCCCAGATAAGCCTCCACAACTCAAGTGGCAGAGCTGGGAATCAAACCTGGTTCCTCCAGATCAGAGTGCACCTGCTCTCAGCCACTGCTCATAGCCACTACGCCACTGCTGCTCCACAGAGAGTCCACAGTTCCTAGCTTACATTGGTAATTGAAGCCTGGATTTTGTCTATCTTTGTTCGGCCCTTCAACTATTTCCACACACTTGCTGATCAGTGTGAAATCTTGATTCTCTCCATCTATCTGTAATTCTCAAAACAGCAGTATCCTACAGATGTATTTGGGAGGCAAGCACCAGGGTTCCTGAACTCCATGTTTCAAATGGTTTAAATCAAAATATCAGTAAATATTTCCTACTTGAAACTCGTCCGATTCCCAATATTAAGGGTACTGGGAATCTTGGCTTCTCACTCAAGAAACATTATGATTCACTCTTCCACCTGGTTGAACTTGGGGCAGAATTAGAAGCAAAATTTGAAAACAAAGCACCAATCCCAACGATAATACACACCGACAGAAAATATACGCTTGCTGCTCAAGCAATTTCTCATTCTGTCCTCAAGCTCAATACTGGCATAAACTTGCTTACATCAATATTAGGATATGAACTGATAAATAACTCACAATTACTGGTCTGAGTATACCACTGGTTGATAGTTACCCCATCATGACCAAATCGTGGGTTTTTGTCTACTTTCCCCCTCACAACAGCTGTCGAGCAAAGCCCAAGATCAATTGTACTTATGCCCCTTATGGTTATCCAGTCTGAGTCCGACCAATGCAATGCTCACTTGGTACATTTAAAAACCATATTGTTATGTTTCAGGGAAGCTGAGGCCAAGAGCTGAAGATATTTTGAGAAGGACAATATTATGCACAAATCTAGATATTTTTTTCAAGTATAATCTGTTTCCTCAATTCCAGCATTTATTCATAACAAACTCCCCAAAGCCCAGTTTCTGTCCTCTGTTCTCTGTCTTGCATCGAGAAGTGGATATCTTCTACCTGGTTGAACTTGGGGCAGAATTAGAAGCAAAATTTGAAAACAAAGCACCAATCCCAACGATAATACACACCGACAGAAAGTATACGCTTGCTGCTCAAGCAATTTCTCATTCTGTCCTCAAGCTCAATACTGGCATAAACTTGCTTATTATCAATATTAGGATATGAACTGATAAATAACTCACAATTACTGGTCTGAGTATACCACTGGTTGATAGTTACCCCATCATGACCAAATTGTGGGTTTTTGTCTACTTTTCCCCTCACAACAGCTGACGAGCAAAGCCCAAGATGAATTGTATTTATGCCCCTTATGGTTATCCAGTCTGAGTCCGACCAATGCAATGCTCACTTGGTACATTTAAAACCATATTATTGTTATGTTTCAGGGGAAGCTGAGGCCAAGAGCTGAAGATATTTTGAGAAAGGACAATATTATGCACAAATCTAGATATTTTTTTCAAGTATAATCTGTTTCCTCAATTTCAGCATTTGTTATTCGTCATAACAAACTCCCAAAGCCCAGTTTCTGTCCTCCTGATCTCTGTCTTGCGTCGAGTAGATTAGTGGATATCTTCTACCTGGTTGAACTTGGGGCAGAATTAGAAGCAAAATTTGAAAACAAAGCACCAATCCAAACGATAATACACACCGACAGAAAATATATGCTTGCTGCTCAAGTTTTCTGGAGCAAAGTTTTCTGGAGCAAGAAATGGCTTGGGGAGAACTTGAGAACTGCATTGGGTGTTCAGCAGGAAACCTCTCAAAAGCATCCAACGTGCGCTACATTCTTGCAGTTCTCAAAACAAGGGCCTGATAAAAATAATAACTCAGTTCACAGAGGACACGGCTATGTCTAAGGAAATAGAGACTCTGATGAACGGTTCCCTCTGGCGCTGATTAATATCCACGTTTATCTTTGTCTCCACTTATGTTCCATACGTGACTACCCAGTTAACTGCTGTCTCTGCTCACAACCCATTCCGTGTCCTTGCATTCACAAGGACCTTTGCTCTTGAGACTTCATCTGTTTTTGAGTCAATCGCAAATTCCAGAAGGCCTTATTAACAACGGGTATTTCTTTTTTGCTATAACAGAAGCATGCCCTTCCAAGCAACAATGGTGGGTCTCTGTTAGGTCTCGAACCTTGAAGCAATAAACAGGCTCTGTACTGCTGTTCAGCAATGTTTATGTATCGGCATCGAAGCACCCAGCTTGGCAAATCTAGTTCTGAGGAGCCTGGCTTTTGCTACCCATTTTATTACAATGTTGATCGTCCCCTCCCTTTCCCCCAAGGAATGTGAGAAAGAGTTACTTTGGAGCCCTGAGGTTGGCGATAGACAGAGATAAAGCCTCCTGGGATCCTACCCTTACAGGACAACAGAAACAACCCCCACAGGACAACAGAAACACCTGGTACTAGGTTGTCAGTCTCCAGCTGGGACCTGAAGATCTCCTGGAGCCTCCAGGACTGAATCTAAGGGGTGGGGGCACCTGCCCTGGGCCAAATGAAGCCCCAGTGGCTGGATCAGGTAGGGGCACAATAACAGTAGGACACATGGGACTGGCCAAAGGGAGAAGTCAAATAGCAGAAGGGTAGAAAGCCCAGGTGAAGGCACCCTTGGACGTGTCAAAATGGCTGTGTCAGTCTTCCAGATGGATATTACATTTGTTTGTCAGCTGTCGTGGAAGTCACCAACTATATGATCTCACCCTGATGAAATATGTATGAGCAGCAGTGTACTACCAGGGAATTGTGCATAGAAAGAAAGAAAGAAAGAAGAAAGAAGAAAGAAAGAAAGAAGAAGAAGAAGAAGAAAGAAGAAGAAGAAGAAGAAGAAGAAAGAAGAAGAAGAGAAGAAGAAGAGAAGAAGAGAAGAAGAAGAAGAGAAGAGAAGAAGAGAGGGAGGGAGGGAGGGAGGGAGGGAGGAGGAGGAGGGAGGAGGAGGAGGAGAAGTTGCAGGGAGACTCAAAGGGGCTACAATCTCCTTGCCCTCCCCCCTCACAACACCCTGTGAGGTAGGTGGAGCTGAGAGAGCTCCGAGAAGCTGCGACTAGCAGAAGGGTAGAAAGCCCAGGTGAAGGCGCCCTTGGACGTGTCAAAATGGCTGTGTCAGTCTTCCAGATGGATATTACATTTGTTTGTCAGCTGTCGTGGAAGTCACCAACTATATGATCTCACCCTGATGAAATATGTATGAGCAGCAGGAGCATACTACCCAGGGGGAACATATGTGTTCAAATGTCCCCGGGCATGCCCCCCACCCCCATGGGAAGCCACTCCACCACGACCAATTTTTTTTGCACCAGGACATTGGTATTGCACACCTGCAGAGGACACTTTTGACATTTCAGCACCAAAATTTCAGCATATATATATGCATCAGGAGACTGTCCTTATGCTACCCCCATGTTGGCAAAGGTTTGAAGTTCAAGGAATCCCAAAGTTATGGACTGCCAAAGGGGTGCCCCATCCACGATTGTTTCAATGGGAGCTAATAGGAGATGGGGCTACAGTTTTACGAGGTCCTAGCTTTGGCCCCCTAGGAACCAAACTGCACCAAACCTGGGGTATCATCAGGGCAGTCTCCTGATGAGATCCTGAGAAGTTTTGGCTTATGCAGCTTCAAAATGTGCCCCAGCCTGCAACCCCATTGACAGCAATTCAGAAAACTCAATGCAGAACAAGATTCTTGGGCAAATTTCTGGGATGTTCCTGCAGGGGGTGCATTTTTTGGATGTATCGGCACACAAAATTTCAGGGGTATCATCTGGAAACTGTCCTTATGGTGCCCCAAACTTTAGTGCAGTTTGGTTTAGGGGTCCAAAGTTATGAACCCTCAAAGAATGCCCATCCCCATTCTTTGCTAAGGAGATGGGAGGCTACCTTTGAGGGTCCATAACTTTGGACCCCAGATGAACCAAACTGCACCAAAGTTGGGGGGGTGCATCATCTGTCCAATGATACCCTGTAAATTTTGATTGCCTGTTTATCAAATGCACCCCCTACAGGAATTTATCTAAAACATCCTTGCCCAGAATCTTTTGGCCCCTTCCTTTTATGACATAATAATGTGTTTTCAAACCACTTTCTGGCTGTTTGCAGAGTGGATTTTGCCATTCTGCACAGCTTCCAAAGAGCACTGAAAGCAGTTTGAAAGTGCATTATTCTGCATGTGCGGAATGAGCCTTTGTTCTTCATTGAGTTTTCTGCATTGCTGTCAATGGGGGTTGCAGGCTGTGGGGCAATTTGGCATTTCTGAGGCACAGTCTCAAAACTTTCAGGGTCTCATAGGGAGACTGCCTAATGATACCCCCCCAAGTTTGGTGCAGTTTGGTTTGGGGGGACAAAGTTATGGACCCTCAAAACTGTAGCCCCCATCTCCTATTAGCTCGGCCAAACAATGGGGATAGAACACCACTGAGGAGTCCATAACTTTTGGACTCCTTGAACCAAGCTTTCGCCAAACTTGGGGGGGGGTAGCATAAGGACAGTCTCCTGATGGTGCGGCTGAAATTTTGGTGCAGCTAGCCTAAAGAAGCTAAGCCCCTGCGGGCCAAAAAATGGAAACCACTAAAATACCCCAAAGCGAACCCACAGCATTTTGATGCCCCCACAGGTGATGCCCTGAGCGGCTGCAGCAATGGGCATTACACCGGTAGTCAGTGGTGGCGAGAACCTATGGCGCAGTGCCAGAGGCGTACTCAGAGCCCCTCTGTGGAAAATGGCACCATCGCACTCCAGCCAAAGGCCGAAACTGCCGCGGGGACATCACGGAACAAATGTCCCGGGCGGCTGCCATTCAGTCATGGGGGGGAATTGCCACCCACATCCCTCCTCCCCGATGCCACGCTCCAATCCCCGCCATGCTTTTTAAGGCCAAATATGTTAATGTATGAGTTGTTTTTACTAAACTAAAACCTCCGTATTTAGGTTAAATTGCCATGTTGGCACTTTGCGATAAATATGTGGGTTTTGGGTTGCAGTTTGGACACTCGGTCTCAAAAAGGTTTGCCATCACTGCCCTAGATACACCTCTGATGAGCAGCAAACTAGGAACACATTTTGGCCTTTACAAAAATTCCCAGATGTGATCACAGGCACAAAAAAGAATTTCATCCAATTAAGCGACATTTTTAGTACCGCTGTTTGGAGTCTGGCGAAAGGATAAACTCATAAACATTTAAATTGCCCCCTGAACGTGTCCTTGGGACTCTGGGGGAATAAGCGAAAGAGAGTCTTGAGACGCAAAGATGATGCAACGTTACAAAGACATCAGAAAAACGGAACAGCTTGCTGGTGGATAGTACCAGCCAACATGCCACCCATAGCGCCAGCTTAGGTGGATCCTTGTGACAGAGCTGTCCCCATCAGAGATTCATCCTTGGATAACTCTCTCTCCTTTTCGGTTGGCAGCTCAACAGAGACATCAACATACAGCAAGAGATACAAGCAAGACTAGAAAGATATCTTCTGACCAAGGGTGTGTTCTGAACCACAACAGTATCTGCTGTCAAATGTAAGGGGTTAGTCTTGACATTTAATGTTTTTGCTTCAAGTCTAAACCCTCTAGAGGAAAATTTGGATCTCAGAATCTCTTGAAAAAAACAACCCATTTGCAAATACTGGGTCTAAATGAAGTTATGTCTGGGGCAGCCCAAATAATATGACTTTCATTAAGCAGTCATATCTGCCACTGAGAAAACCTCTGATGAGATCGCTGAAGAGAAATGAACTGCAGTTGTAAGAATGGAGCAAGCATCAAGCAAGGTTCCGTGAGCTTCTGCTAACGATAGTTCTTTTCTAGCATCCCTCAACAGCCTCAATCAAGTTTTCCAAGAAAGACCGTTCAAAATTCTGCAGCAGGCATATCACTGGGTCGAAGCAATCATTTCCCCCCACCCAACTCAGAGAGCGTTTGGATATTTGTCCTAAGTGAGCTGGGAAGGTTTCATAGCTCCTCCTAAGGGCATTCACAGAAGCCGGAAAGAGCTTTGAAAAGTCAAACCACGCCCAAAATGCTACACAAATCTGATGATATCTTCCCCTAGATAATGATTTAAAAGTCTTCTGAGTTATTTCCCCAGCTGTTGGCAATCATTGGAATCTAGTGATCGTAAGCAAAAGGTTTCCTAATGAGGTGTATCCATTAGGATTTTTGGATTTTCCAATTCACAGTTCCAATTCATTGTTTGCTTACGGTAAACATATGTAGAGGAAAAAGGTTAGAACCTCATTATTTCTGAGCATGGTGTTTTTTTCCAGAAGTCCGGGTAAGTCTTCTATTCTAAGTTCTAGCACAAGTTCCTAACAGTATGTGAAATGGGATATGTATTAGACAACCTGAATTAGTAAATAGCCACCAGTAATCTGGGCATACATTGACTTCCAGCGTGATACAGTGGTTAAGAGCCAGCATGGCGTAGTGGTTAAGACCTGTGAACACTAATCTGGCGAACTAGATTTGTTCCCCTGCACCTCCACATGAAGCCTGCTGGGTGACCTTGGGCTAGTCATAGTTCTCTCAGAACTCTCTCAGTCCCACCTTCCTCACAAGGTGTCTGTTGTGGGGAGAGGAGGGGAAAGGGGTTTTAAGCCATTTTGAGACTCCTGACGGTTGAGAAAAGTGGGGTATGAATCGAAATTCTCCTTTTTCCTTTGTCAAACCTCTTGAAAACCTCTTCTGTGTTTATTCTACCTACTGTTCCCTCCCGTCATAGACGCACCAAATCCTCATTCGCAGTCATGCAAACATGACTTGCTGGGGCATGGAAGAATCCGAAGACAGGGGTAATAATCCTGCGCTGGAATTAGAAATTCTTGGGAACACCCTCCTCCAGCAATGCACAGTGATAAAAGATAAATGCTAAATGCTAACTTCAAGCTACCCTCGAAGTTAGTTCTTCCAGTATCGTAGTAAGGTGATGTGGGAATGACAGTACACAGTTCCAATGTGGATCAGTGAGCGTCTCCGACCAGGAGGCATTTAATTTACACAGGGCAAAATTGAACAAACTGGTGGGGAGGGGGGTGGAGAAGGCACCTACTGTCATAACCTGCCCTCCGTACCATCCGCTCACAGTGATATATTCCTGGTCATCAACATTATTTCCCTGCTGTAAAAGTTCCGGACATGGAGTGCTCTAACCAGTCTGCGCCAACGGAGTTTATCCTTGCTGGGTTGCGATACCCGAAAGGACTAGAGATCCCTGTCTTCCTGTTCTTCTTGATTATGTACATTCTGACCCTCTCTGGAAACTCCCTGATCCTCTGGGTGGTGGTGTCTGACCTCCAATTGCATAAGCCCATGTACTGGTTCCTCTGCCATTTATCCGTTATGGACATGGCTTTCTCCTCTGTTGTTGTCCCCAGAGTGATTGCGGGGTTTGTTCCCGGTGGCAAAGTCATTTCTTTGGGGGAATGCGTATCTCAGTTGTTCTTCTTCCACTTCCTGGGTTGCACAGAGTGCTTCCTCTACACCCTGATGGCTTATGACCGCTTCTTGGCTATTTGTAGGCCTCTCCATTACAGCAGCCTCATGAACTGGAGAGCCTGCCTGGGCCTCTCCTTGGGTACATTTATTGGAGGCTGCTTGAACTCAATGGTCGAGACAATCCTCACCTTTCAATTGCCCTTTGGCCAACGAAACCTGGTGGACTATATCTTCTGTGACATTCCAGCTGTACTAAAGTTGGCTTGCGCTGACACAAGACTCAATGAGATGATGGTCGTGATTGACGTTGGGCTGGTGGTCATGACCTGCTTCCTCCTCATCCTGACCTCCTATGTGTATATTGTGGCAGCCATTTTGAGGATCAAAAGCAAAGAAGGGCGTCGCCGGGCTTTCTCCACCTGCTCAGCCCATCTTACAGTGGTGGGCATCTATTACATACCTGTGCTGTTCCATTACCTGAGACCAACTTCTCAGGACTCAATGGATGGTGTGATATGTGTGTTGTATACTGCCATAACTCCGTTTCTGAATCCTATGATATACACACTTAGGAACAAGGACATTAAGCTCGCTCTAAGGAGACACTGGGGTAAGAACTCTGAATAGACAGGTGGCTCGCTCAGAATGGACTTCCTAATTTAACATGATTGTAAGTTATTTGGATTTTGGATTTCACCACATAGTGAGCCAGTTGTAACAAAACATGTGGAACGTAAACCTGGAACGAGTGTTGTGTTATTTGTTTGGACTAAGTTGAAGGTGTCAGTATTGTCAGTATAGAACCAGGGGGCATTCATTGAAAATGCTGGGTGGGGGGGGGGGGGCAGAATTAGGACTAATAAAAGGAAACACTTCTTCACGCAACGTGTGATTGGTGTTTGGAATATGCTGCCACAGGTGGTGGTGATGGCCACTAACCTGGATAGCTTTAAAAGGGGCTTGGACAGATTTATGGAGGAGAAGTCGATCTATGGCTACCAATCTTGATCCTCCTTGATCTCAGATTGCAATTGCTTTAGCAGACCAGGTGCTCGGGAGCAGCAGCAGCAGAAGGCCCTTGCGTTCACATCCTACATGTGAGCTCCCAAAGGCACCTGGTGGGCCAATGTAAGTAGCAGAGTGCTGGACTAGATGGACTCTGGTCTGATCCAGCAGGCTAGTTCTTATGTTCTTATGTTCTTATGACTTTGTGGTTGCCTTCACGACCTTGAACTGGGTTCCTGTGCAATGACTTCTTTCCGTTTGACTCCTCAATGAAAGAACCCTACTCAGAGTAGCTTAAATCTCAGGACATGAGTTGGAAGTGAACACATGTAGCTGGCTTATACCGAATGGGACCGTGGGCCCCATAAGGTCCGTCTTGTCGACTCAGACCGGCAATGAGCTCCCCAAGGTCTCAGATGAAGACCTTTGGTCATGAAAACTGTAAAAATTGTTTCTAAAGAAATGGATATATATTAGCAGTTCAGTGTTAAAATTGAGTCGTTTCTGTTGCTTTCTGTTTTGGTAAGCTTATTTTCTCCAGTTGTGTATTTTGTAAAGCGCTGGTTGAAAAATGTGTCTTTTTGGTGAAGTACGCAAGAGTGCTGCATGTTGTGAAATAAAACAAGGTTTTGCATAACCTTTGTCATGTTAATGTAACACCTTGGAGATTACAATGCTCATACAACACGTATGGTAGCTCTATATCCGCCAACCATTTTAAAGTGCTAACTTATTCCCATTTTATTACTTTTAACTGTGTGTTTTTTAAATATACTATGCCAGTACACTAAACCAAATTGGTTCATTATTATTTGGCACAGAATCAAATCTTTAAATATCAAATATGACACATAAAACAAATGTAGAACTTCTTATAAAAGATAGGTATCTTCTTCAATCTAACTCAGGGGTCCCCAAACTACGGCCTGGGGGCCAAATGTGGCCCCCTGAAGGCATTTATCCGGCCCGCCAGGCATGGCAGCGATGGCTCCATTCATGTGCAGTGGGGGCTCGAGGGAGAGGAGGAACCGGCCCCAACAGCTGTTGATTGCAGTTACATGATGGCACCCCCAAATCTCCATGAATTTTCTGACCCAGAGTTGGAAACCTTACATGTGGCAACGCCTGCTCCGCCCTTCCCTCTCAGCTACTCCATGTGTTGCTCTCAGGCTTTCTGTTCCTCCTCACTCCCATTGGCATCAGCCAGGCTGGCGAATCGCTCGCTGGCTGCTAGGGAGGAAAGAACCCAGGAAGATACCTGATCCTGGGTTAGATGGAATGCTTCATTGGGAAAGTTCTGCTTTTTTTTTTTTTTTACAGGGGAAGGTATTCCACAGCCTCCCCAACAATATTTGGAGCCCACCCTGAACTTGACATACTTTGGTCACTGTTCTAAAAATAGACCATGACAGAAAGGCTGAAAAGGTGAAATCAAACATTTTACAATCATTTGTGCATAGGAATTTGTTCATGTTTTTTTTTAGTCCGGCCCTCCAACAGTCTGAGGGACAGTGAACTGGCCCCCTGTTTAAAAAGTTTGGGGACCCCTGATCTAACTGATACACACTGTCTAATATTTAGGCATGGTAGGATACCTATTGCTGTCTTATTTTGCTTTTAACTTGCTAAACAGATCTATTTATATTGCAATTTTATATTAGATTGTATTTTTACATTGATGTGTAGGGATATTTACTGTCATTTGCTCTGGCTATTTCTTTAAAAAAAATTTGAAGTGATCTGAATCCCTTGAAGTCAACCATCAAGTTATGTGGACTATTTTCTTGCTATTGAACTATATTTGAGACAGCAGAATGTGTCTGTGTAAATCTTGATCTATCTATGCCTATTAAAGGTTAATAAAGAAAAATAATGTAACACCTTTTACCACATTTCATCTTTTAAAAAGAAAATAAATGTTTTGGTAGAACCTCAAAGTAGGAACTGCAGGGAACTAACCTAGTAAGCCATGTGGTGTAATGTTTAAGGGTGATGAACTCCGTTCTGCAGAACTGGGTTTGATTCCCCACTCCTCCACCTGAGTGGCAGACTATAATCTGGTGAGCTGGATTTATTTATCTGATCCTCCACGTGAAGCCTGCTGGGTGACCTTGGGCTGGTCACAGTTCTTTCAGAACTCTCTCAACCCCACCTACCTCACAAGAAGGTGCCTGTTGTAGGGAGAGGAAGGGAAGGAGTTTGAAAGCCACTCTGAGACTTTTAACAGTAGAAAAAAATGGGGTATGAATCCAAACTCTTCTCCTAAAATGTTGTAGACTAAAAGAACCACCATAAACAGATATACCCTGAATCCTATTCAGGTGTATTCAATAGAGCTTACTCTAGGGAGCTAGTTTTCGAATTATGCTATGGGTATGCTTATTTCTGGGATCATGCTTTTCCTTCGAGCTATTTTCCAATAAACACATAGGGATTACCATGTCTACAGTAGAGCTATTCTCCTTTAAAACTGGTTATGGATTGGCTTGATACTTAAATATTCCTTTCACTCCCAAGAATAATCCTCCCTAGGAAGTCTGCAGCATACTCAGCTGTCTCCAACTCCATACTCAGCTGTCTCCAACTTTGTCTGTTTTCAGCTGTCTCCAACTTTGTCTGTTTTCAGCTGTCATCCTCAGAATTACTCCCTGTCACTCAAGGAGCTCTGTGACCGGGACAACTCCTAAGAATGAAACTGTCAATCATAGACTGCTTTGGATGGTAGACCATATGAAGCCCCTGCCCTTTCAAACCTGACCTTTCCCAGGCTCCAGCCCCAAATCTCCACGAATTTTCCAATCTGGAGTTGGCAACCTTACACCTCAGTCTGACTCCAGGCATACTTATTTTGGCCTTTGCAACTGAGGCTTAGGAAAGCACAGTAAAACAAATGGAAAAAATTGTCCAAGTAATGAATCTTCAAGAACTAGGATTTCTGTGCAGACTTGACACTCCTAATTTCAGTAAATAAAGCACCATATGAGTGAGTACACGCACACACCAGTATAGAAATAAATGGAAATATTATTTTGCATGCTATTTTTTTTTAATATTCCAGTGACAAATGAAACCCCAGTAATTGTTTGTCAATGTTAATAGACTCTCTAGGGAACATAACCCCCTCCCATCCTCTTGGGCCACTAATCATGTATAAAATGAATTTGTGACAAAGAATATCAACATCTATCCAGATCATGAGAACTCAACACAATTGAAAAGCTTTATAAACCCTCCAGCTATTTCATAGTGATCATTTAGAACAGGGGTTTTGAAGACTGTTTGCACCCACAAACAAATTTCTCTCATGGCATCTTCTGAACCTTCTACACAGTTGCAAAGATAAAGATGGATATTGTAAGTCAGATACAATTTTTAACTTACATCTATCTTAGCAATGTGAACGTGTATCTGTTATATCAAATGCATTAGTCTTTTCTGAGTTTTAAGCATCACAAACAGGATTTTATTATTGTTTTTATTATTACCAACTACCCCAGTATAACACGTTATATATACACTATTTTTAATGTATTTCATCATGTACTACCTATATAAGTATTTACAAGAAACAGGCAAAATTTGTAAATTCAAGCCCCATGGGTGATATGATTTTAGGATGAAAATCCATTTGGTTTCCAGCTGCAACAAACATTGTCTAGCCTTTGTTCTATCAAATTTGCGGTGCTTGTATTTTTGCAGTACACAAAACTGGATGCCATTCTCCGTATGCCGACTGGCAATTCCACTCAAAATACCAAGGTCAACCTGAAATAAAGTTATGCTGCTCTTTGATATGTGATCACGTTCTGCGCTCAGAATATACAACCCAATGGAGAATCATCTTCCTCAGCAACAAGTCTTGACTTGTTGCAAAAGCATTTTATTGTCATTGTGCACGCACAACGAAATTTACAGCAGCATTCCTTGATGCACACAATTTCAGACTTATACCCCATCCTCACTTTCCCCTTCCTCCACCCATCCCTACACAGCCCCAAACACATCAACATGAAGCTGCGGAGTTTAGCATAGTCACAGCTCTAGAGTAGAAGTTGTCTCTAAGCCTCTTTGTCCTAGTTTTGATAGACCTGTATCATCTGCTGGATGGTAACAGTTCAAAAAGAGAGTGTGCTGGATGAGATGGGTCTGTCAGAATATTTTGGGCTTTTTTTAGGCTTCGGGAATTATAGAGTTCTTCTAAGGAGGGGAGAGGACAGCCGATAATCCTCTGTGCAGTAGTGATCACCCTTTGGAGCGCCTTCCTATCTGCCACTGTGCAACTGGAGAACCATACACAGATGCAGTAGGTTAAGACACTCTCTATAGCACAGCGGTAAAAGGACACCAGGAGTTTTCCATTCAGTTGTTGTTTCCTTAGAAGTCTCAGATAGTACAGTCTTTGCTGGGCCTTCTTAACCACCGGGGCAGTCTGTACGCCCCAGGTCAGGTCCTTTTTAATCATGATGCCCAGAAATTTAAAACTAGCCACCCGCTCTTTTTGATCTCCATTTATAGTCAAGGGCAGAATTTCTGAGCTATTCCTTCTATAGTCCACTATAAGCTCCTTTGTCTTGTTAGTATTAAGAACCAGGTTATTTTCCCTGCACCATGAGAGCAGTCGGTCCACCTCACTCCGATAGGCAGACTCATCCCCTCCAGAGATGAGCCCCACCACCGTTGTGTCACCGGGAAACTGAGATGGAAGAAATCTCTATTCACTGGATGCTGGGAGCTGATCATTTCCTGGGAATGGAATCTCAGATGTTGGTTGTTTCCAGTGTTCATTGGCCCGTTTTGATTTGGAAATATGTTTGCTGCCTATAAAATATGTCTCTGCATCATCTTCTTCCCTTCTTATTTTTTATTCAACACAGAGCATCTGAAGGTATAGTTGAAGGCAAAGATGCCAAACTACACTCCTTTCCTGGCATCTACTCATTGGAGCTGTAAGTTTCAAGTCAAAATTGTTTTACTAGCCCAGACCTGAGCTACCGTGCAAGTGATTGCCATACTGTTTTCTGTTCTATTTACCTGTTTTTGCTGCTGTTGAATTGCAGTATTTTGAAAATGTGGATTGTGTTCTCTCTTATTGCATATCATAACTGTGTCATTCTTCACAAGACCCTCTTCTTAGAAGGCAAGATATAAAAGTAAACATCATCATATTTATGTGTGATGGCCAGCACTGGGCTGAAATTAAGATGACTGCAAAAAACTGAGGCAGGTTTATATTAATCGAGAAGTTTACAGTGCAGTCCTAAGGATATATTCTTGTAAGTAAACCCCATTAAGGAGATTTGAGTAGGATCAAAGCTCTCTTTGATCTGAGATTGCAAATGCCTTAACAGTCCAGGTGCTTGGGAGCAACAGCCGCAGAAGGCCATTCCGTTCACATCCTACATGTGAGCTCCCAAGGGCACCTGGTGGGCCACTGCGAGTAGCAGAGAGCTGGACTAGATGGACTCTGGTCTGATCCAGCAGGCTCTTTCTTATGTTCTTAAGGCCATTGCTTTCACCTCCTAGATGGTCTCTGGTCTGATATGTTCTTAAGGCCCTTGCTTTCACATCCTGCAGGTGAGCTCCCAAAGGCACCTGGTGGGCCACTGCGAGTGGCAGAGAGCTGGACTAGATGGACTCTGGTCTGATCCAGCAGGCTCATTCTTATGTTCTTAAGGCCATTGCTTTCACATCCTGCAGGTGAGCTCCCAAAGGCACCTGGTGGGCCACTGTGAGTAGCAGAGAGCTGGACTAGATGGACTCTGGTCTGATCCAGCAGGCTAGTTCTTATGTTCTTAAGGCCCTTGCTTTCACATCCTGCATGTGAGCTCCCAAAGGCACCTGGTGGGCCACTGTGAATAGCAGAGAGCTGGACTAGATGGACTCTGGTCTGATCCAGCAGGCTAGTTCTTATGTTCTTAAGGCCATTGCTTTCACCTCCTGCATGTGAGCTCCCAAAGGCACCTGGTGGGCCACTGCGAGCAGCAGAGAGCTGGACTAGATGGACTCTGGTCTGATCCAGCAGGCTAGTTCTTATGTTCTTAAGGCCATTGCTTTCACCTCCTGCATGTGAGCTCCCAAAGGCACCTGGTGGGCCACTGCGAGTAGCAGAGAGCTGGACTAGATGGACTCTGGTCTGATCCAGCAGGCTCTTTCTTATGTTCTTAAGGCCATTACTTTCACATCCTGCAGGTGAGCTCCCAAAGGCCCCTGGTGGGCCACTGCGAGTAGCAGAGAGCTGGACTAGATGGACTCTGGTCTGATCCAGCAGGCTCTTTCTTATGTTCTTAAGGCCATTGCTTTCACATCCTGCAGGTGAGCTCCCAAAGGCACCTGGTGGGCCACTGCAAGTAGCAGAGAGCTGGACTAGATGGACTCTGGTCTGATCCAGCTGGCTTGTTCTTATGTTCTTATGATGCTCACCATTGCTATTACTACTTGTACTTATGTCTTCCATCTTTCCAAAAATATCAGACCGCAATTGATATGAATATTTATAACATTTATAAAACACTACCATTCATCCCTAGCATAACAAAAAGTGGCCAAGAAACTGAGAAACCCATAAAACAGGGATATTTTTTTAACAGCTATCAGAGTAGGAATAGGAATACATTATTCAGGCTCATTCCGCACATTCAGAATAATGCACTTTCAAACTGCTTTCAGTGCTCTTTGAAGCTGTGTGGAATGGCAAAATCCACTTGCAAACAGTTGTGAAAGTGGTTTGAAAATGCATTATTTTGTGTGTGCGGAAGGGGCCTCAGACGCCTAAATATCTTCAGGATTGTGGCTGTTTTAGTTTAGTTCAAACAGCTCAGTCTACTGTCGAGAAGCTCCTACCAGATCTCCTAGCCATGTACAAGAGTGGCCTTGAGCTCTCCATTTGATCTTCTCTGAAATCAGTTTCAAATTCCCTGTCCCTGATTAGGTACAAGATCACGAGGTCATAAGATGTGGAAGACATTGAAAGACAGATGAAAGAGCCTAACCTTACGGCTGAGATCCAATTCACTCTCCTGGGGTTTTCTGGCGTTCCGGAGCTTCAACTTCTCTTTTTCATGCTCTTCCTGGTCATTTACATGTTGACACTTCTAGGCAATATCCTCATCCTCCTCACCGTCAGTTCCAGCCCTCAGCTCCATTCTCCCATGTACTATTTCCTTTCCGAGCTGTCCCTCTTGGACATGTTGTATTCCAGCGCCACTGTGCCCAAGATGCTGACAGACTTCCTCACTGGCTCAAAAGTCATTTCCTACAAGGGCTGCGTGGCTCAGCTCTACGCTTTTCACTTCTTTGGGGGCACCGAGTGTTTCCTGCTAACCATCATGGCCTACGATCGATACGTGGCCATATGCAATCCCCTCCGCTATGTCAGGGTCATGAACAAGATGGCTTGTGCCAAGATGGCGGCCGGAACATGTCTTGTGGGCTCACTCCACGCTGCTCTCCAAACGGCGCTTACGTTCCGCCTGCCTTATTGTGGCCCTTACCAACTAGACCACTATTTCTGCGATGTCCCACCTTTGCTGAAGGTAGCCTGCGCGGAAACTGCTCTCAATGAAACGATTGTCATGGTGAACATTGGCCTTGTGGCCTTGAGCAGTTTCACGCTGATCCTGGGTTCCTATATCCGCATCGTCAACGCTGTTCTCAAGATGCGCTCTGAGGAAGGGAAGAAGAAGGCCTTCTCCACTTGTGCTTCTCATCTCGCTGTGGTTGTCCTCCTGTACGGCCCTTGTATACTCATTTACATGCAGCCGACCACCAGTCACCCAATACTGAAAGGCGTGTCTGTTTTTTATACATCTGTGACGCCTGCCCTCAACCCTGTCATCTATGCCTTGAGGAACGAAGAGATCAAGAAGGCCATGAGGAGACTTCTATTCAACAAGATCTTCTCCTGAAGGATGGTAGTGTGGAGACTTTGGTAGAAACCCCCACTTGAAATTTGAATGCAGATCCAAACCTATTTGTTGTGAAACTGTGTCCTCTTCATCGGAGTTTCTCCCTCCCCACCACAGTGAGCACACAGCAGACACACCCGGTTGCAGAACTCTTGGCAATCCCCACTACCAGGCGAGCTTGCTTCGCCAGTCTCCCCTGATTGGCTGGCATACCTTGATTGGGCGGGACCTTTTCCCACTGTGGAAACATATATTGTACGGGCGTGATAAAAAAATGTGTAAAAATTTAACGTTTAACTGTTTAACTGTGCAAACAGTTCATCATAACCTGTGCAAACCATTAACGATTCAAAGTTACACGTTTGACTGTTTAATGTTTGCATCCCCTTCTGCTGGCCGATCGCAAAAGTGGAAACGAAACCAAGAAAAGGTTGCACGCGCATCGCAGCGCTGATTGGTTGCCCGAATTCCGCATCACACTCCAGGGCAGGAAACGAGTCAGGGTTTCAACCCTCATCCCTCCCCTTGGATCAGTTCTGAACCGTGTTAATGGGGTCTATGCCACTTGCAACCAGGTCCTGCCGGAACGTAGATTAATGGGGAGAATGAGTGGCAGAAATGGAATCTGCCACACAAGCAATGGGGAGGTCATCCCTCAAACCTGGTTAGTTTGTGTTCTGAAACCTGGCTAAGACGGTAGTGGGGATTTGACCTTTGAGAGACATATCACAAACAGTGTGATTAATTAAAACCCTGCCTTAAATTAATTTTAAGTGGTTAAATTGTGTTCCTGAATCTGAGATGGTGCATATTAGTAACCGTATTAGCTTGCATTGCAGCACTGATTTTGTGACGCATACTGATTTTCCTTGATTGTTCTGAAAACCATAATATGTCTATGGGTTGGGAAGCAGCACTAGCGATTACTGATGTACGTAAGGTCGAAGTAGTGGTAGGCAAGTTATTTCGATTTCAGCAGCAGTGGCGTAGGAGGTTAAGAGCTCATGCATCTAATCTGGAGGAACTGGGTTTGATTCCCAGCTCCGCAGCCTGAGCTGTGGAGGCTTATCTGTGGAATTCAGATTAGCCTGTATACTCCAACACACGCCAGCTGGGTGACCTTGGGCTAGTCACAGCTTCTTGGAGCTCTCTCAGCCCCACCCACCTCACAGGGTGTTTGTTGTAAGGGGGGAAGGGCAAGGAGATTGTAAGCCCCTTTGAGTCTCCTGCAGGAGAGAAAGGGGGGATAGAAATCCAAACTCCTCCTCCTCCTCCTCCTCCTCCTCCTCTTCTTCTTCTTCTTCTTCTTCTTCTTCTTCTTCTTCTTCTTCTTCTTCTTCTTCTTCTTCTTCTTCTTCTTCTTCTTCTTCTTCTTCTTCTTCTTCTTCTTCTTCTTCTTCTTCTTCTTCTTCTTCTTCTTCTTCTTCTTCTTCTTCTTCTTCTTCTTCTTCTTCTTCTTCTTCTTCTTCTTCTTCTTCTTCTTCCTGGGGTTGTTTGTTTATGTATTGTTAATCAAATTATTTTTAAAATAATTTTAAATGTATTTCTATGTATTCAAATGTTTTAGGGCTTTGAACGTGTATCGCCTTGTGGATCCCAGTTGAATTGAAAAGCAGCATGAACATGTTCTAAAACAAGCAAACAAATAAAAGAAGTATCTTCGTGTCTCCATGGGATTGGAGAAGCCACAGCTGAGCACGGTTCTTTTCATCACTGCGGTCCAAACAGTGGCTCATTCCGCACATGCAGAAAAATGCACTTTCAAACTGCTTTCAGTGCTCTTTGAAGCTATGCGGAATAGCAAAATCCACTTGCAAACAGTTGTGAAAGTGGTTTGAAAACGCATTATTTTGCGTGTGCGGAAGGGGCCAGTGTGTGTTAAACATTGTGGTATAATGGTTATAGTGTAGAAGTGGGCCTTAGGAGGCCTCGCTTCAAATCCCCACATGGTCGGAACTCACCTGGAATTCTGTTTCCAGTTCTGGGCACCGCAATTCAAGAAAGTTATTTTTTTTATAATTAATTTTTACTGATTAAAATAAAACTGTATAGAGATACACAATCTAATTTGCTGCAAGATACAAATACAGGAGAATCTTGTTACTTATTTCATAAAATAAAATTATATAATACTAGCGGGGCCCGGCCACGCGTTGCTGTGGCAATTATCCTTCTCATCACAGTCTGCAACCCACACAGATGTCCATACAGGTCCAATGATCCCCAGCATAGTCTTTTGGGAGCAGCAGTGGCATAGTGGTTAAGAGCAGGTGCACTCTGATCTGGAGGAATTGGGTTTGATTTCCAGCTCTGCAGCTTGAGTTGTGGAGGCTTATCTGGGGGATTCAGATTAACCTGTGCACTCCCACACACACCAGCTGGGTGACCTTGGGATAGTCACAGATTTTCGGAGCTCTCTCAGCCCCACCCACCTCACAGGGTGTTTGTTGTGAGGGGGGAAGGGCAAAGAGGTTGTAAGCCCCTTTGAGTCTCCTACAGGAGAGAAAGGGGGGATATAAATCCAAACTCCTCCTCCTTTTCCTCCTCCTCCTCCTCCTCCTCCTCCTCTTCTTCTTTTGGGGTGGTCAAATGGAATCCCTCTTTCCCTTTTCAATTCACATTATTATATGGTGCTGTCTTGGTTTTTAGTATAAGGTAACCCTTTCCATTTCACAGCGGAACTGTCCAGAGTGCGAATCCCGCTGTCCATGAGGCTGGTTGACACGCACAGTCCTGGCGTGGGTAAGGCAGAACTGGGGCAAGGAGGCTATCCCAGTCAGGCAGCAGAGGCAGGGCGGTGAGGCGCTCGGATCGAGGCCAGCTCCCTGGGTTCTTAAAGGGCCACGTGCAAAAGAAGCGGAGCCAGTAGTGTTGGTTCTCCCCCACCCCGCAGATTTTCTTAGAAGAAAAAGGCAAACTTCAGCTTGATTTTAGTAAAAGAGAGCTGTGGCGAATATGGGTGAGGAAGTGAGTAAGTGGTGGTTGGATGTGAGGGAGGGCAGAATGAGGTGTGTGAGGATGAGCTGGATGTGGATGAGAGTATGTGCGTTGTGTGGTAGTAGTGGGTGAGGCACAGAGAGTGAAAGTTACCTGCGCGTGTGTGTGTGGGAGAACCCCACCTGATGTCTCACACGGCAAAGTGTGTATGTGTTTCACTTCCACTCGTATTACCTACCAGTATTACCTATTTACTGTTTCCACTGCTCATCTCTGCCCATCTGCATGAACTTTCTAAGCCCTCATCCCAAGCCCTCAGGCCACAGACAGACAGGCTGCACAAACATTCTAAGGGTGACAGTTAAACACAGCCAGCTTCATGGCCTGGTGCGCCAGGAAAAAGATGTTTTACCTGGCTCAGGTATGGACTTTCAGCAATTTGAAGGTCTGATTACCTGCCTGCAACAGGGAGGGACGTCATGTGAACATTTGGGGGCGATCCGTCCAGCCGTTTCGGCGTTAGGGAGTCACCAACAAACGGATGGTTAGCTTTTTATATATACATAGAAGATTGCATATCCAAAGAAGAAAAGGGAAAGAAAGGAAAAAGGAGAAAGGAAAAAATGGAGAAAGAGAAAAAGGAGAAAGAAAAAAAGAAAGTTATTGACAATCTGGAACAGGCAGAGGCGTATCTAGGGAAAATGTAGCCTGGTGCAAAATCTGAGGGGGCCCCCAATATGGGCAGCTACCACCCCCCACACAACCAAACAAGTCATTTGTCTTGAAGTGAGTTTGTGGGGGGTGATTTTCTGCCCCCCCATGACTAAATGGCTGCAGCCCAGAGACATTTGACCTTATATGGCCCCCTGGGCGGTACGCCCCTGGGAATAGGTCCGGAGGAGTGGAACCTGGAAAGGGTGGGGTTCAGGGAGGGGCTGCAACGGGTTCAATCCTTATGTCTGAGGCTGTGAATTTTGATTTGCAAAACCTTATCGCAGAAGGGCCAAACCTGCCTGAACACCCCAATCCGAACTGTGTCCTTGTACGCCTGTTGTTACCATTTCAAGAAATCCAGTGAAGAGGAGTCATTCACAGGTTTCCCAGCATCCTCCCTGGTGCGTCCCTTGTCAACCATTCCCTCATCTTTATCTTTGAGTCTCCTACAGGAGAGAAAGGGGGGATATAAATCCAAACTCCTCCTCCTCCTCCTCCTCCTCCTCCTCCTCCTCCTCCTCCTCCTCCTCCTCCTCCTCCTCCTCCATCTCCTCCTCCTCCTCCTCCTTCATCATCATCTAAGGAGATAAATTACTTGTGCTTCAACCTCTCCCCTCCCCTTTCAAAACAACTCTCATTAGAATTTATAAACAGGAGACACCATTAGTTATTTTTAGGTGAAACAAACAAAACCTCCCCACCTGTGGGCGATCTTGAGGGAAAGGCGTTCATGGAACGGCTTATGATGGAAGCAGGTCTGGATCACATAAATACTCTTCTTCAGTCATCTAGGAGAGTTGATAGGACGCTGGAGTATCTGGCAGAAATACACCATACAAATAAAGGGTTATGATTCTCAAAGCTTCTGGAAGGATTTTCTTTGCCTTCTCATTGGAGACTGTTGTACATTAGCTGGACTTCGCTACCAGCCTCTTTGAGGTTCATTTTATGAGACAAGATGAGAGTGGACTGGTGTTCTTCTGTGAGCTTTTATTGTTTTATGTTTCCGTACATTTTTTGCGTTCCCAATTTCTTTTTACCAGTAGATTCTTTTAGGTATATCCTTACAGTTTTCAAACATTTTATCCTCTGCGTTATGTTTTATTTACCTTATGCTGGTCTACGTAGGTCTGTGACTGTCCTAAATGTTGATTGATTGAATGTGCATCTTTTTCTTTTAGAAATAATGTGAGGGATTGCACCTGATTTTCCCTTGAGTTCAACAGTGGATGCTGCATATGAATATCTCCTGCTCTTTGCATTTCGTAGAGTAACTGTTGACATCTTTAAGGGGTGGGATTCAAATAATTTAACAACTGGTTGTTTGCGAGCACCATTTTAACAACCGGTTCTGCCGAAGTGGTGAGAACCGGCTGAATCCCACCACTGGTACCACCCTATCCTTGATGCAGGCACATAGCGCATGAATGGAGCATGAAAACCGAACAGAAATTTACCAGTTCATCATAGTGGGATTCCCATACCCCCTGGAGCTGGGAGTCCCCTTGTTCATCTTCTTTTCGCTCATCTACCTTCTGACAGTCTTGGGAAACCTTCTCATCCTCTTGGCCGTGGGGTCTGAGCCCCGGTTGCACAAGCCCATGTATTGGTTTCTCTGCCACTTGTCCTTCTTGGACATGACTGTCTCTTCTGTGGTGGTCCCCAAGGTGATTGCTGGATTCATAAAGGGAGGTGGGGTCATCTCCTTTGGCGGCTGCGTAACCCAGCTGTTCTTCTTCCACTTCCTGGGTTGCACAGAGTGCTTCCTCTACACCGTGATGGCTTACGACCGGTTCCTGGCCATCTGCAAGCCCCTCCGTTACAGCAGCCTCATGAACCGGAAAACCTGCCTCTGCCTGTCCTTTGGAACGTGGTTTGGTGGCTCGGTGCACTCCATGATCCAGACCACTCTGACTTTCCACTTGCCCTACGGCTGCGGAACCCAAGTGGGTTATATCTTTTGTGACATCCCAGCGGTGTTGAAACTGGCTTGCGCCGACACGTCGTTCAACGACACGGTGACTTTTGTAGACATTGGCTTCCTGGCCATGACCTGCTTCTTCCTCATCCTCACTTCCTACGTCTACATCATCTCTGCCATCCTGAGGATCCGAAGCGCTGAGGGCCGACGGCGGACGTTCTCCACTTGCGCCGCCCACATCACTGTGGTCGTGACGTACTATGTCCCGTTGGTGTTCATCTACCTCAGGCCGGATTCGCAGGACCCCCTAGATGGCGTGGTGGCTGTCTTCTACACCACCGTGACGCCACTTCTGAACCCAGTCATATACACCCTGAGGAACAAAGAGATGAAGTGTGCTTTAAAGAGGTTGTGGGTGAGAAAGACCTCTGCACCAATAGAATCATTCGCCATTCAGTGAAAAGGACTTCCATGTTCATGAACTGTGACTGAGCATAAAACAGGCATCATATCTGGTCGTTGTGGTTTTTCCGGGCTGTGTGGCTGTGGTCTGGTAGGTCTTGTTCCTAACATTTCACCTGTATCTGTGGTTGGCATCTTCAGAGTTGTGTCACAGAAGGAAGTCTGTTACACACTGTAACAGACTTCCCTATGTGATACACCTCTGTTACACACTGTAACAGACTTCCCTATGTGATACACCTCTGTTACACACTGTAACAGACTTCCCTATGTGATACACCTCTGTTACACACTGTAACAGACTTTCCTATGTGATACACCTCTGTTACACACTGTAACAGACTTCCCTATGTGATACACCTCTGTTACACACTGTAACAGACTTTCCTATGTGATACACCTCTGTTACACACTGTAACAGACTTCCCTATGTGATACACCTCTGTTACACACTGTAACAGACTTCCTGTGTGATACACCTCTGTTACACACTGTCACAGACTTCCCTATGCGATACACCTGTGAAGATGGCAGCCACAGATGCAGGCGAAACGTTAGGAACAAGATCTACCAGACCACGGCCACACAGCCCGGAAAACCCACCATGACCAGTCGAATCCGGCCATGAAAGCCTTTGACAAGGCATTATATCCTTTCCACAGACAATATAAATGTATTGATTTTCCAGTGGGACCTGGGGTCTAGGTTTACCAACTCCAGATTGGGAAATTCTGAGAGATTTGAGGGAGAGGAAGGAAAAGTTTGGGAAGGGACCTTAGCTGAATATAATGTTATTTTCTCCCGGGGATTGACAGTGTGGAATTCAGTTGTATGTTCACAATCTCTCCACCCCACATCCCCTGAGGTTGGCCGCCCTATTAGGTAGGAAGACTTTGTCTTTGTCTAAAGAATGTTCCAAGTTCTTTTTCTCTCTTAGAGGTCAGGGGGGAGAGCATGGGATAATCATGACATTCAGAAGGAAAGAGAAGGGGGGGAGGGGGTGCATTTGTGTACGTTTTTTTATATATTTATGTACAGATTTCTATGGTGCCTCTCAACTGACGGGCTCCTGGGGTGACAAATGATACGCAAAATCCAAAACAAGACTGCTTGATTCAAAACCCATTCAGCGTAGTGTAAGAAACCAAGAACTGAAATGGGAAAAAGCAAAAACGAAGTAAATTGTTTGTGTTTGACAGTTTGTGCTTGAAAGGTAAACAGTTTTCCTGCATTCCAGTTTGGGTTGCCAAATTCCAGGTGGGGGCTGGAGAGCGCCTGTTATTACAATTGATCTCCAGGCGACAGAGATCAAAGGGCCTCTTTGAAATCCCTCCCCCCAAACCCCCAAACTCAGGTTCCACCTCACAACTTTCTGAGCTGCTGTTCACACAGTTTTGGGTAAATCTTGTCAAATGATTTCCATTAACTGGCTGTTGTGGGTTCTTGTTGTTAATCTTGATTGTTAATATTTATATCAGGTAAGCCTCTACAGCTCAGGCCGCAGAGCTGGGATTCAAACCGGTTCCTCCAGAAGACATGTTTCTCTCCATGGCACCATGATCTTTGTTAACAATAAAAACATTTTTATTCCAAGACAATCAAAGGAGTGTTTTCTTGGCTATTCCTTCCTCAAGTGGCTTGATCTTTTTTTGGTATGTTTTTAATGACCTTGTTTTTGTCAAACTGCTGAATGCGGGGGGAGGGGGGGAAGGTTTCCTAATTTAAATATAAAACAAATGACGAAAAGAGGGAGGGAAATTCTGTGACATTCACTATGCAAATAGCAGATTCTATCCAGAAATCTGTGGGTGAGCTGTATCCAAATCACTCACTGGGAAACTGCATTTCAGCAGATCAAAGATGGTTGGTTCCATCATCTTTGATGGGTCTGGTCACTGGTCAAGGAGGAGAAAGGAAAGGTGTAGTGGTTAAGAGCAGTAAACTCTAATCTGGAGACCCGGGTTTCATTCCTGACTCCTCCACCTGAGCAGCGGACTCTTAGCAGGTGAATGAGATTTGTTTCCCCACTCCTACGCATGAAACCTACTTGATGACCCTGGGCTAGTCACATTATCTCAGAACTCTCTCAGCCTCACCCACCTCACAAGATGTCTGCTGTGGGGAGAGGAAGGGAAGGAGTTTGTAAACGGTACAAATGGAATGGAAATGAATCATGGAGCTTTGCAGGTTTCTTGGCTGAGGACCCACAGGACTACCTCTGCTTTGTCAGGTATCCCAGAAAGTGGAGAGCAGTGAATCCACGTACCAGCGGGAGGGAGTTTGTTTGAGTGTTCAGGCAGGGGTCCAAAGGGAGGTGTTCCCAGAGGGTGCATGGATATATAGTATGGCTCCTAAAGAGCTCCACCATATTGAAGATCATGTTCCTGCCCATCCACTACAGTTTCTGGGGAGGTGAGTGCATCTAAGAACGTAAGAACATAAGAACTAGCCTGCTGGATCAGACCAGAGTCCATCTAGTCCAGCATTCTGCTACTCGCAGTGGCCCACCAGGTGCCTTTGGGAGCTCACGTGCAGGATGTGAAAGCAATGGCCTTCTGCTGCTGCTGCTCCCGAGCACCTGGTCTGCTCAGGCATTTGCAATCTGAGATCAAGGAGGATCAAGATTGGTAGCCATAGATTGACTTCTCCATAAATCTGTCCAAGCCCTTTTTAAAGCTATCCAGGTTAGTGGCCATCACCACCACCTGTGGCAGCATATTCCAAACACCAATCACACGTTGCATGAAGAAGTGTTTCCTTTTATTAGTCCTAATTCTTCCCCCCAGCATTTTCAATGAATGCCCCCTGTTCTAGTATTGTGAGAAAGAGAGAAAAATTTCTCTGAATTCAGTTTCTGTGAAGACTACATCCCATCAGCTCGTCTGCTTTGTAGAGTGTGCTTTTTTCCTACACGCTGAAATCTCTATTTCATAGGACTTTTGTCCACATAGATCCAACCCCTACATTTCAGAATCTAGAATGTTGGCCATTAGATAACGTGCACAGAAAAATGCTGAGAATGATGTTCAACAGAATCTCTCCATCTAGTTGTGTAATTAAATGCTACCTAGTCCCAGCTGCAAAGGACTTGACTTTAGTAACTCAGTAAGCATAAAAAGGCTCATGCTATTCATGCTGAAAGGAATTTAAATTAACTGGAAGTAAGTGTGAATCTACACTGAAAATCTGAGGGGATCTTCTGTCTTCAAAGAAAAATTCAACTACTAGTATTTCCCTACAGGTCTCAGATTGAGGAATTTAGCTGGTTGGGTTCAGATACTGTTTTTATCAACATTTTTCAGAGAGATTCTTTTTTTCACATCTAATGGGAGATTCAGCTCTGGCTGGAAGGAATGGTTGATTCCTCAGAATTAGAAACTGTAAATTAGAATTAGAAACTGTAAATTAGAATTAGAAACTGTAAATTAGAATTAGAAACTGTAAATTAGAAACTGTAAAAATATCTCTTTTCAAAGTCTGAGAGGATGAAATAGGAGGTGAAAGTAGGGGTGGGTAGCGTGGTGGCCAAGTTTGCAGATGATACCAAATTATGTAGGGTGGTGAGAACCACAAAGGATTGCGAAGAGCTCCAAGCGGACCTTGATAAATTAGGTGAGTGGGCTCAGAAATGGCAAATGCAGTTCAATGTAGCAAAATGCAAAGGGATGCATATAGGGGCAAAAAATCCAAACTTCATATACACGCTACAGGGGTCAGTGCTATCAGTCACAGACCAGGAAAGGGATTTAGGCGTCTTAGTTGATAGTTCCATGGGAATGTCAACTCAAATGCATGGCAGCTGTGAAAAAGGCAAACTCTATGCTGGGGATCATTAGAAAAGGAATTGATAATAAAACTGCAAAGATTGTCATGCGTTCCTTTATATAAAGCAGTGGTGCGACCTACGGCACTTGGAGTACTGTGTCCAGTTCTTGGTCGCTGCATCTCAAAAAAAGGATATTGAAGAGATAGAAAAAGGGTGCAGAGAAGGCAAGCAACGAGGATGATTGAGGGACTGGAGCACCTGCCTTCCTATGGAGGAGAGGCGGCAGCGTTTGGGACTCTTTAGTTTGGAGAGGAGACGCCTGAGGGGGGGATATGCAGGATTTTGGAAGTCTATAAAATTATGCATGGGGTAGAAAATGTTGACAGAGAGAATTTTTTCTCTCTTTCTCACAATACTAGAACTGGGGGCATTCATTGAAAATGCTGGGGGGAAGAATTAGGACTAATAAAAGGAAACACTTCTTCACACAACGTGTGATTGGTGTTTGGAATATGCTGCCACAGGAGGTGGTGATGGCCACTAACCTGGATAGCTTTAAAAGGGGCTTGGACAGATTTATGGAGGAGAAATCGATCTATGGCTACCAATCTTGATCCTCCTTGATCTGAGATGGAAAATGCCTTAACAGACCAGGTGATCGGGAGCAGCAGCAGCAGAAGGCCATTGCTTTCACCTCCTGCATGTGAGCTCCCAAAGGCACCTGGTGGGCCACTGTGAGTAGCAGAGAGCTGGATTAGATGGACTCTGGTTTGATCCAGCTGGCTTGTTCTTATGTTCTTAAATAGGAGGTGAACCAAAAGAGAGGTGTCAGTCACTCGGACAGGCTTATAAATAGAGTTACCACATCCCAAGAATTCTTCTGTGCCTTTATCAGCTCTATCGTGGGAAGGAAGTAAACTTGCCTTGGGGGTCTTCCTCCATCTCTTCTACACAAATCCATTCAGCAAACAACACAGCCTACTTAGAAGCAAACATCTATTATGTGTGGCCAAAGGCTATCACGCAGTATATTTAAGTGCATAAACTATCAGCCTAATAAATGAATTCCCTTTCTGCAGTTCAGGGTAGCAGAGACACGTGAGAAACGTAGTCAATCGATCGCACAGTCACTGAAGACATTTTCAAAATGTCAGAGCACCATTTTAAAAGGGGATTCATGTAAAAATGTTTTGAGCTTGGCAAGTAAACATTTGAGGATGAAAACAATGCAGAACTCCGTGGAGGAACTGTTTTATTTTCTGCCTCGAAATGTTTTAAATGAATTGTGTGGAAAGGGCATTAGTCTTGTCTATGCCCTTTTCAACATCAAAAACCAAAGAGATGTGGATAAATCTTCCACATCTTCTTGGATCTTCTTTATGCTAAATGCTCCACCAGGTCCTAGAGCAGGGGCTGATGGGATTTGTAGTCCATGAACATCTGGAGAGCCGCAGGTTGCAGACCCCTGTCCTAGAGCCTGCCGTCCGATTCTCTGCTCACATCAGAGAATTTTATTTAAGTGCCACTTGTGTGAAAACCATTATTGCCTGCACTGGTAAACATAGATCTTTGTAAAAAAATAATAATTTACATAACCCCAGACAGATCTTAGCAAGACTTCCCTTTTGATAAAGTTGTACCCACCATTTTGTTTCCCATTCATGCCGCAGGAAACAAAATGGTGAGCTAATAGCTAATCTAAGAAGAAGAAGAAGAGTTTGGATTGATATCCCCCCTTTCTCTCCTGCAGGAGACTCAAAGGGGCTTACAATCTCCTTGCCCTTCCCCCCTCACAACAAACACCCTGTGAGGTAGGTGGGGCTGAGAGAGCTCCGAGAAGCTGTGACTAGCCCAAGGTCACCCAGCTGGCGTGTGTGGGAGTGCACAGGCTAATCTGAATTCCCCAGATAAGCCTCCACAGCTCAGGCGGCAGAGCTGGGAATCAAACCCGGTTCCTCCAGATTAGATACACGAGCTCTTAACCTCCTACGCCACTGCTGCTCCTGATGATCTTTTTACAAAGATTGATGTTTACCAGTGCAGGCAATGATGGTTTTGATGCAGGGTTTTGATCTGAATTTGGAAAATTAGTCCCTGTCCATTGATTTGAGTTATCCAGTGGTGGGATTAAAATAATTCAACGACTGGTTGTTTACAAGAACCATTTTAACGTCCGGTTCTGCCGAAGTGGTGCGAACCGGCTGAATCCCACCACGGGAGCTATCCCTAATGTGATTGTGCTGTGGATCTTTTCTCTCTCTGATTTGATTGAAACTTTCCCCCCCTTCTGTCAGATGGAGCCAGGAAACCGAAGCGGAGTGAAGGTGTTCATTCTTGGGGGCCTACCAAACACCAGCCAATTCCCTGTTCTGTTCTTCCTCATCTTCTTGGTCGTATACTTGATGACCGTGCTAGGCAACCTCCTGATCTTCTTCACCATCCTGTCGGAAGCCCAACTTCATCGTCTCCCGATGTACTTCTTCCTCGGCAACCTCTCCTTCCTGGACACCTGTCTCTCCACTGTCACGGTCCCCAAAATCTTAGCTGGTTTCATAGTGGCCAGACATAGGACCATCTCCTTCACAGGCTGCCTCATCCAACTTTACACCTTCCACTTCCTGGCAAGCACCGAATGTTTCCTTTACACCGTGATGGCGTACGACCGCTACCTTGCCATCTGCCGCCCATTGAACTATGCCATGCTCATGAACAGGAAAGTCTGCTCTGGGCTGGCTGCTGGCACCTGGATCACTGGTTCCGTCCATGCCGCCATACATACCAGCCTAACCTTTCGCTTGCCCTACTGCGGCCCCAACCAAGTTGACTATTTCTTTTGCGACATCCCCCCCATGTTAAAGCTGGCCTGCGCTGACACCTCTGTGAACCACACCGTCATATTAGCCAACATTGGGATTGTAGCCGCTGGCTGTTTTATGCTCATATGTGTCTCCTATGTGTACATTGTGGTGGCCATTTTGAAAATCCAAACAATGCAGGGAAGACACCGGGCCTTCTCCACGTGCAGTGCTCACCTCACCGTGGTGATACTATATTATGGGCCTCCCATCTTTATATATATGTTCCCGTCTTCAAGTGACTCGACCTATGGGGCCCTGGCTGTCTTCTACACTATCATCACCCCCATGTTGAACCCATTCATATATACGCTGAGGAACAAGGAAGTGAAAAGATCTCTGTCCAGATGGTTAAGTGGACACTCGGTTCTTCAGGAGAGATAGAGCTGGAAATGTATTGGAGACATTACATCTAGGTATATCGGAGTGGGTTGTGAGGGGCGGAATCTTCCTGTGGATCTAGAAGGACGTTCAAGTGAACTGAGGTGCAGAACACGGGGGGGGGTGTGTGTGTGTTTGATCCCATCCCCCCGAAAATATATGGCTCATTCCGCACATGCAAAATAATGCACTTTCAAACTGCTTTCAGTGCTCTTTGAAGCTGTGCGGAATAGCAAAATCCACTTGCAAACAGTTGTGAAAGTGGTTTGAAAACACATTATTTTGCATGTGCGGAAGGGGCCTATGTGAAATATGGGGTTTTTAATGATCTATACACAGGGTGATGTTTTAGAGAGCAACCTGAACATTTCTTCTTGTATAGGTGGTATATACGTGGCTTCCCACTGAAGCAATTGGTGTAACTTCTGGGCTGGAAACCACAACTTGGTGCTTGCAGTGTTGATCATCTTGGGCACCCTTCTTCTTTTGTGTGTATAAATTCTGCACACCTTGGATTTCAAGGTTTTTAAGTACCCGTTCAACCATCACAATCAATTATTATTTAGAAAAAAGCATGTAATATTCCAATACCCTTACCTGGATGTCCTAGACCAGCTTTTGGAAGCTAAGCTGGCTTAGTTTTGGTTAGTATGTGAATGAGAGACCACTGAGAAAATCATGTACTTTAATTAGAAATAGGTTTTTTTAAAAAAGTACAGCGCAGACTGAAATATTTAATTGTTCCTTGTGGTTTGAAGTGACACAGTCCAGGAATGAAGACACCAGAGGAAACTTCTGCTCATCTCCTTCGATGTGAGAATGTCATTCCTACACTCATTTCACCCACTTGCTTGGAAACACAGGACTTCTGTCTCATTGCCCCTATGCGCCGGGGGCCAAAAGGTTATACTAGGCCATTTGGTGTGGAAATGTTATACAATTCACATTATCTTGGTCTACCCATCTGCTCTGAACCCTGCCTTGTTCATTTCATTAGCGAGAGACCTGTAGGGACGCAGACGCTCCGTGTGGCGTGTGGTGCTAATGACATAGAAAAAGTTACCTCCGAGTGGCGTAGCCAAACATACAACTCGGCGATGCCTGCGAAGCAATTCTGACCTGTGACAACTTCGCACCTGTGCCTGCTATACCTGTTGCTACATACTCTGCCATAATTGGCCCAGAGGGAATTGTCTCATTTAAACCAGCTGCATTGGCCAAGTGCCACTTTGGTGGAGACGGAAATTGCTTTGGGCCCTGAATTCTCTCTGCGGCTCTGGGAGCTTTTAGACACTGTTGCGCTTAGTGACTTTGCCTAATGAGACACTGGAGGGATTTGAGTTCCAGACCCTGCTTCATTAGCCACGGGGAACTGCAGGCCACGAAAGTTGCCAGCGGCAAAGGAGATAATTAAAGATGCAGCAAAGTTGAGAATTGCCGGTGCCTTTGCTAAGATCTAGTGAGGATCAGAAGTTCACATGGAAACGCTGTATCTTAGCAACTTGGACACTAAAAGTTACCCATGAAAGAGGAAGTTGGCCAAGAAGGTTTTCTTTCTGATATCAGACACTTGAACGCTTAGCAATTATTTGCCCTGCCAGAGCTATAACAATTCTGTGGGAATTTGGAAACATTACAGAGAACCTCCACTAGGGGCAGCACTCAGCTTCCAGATCAGCTTAGCTTTCTATTTTAACAAAGTAAATTAAAAACCATATTCAAACAATATCTCCATTTCTGTTCCATTAGATAACTTTGAATAGAACCTGCTGGCACAGAGAACAGCATTAGGTCTGAGATTAAGAAGAGCCTTCATTGTGAAACATTGCTTTTTATCGGGTTACAATTATAACCTATATGGGCTTGAAAAAGGATAACGAAATAAAACCATATCCAGATATGGATTTATAGCACCTCAAAAGCTTCCCCTGTTGAATTTATGGAAATTATTTCTAAAGTTATCTAATGGAACAGAATTTGAGATATTGTTTGAATATGGTTTGAGATTCACTTTGTTATGACTCATGTGTTGAGTAGATGTACACGAAGGTGTAGTATCTGTAACAATGTCTTCAATATACACCTACCTCGCAAATAGGGTAGCCTTCTATTTTATCTAGCAACTTTCTGGTCCTTATGACAGCTGCAAAGCAGATGTCACAAATCTGGTGCAATTGTAACCTCTACCTGTGGGTTCTGTGGGGCAGAACTTGGAATGAGTTTGCAACAACAAATTTTAAAAACAAAATGGTTTACTTTCTTAACATATAACATCAACATTTACATCACACTTCAGGTTGCATTTTCAAGTCCTTATATTTACAGTCTACTGATACTGCCAAGTCCAATTCTTCTTTGCAAGTGGGTTGGCTCCTGAAGACTCCAAGGGCTTGATGAAGGTTTCCAGGAGAACTCTCACCCATTACAACCACAAAAAACAACAACCCTGAAACAATAAACTCCAACATTTACAACATAGCAAAAATAAACAACTACCTTCCCACTAGTTCCCAACAACATTGCAGTTACCTTAACAAGGTGTTAAGGGCTTAAACCAATTGGCCATGCTGACAGAGGCTGATGGGAATTGTAGTTCCTGAACATCTGGAGAGCCACAGGTTCCCTACCCCTGGCTTAAACAAATCAAGGTCCGAGTCTGGTAGCCTTCTCTCCTCCAAACTACATGAGCTCTGCAGCCTCCTGCTGCTTTGAGTCTCCACCCCTTTCTGGATCAACCCATTCTGAGCATGGGGGTTACACAATCTCAGATACTAGAGCAGTTTGTAGGCAGCATGTCTATTTTCACCTATCATGATTCTGTCTGTCAGGCTCATCAAAATATGAGGCCTTGCTCCAGGTTAGCCAGGCAATCAATGAGAGGCTTGGTGCCAGGACACGGAGCCTGTGATATTACAAGCTGTGTGTTATCACTTCCAGAGAAAACCAGAAAGTGACATAGGGTGGCTCTAGAAATTGCTGGGCTCTATAGTAAAAACCATAGAGCAGCGGTTCTCAACTTGTGGGTCGAACAAGACCCCCTTTGGGGGTCGAACGACCCTTTCACAGGGGTCGCCTAAGACCATCGGAAAACACATATTTCCCAAGGTCTTAGGAACCGAGACGCAAATAATTTTATGGTTGGGGGTCACCACAACATGAGGCACTGTATTAAAGGGTTGTGGCATTAGGAAGGTTGAGAACCACTGCCATAGAGCTTCCAGTGATTCCTAGAGCTATAGTCTGTCATTTCCTGGGGTGGAAACCTCCTCCACTCCAACTACTGATGTGGCAAGAATTAAACAGAGATCAGTTTCCATGAAGAAAAATAGCTGCTTTGGAAGGGGAGCTCTAGGGCATTTTACCCTATTGTTCTGTCCCTCCTTCTCCCGGAAGTCCATTCTCCAAATCTCCAGGTATTCCTCCAACCTGGAGCTGGCATCCCTAGTTGTCAACCTCCTGGTTGGACCTGGAGAACTGTGGGAATTATACCTGGTCTCCAGACAACAGGGTGGGGTGGGGTGGGAAGGGGGGAACTCTTTTTCCATAAACATTCACTTCAGATTTCCTATTCCCCCATTCCACTGAAGGAGTGAAATATTAAATGCATCACATCAAACTTGATGAGACAAACAGGTCCTTCGGTGATTACCGTGTTTCCCCGAATATATGACAGTGTCTTATATTAATTTTTGCTCCCAAAGATGTGCTATGTCTTATTTTCAGGGGATGTCTTATTTTTCCTGGTGTTCTGTTCGTCGGACATGCTTCCAAACAAAAACTTTGCTATGTCTTACTTTTGGGGGATGCCTTATATTTCGCACTTCAGCAAAACCTCTACTATGTCTTATTTTTCGGGGATGTCTTATATTAGGGGAAACAGGGTATTAGCTATGATGGCTAAATGGAGGATCCATGTATAGAGGCAATATACCTTTGAATTCCAGTTTCTAGGAAGGAAGCAATGAGTAAGAACTGTAGATTGCATGGTGTATTTCCAAGCATCCTTTGGTTAGCCAGTTCAGGAAACAGGTTGCTGGATTAGACATAAAAAATAGCTCTCTGATGTTATCTGATTCTGAGTCCTCCTTGGGGCAGAGTGGAACTGAATAGAGACTGAACAGCCCGATTCTGTAGATTTATTCCCCCTTTGTTCCACATACCTCTTGCTTCTGATTGGCTGGGTGTAGCAACAGGAACCTCGTGTGTGAATTATGATTCAATTGTGATGTTTCCTGAGCTGAAAAATTCAGCTCCACCACTTGGGTCTTCAGCAAGAGCAGTCAGAGATCATATTGAAGATGTCCCCAAGGGTTCTGCTGGTGCTACTGTTAGTGTTTGTTGGTGGTAAGTACTGAGTATCCCCTCTCCTATGTAATCTAATCCTCTCTTCTCCAACAGTGCAGTGTCTCGCATTAATTTTTATTTGTTCATGCAAACACAAACATCGTAAAAATCAAATGCAAATACAAACACAAAACTCCATAAAAACAAATGGTTGCAAACCACCCACTTAACCATCCTAACTAATGGAAATTAAGTCCAAATGCCAAGGCTCATTCTGCACATGCAGAATAATGCACTTTCAAACTGCTTTCAGTGCTCTTTAAAGCTGTGCGGAATAGCAAAATCCACTTGCAAACAGTTGTGAAAGTGGTTTGAAAATGCATTATTTTGCATGTGCGGAAGGGGCCCAAAAGAACTTTTTCCATTCTCGTATTGGACCATCAATTATCTAATTTGTATAATAATTTTTTTTGATAAAAAGTTAACTGTACCGAATTATAAAACTCTTTTACTTTACCAATTCAATCGTGCCAGTTAGGAGCGACTTTTTGATTCCAATTTCTTTGCAAAAAAAAAAATCAATCTTGCAGCAGTAATCGTATGAAGAGCTATAATCCTTTTGTCTGTGGGAAAGTTCGGTAAATAATTTAAATTTGAAAAGTTTCTGGAGTAAATGGCATTGGTTTTTCCATACCAGTTGATGGCGTTTTCACAACTTGTGACCAAAACGATGAAGCACGGCTACGTTCCCGCCATAAATGGAAAACTCCGCTGCAAAACCAACAGCCTATTTTCCTTTGTTTTGTTCATTTTGGCTAATCTCTTCTCTCCACTTCCAGGGATTTCCAAGATCTATCCTGATGGATAGTTTGTTCAAAAATACTCTGAATTAACTACACATTATTCTCATGCAGGGGTCAGGTGCCAAGTCCAGGTGAACCAGAGCTGGCTGGTGTTCACCAGGGAAGGAGAGACCGCTAGCATTGCCTGCAAGTACGAAACTAGCTCTTTCTACAGTTTGCAGTGGTACAGGCAATTCCCGGGAGAAGGACCAACACATCTGCTCACGATAGTGGGAGAGGAAGTCAGAAAGGGACCCAACTTCAGTGCTGTGCTCAAAAAAGACAAGAAGACGAGTCATCTGCACATCTCAGGAGTCCAGCACAAAGACACAGCCACCTACTTCTGCGCTGTGGAAGCACAATGAGACAGGTGCACTGGAAACTTGGGCAAAAACTTTGCAGTCTGAGAGAGAAGTTGACTTTTCAGACTCCTGGCCTGCTTTGTGCTTGGGAATCAGATTTTATACTGGAAGTTCATCAATATGGTTTTCACTGGCCAGTGAAGAAGGAGGAACAGGTGTCCCTTCCATGAAATGGGATCTTTTTTGGGATGCTGAATTCGGTGCTCAGGGCTAAGTCCGTGCCTGCAGAATCTGATCGCGGAACTATAGCATCCACGTATCCACGCCTGGGCACAGTATTCATATCGGTGCCTTTCTGCAATTGACCCTTTTATTTGGCATGTAAATGTTACACATTTGCCCTCTCCATCCTTCTCTGCACTAGTTTACGTTACTATTTATTTATCTATTTAAAGCATCACTAAGTCCCCTTTCCACCCAATAGGGGCCCTAAGACAGGGTGTGTGTGTGTGTAAAATCATAGAATCATAGGCCCCTTCCGCACACGCAAAATAATGCGTTTTCAAACCACTTTCACAACTGTTTGCAAGTGGATTTTGCCATTCCGCACAGCTTCAAAGAGCACTGAAAGCAGTTTGAAAGTGCATTATTCTGCAAGTGCGGAATGAGCCATAGAGTTGGAAGAGACCACAAAGCCATCAAGTCCGACCCCCTGCCACACATAATCAAAGCACTCCTGACATATGTTCATCCAGCCTCTGTTTAAAAACCTCCAAAGAAGGAAACTCCACCACTCTCCGAGGCAGTGAATTCCACTGTCGAACAGTCCTGACAGTCAGAAAGTTCTTCCTAATGTTTAGGTGGAATAGCTTTTCCTGCACCTTGAATCCATTACTCCGGGTCCTAGTCTCTGAGGCAGCAGAAAACAAGCTTGCTCCCTCTTCAACACGGCATCCCTTCAAATATCTAAACACGGCTTTCATGTCATCCCCTTAACCTTCTCTTCACCAAACTAAACATCCCCAGCTCCCTAAGTCTCTCTTCGCAGGGCATGGATTCCAGACCTTTGACCATTTTGGTTGCCCTCCTCTGGACACGTTCCAGCTTGTCAATATCCTTCTTAAGACCCAACATGAGATGAATTGACTCAGTTGAGGAAACCGCAGGCCTAAATTTGAAAGATTTGAGCAAGGCTGCCAACGACAGGACGTTTTGGAGGACATTGGCCCCTTCCGCACATGCAGAATAATGCAGTTTCAATCCACTTTTACAATTGTTTTTTCAATCCACTTTTTACAATTTTGCTATTTTGCACAGTAAAACCCAGCTTCAAAGTGCATTGAAAGTGGACTGAAAGTGCATTATTCTGCATGTGCGGAAGGGGCCATTGATTCATAGGGTCACACACAGATCTGCAGCACAAAACTTGGACAACTGTACAGGAATAAAATGGCTGTCCCCAAATTATTCAGTGCTACAAGTGGGATGAGATACCTTTACTAGGAATCTTTATTTTTTGCTCTCCCTTGCTGCCACCTAGTGGTGATTCTTCTCCACTCTCCGAGCCGTCGGTTCTCTTTGCTAAAGCTGGTCTTGGAATCAGGCATAGCTGTAAAGGAAAGAGAAAGTGTTCCAAATCAACCTTCCTGCTCTCAGAGATTTTTTAAACTTGAGGAATCCTGAGCCCAAGTTTGCAGACAGGACGGGGCTTTTTGGAGGAGAGGGCCATCAATTGCTGTTGGCTTTGATGATGAAATAGAGCCTCCGTGTCCAGAGGCAGTAACCCTTTGAATGTCAGTACAGACAGGCGGAAACTTTAGTCTCTGTGCCTTGATTGTAGACCTTCTCGGGACATCTGATTCACCAGGGTGGGAAACAGAATGCTGGACCAGATGAGTTGGTCGGATCCTGTACGGCTGGACCACATACATTTAATTTTTCTTAATGCCCTGACTTTCTTCCTGACTGGAAATCCCAGTGGCTTATCGCATCACTGAATCCTGACAACAACAACCTTGCGAGGTAGTCTAGGCTGAGAGATTATGGTGGGCCTGGGATCACCCAGAAAAGTTGCAGGGTAGACACCTCTGAGCTGAGAAGTTTCTTTGAGGTTTGGGGATAGAGACAGGCTAAGGTTTGTGGGTTTGTGGGAGGGAGGTACTTTATCTGGATCGAGTGTGATAGCAGCCACACTCCACAACGGCCATTTTCTCTGAGGTAACTGATTCCTGTGGCCTGGGGCTTGGTAGGAATTGCAGGAGGTTCATAAGGCAGAGGAAGGCTTCAAATCCGGCTGTCCTAGGCCCTAATCTGACACTCTACGTACCCCCACCACTTGGAAATTCCTCTACCCCACACAGTGGCGTATCTAGGAAAAATGTAGCCCGGGGCAAAATCTGGGATTTCTGCCTCGCCACCCCACCCCCGTATGGGCGGCCACCCTCCCCAACCACAACCAAACAACTGTCTTTTGCACCAGGTCAAAGAAGAAGAAGAAGAAGAAGAAGAAGAAGAAGAGGAGGAGTAGTAGTAGTAGTAGTAGTTTGGATTTATATCCCCCTTTCTCTCCTGTGGGAGACTCAAAGGGGCTTACAATCTCCTTGCCTTTCCCCCCTCCTTGCCTTCCCCCCCTTGCCTTTCCCCCCTGTGAGGTGGGTGGGGCTGAGAGAGCTCCTTAGAGCTGTGACTAGCCCAAGGTCACCCAGCTGGCGTGTGTGGGAGTGCACAGGCTAATCTGAATTCCCCAGATAAGCCTCCACAGCTCAAGGGGCAGAGCAGGGAATCAAACCCGGTTCGTCCAGATTAGAATGCACCTGCTCTTAACCACTATGCCGCTGCTGCAGTTTCATAGAGCTGAAGAATGGAGGAGGAGGAAGGGTGTGGGGGGCAATTTTCCGCCCCCGCCACGTGACTAAAATGCAGCCTGGGGACATTTGACCCCATACGTCTCTCTGGGCCCATGGTGGCGAACCTTTGGCACTCCAGATGTTATGGACTACAATTCCCATCAGCCCCTGCCAGCACAGACAATCGGCCTTGCTGGCAGGGGCTGATGGGAATTGTAGTCCATAACATCTGGAGTGCCAAAGGTTCGCCACCACTGGTGGTATGCCCCTGAACACACTTTAAGCCCATGACCTGAGCACAGACTGCCGTTTCCTTGATTCCTCAGAGGGCAGGAACCCAAACACGCCCACGAGGCTGTGGTCTTGGCTGGGGCTCTGTCAGCAACACACAAGACAGCAGCTCATCTCTCACATCAGTCAGCCTAAAGATGAGGATATTGGTGGTGATAGTCATGGCTCAGCTGCTGGCTGGATCCACAGGTATCTTGGGTCCCCAAATAAACGAGAGGGTTTGGATCGCAGCAGTCAGGGCCTGGGGCTTCGTCGGTTTTGACAGGAAGTGCAGCCCGATCTTAGGAGTTTTTATTCAGAAGTTAGTCCCAGCGTGTTGCAAAGAACTGAAGTAAGTCACTGTGTGGTCTCAGGCAGAGTTACAGCCATTGCGAATCCAATTTGTGTTGTCTAAGTCCACTATGCAGTCTCTCCATTGAGTCAGCAGTGTGACAGGGCAGCCAAGAAAGCCAATGCAATTCTGGGATGCATCAATAAGAGTATAGTGTCTAGATCGAGGGAAGGGTGTTTGTTGTGAGGGGGGAAGGGCAAGGAGATTGTAAGCCCCTTTGAGTCTCCTAAAGGAGAGAAAGGGGGGATATAAATCCAAACTCCTCCTCCTCCTCCTCTTCCTCCTCTTCTTCCTCCTCCTCCTCCTCCTCCTCCTCCTCCTCCTCCTCCTCTTCTTCTTCTTCTTCTTCTTCTTCTTCTTCTTCTTCTTCTTCTTCTTCTTCTTCTTCTTCTTCTTCTTCTTCTTCTTCTTCTTCTTCTTCTTCTTCTTCTTCTTCTTCTTCTTCTTCTAATTGTACCACTCTATTCTGCCTTGGTCAGAGCTCACCTGGAGTACTGTGTTCAGTTCTGGGCACCAAAATTTAAGAAGGATATTGAGAAGCTGGAACGTGTCCAAAGGAGGCCAACCAAAATGGTAACAGGTCTGGAATCCATACCCTACAAAGAGAGGCTTAGGGAGCTGGGGATGTTTGGTCTGGAGAAGATAAGGTTAAGGTGGGGGGGACATGATAGCTGTGTTTAAATATTTGAAGGGATGCCTTGTCAAAGAGGGAGCAAACTTGTTTTCTGCTAGAGACTAGGACATGGAGTAATGGATTCAAGGTGCAGGAAAAGAGATTCCACCTAAACATTAGAAAGAACTTCCTGACAGTCAGGGCTGTTCGATGGTGGAATGCACTGCCTCGAATGGTGGAGTCTCCTTCTTTGGAGGTTTTTAAACAGAGGCTGGATGAACATATGTCAGGAGTGCTTTGATTATGTGTTCCTGCATAACAGGGGGTTGACTTTAATAGCCCCTGTGGTCTCTTCCAACTCTATGATTCTATGAAACCTGTTGGTTAGACTGGAGGGACACTGCAGAGGTTAGCACTATAAGAAGACATTAGGCTTGAATTTTTGGAGAAAGAAAACGCTATTAATCTAAACATCTACAAGCAGTAATTGTGACTCTTTCTTTCTTTCTTTCTTTCTTTCTTTCTTTCTTTCTTTCTTTCTTTCTTTCTTTCTTTCTTTCTTTCTTTCTTTCTTTCTTTCTTTCTTTCTTTCTTTCTTTCTTTCTTTCTTTCCAGGTGAGTCAAGCCAGAAGGATTCTGTCTCCCAAGATCCATCAGCTTCGGCCCAGGAGGGAGATCCTATCCAACTCAACTGCTCTTATTCGGGAACCGAGTACAGCCTACAGTGGTACAAGCAGTACCCTGGAGGCCGGCTTCACTTTCTGGCTTTATTGAGTACCTCAACCTCTAAACGTGACGACTCTTTTGTAATGAGTCTGGACACAAAGAGCAGAAAGTCCTCCTTGTATCTGAACAGCACGCGGCTGGATGACTCTGCTGTGTACTTTTGTGCCATGGCTCACAGTGGTACATAGACACATCCTGCTTATGACAGAAAGGGGGGAATAAAGCTTTACAGAGATCAGAAACGTGACAGATTTTCAGGTTTCCAACTCAGCTTTTTCTCCTTTGGACCTTTTCCAGCATAACTTTCCAGCCTGAATTCAGGTCCTCTGTCCTTTTTCCACTTGCTAGATTACTATTAGCTGTGTTCCTACCTGGCTTATCTGCTTTCATAATAGGAACAGAGAAGGAAAATCAAAACAGGCCTGTCACAAATTCATAGGTCTGCCGCCCGGTTTTAGAAATCCAGATTGTGTTTTGTGATTCCCTCCCCCCAAATTCATTCTGGAGCACTTTAAAAGGGGGTTAATCGCAGAGAATGGTTCTACTGGCGACATTTAGCCCCGGTTTGCAGTGCGGGGAATTTCTGGGAAAGAGACCTCAATCTCTGGTTGCAATAGTGGCAGACTAAGCTGGCCAGGATCCCAATACTGACCTCAATAAACAATAGCAGTTGGGTCGCCTGTCCATCACAGCGGTCAAGACAGTTATGCAGCAATTCCTCGTACTGCGGAGGACTATTAAGACAAATTCCACGGCAATAACAACTTTGCAGCATGATTAAGAAACGACTGTTTAAAATTGCTTTCATGGGTGGCTACTAAAATCTCTCCCTCTCAAGTATTTGTGGTGTATTTTCTTACCTGCTGGTGTTCAAGCACAGTGTCAGATCTGACACCCATTTAACGAGTGGCCAGAAGGGGGCAGTACCACACATTGTCAGTTGCGCATGGTTGTGCATTACTGGGTTTCAAACTGCCTCTCCCATCCCAAAAGCTCAAACACGTTTCGGAGAAGCAGGGAGAGACAGAAGTGGAGAGAGTCTCCAAGGATGGGTGAAGGTGGAGAGAGACTGGAGGATCTCCTAGACCTGTGGTGGCGAACCTTTGGCACTCCAGATGTTATGGACTACAATTCCCATCTGCGACTGCCAGCATGGCCAATTGGCCATGCTGGCAGGGGTTGATGGGAATTGTAGTCCATAACATCTGGAGTGCCAAAGGTTCACCACCACTGTCCTAGACAGTCCTTTCTGCCCATTTCCGGGGTGACACGTTGTGTTCAGAGAACATCAGATGCTGCTGTGCGGATGAGAAGAGCAAAGGCTGATGTCTCCTTTGATCCTCCAATGAGGGGAACATGAAACCGCCCACACAAGTCTGTGGTCTGTACCACACCTCTGCTGTGTAAGAGGCTCATTTATCACATAGTTCACACTCAAGATGAGTCCGTCAGCCACTCGAATCGCCACTTTACTTCTGGCTCTATCCACAGGTAACTTTTCTGGATCCAGGTCTGGAAATGATCCCAGATCCAGATGGGTACACTTTGCACCAGTGGGACACACACTCTGTCCTCATGGCCATTATTCAGGAATGGGTCCCATTAACCCCTGGATCTTCTCTTGCAAGCCGATGTACGGTGGCATTTGTGAAGCCACCCGAATGGGCACGTTTCCTCTTTTTGAAGAAAAGCGTCATTCAATACCCGGTTTCAGAATCAGAATCAGTCTTTATTGCAGACATAGACCAGCTTAAGGTAGGTAAGATGCTTACCGTTAAAAGAATAAAATATATTAAAACTAGAACTATAATGTCTAAAAGAATCTACAGGCCAAAGGAAAGATATGGGAACATAGAGAGGGTGGGATAAAGGACACAAGGCACAAGGGAACAATAACATTGGCAAATAAAAGGGTGCAACTAGCAGCCCCTTCCGCACACGCAAAATAATGCGCTTTCAAACCACTTTCGCAACTGTTTGTAAGTGGATTTTGCCATTCCGCACAGCTTCAAAGAGCACTGAAAGCAGTTTGAAAGTGCATTATTCTGCATGTGCGAGAAGCCTAGGATTCATCCAGACTGTTTTATAACAGTTTCAGACTATTGTAGGTTGCTGGAGAGGCAGCATATGAATTCCCTAAATAAGTAAATAAAGTACTTGTCCGATTCATCATTTCCCCTGTCTGTACCCGTTCCCTTCTCCTGGTTTTCCTTCCCTCCTCATTTTTCCAGACTACTTTCCGAAGGAAAACTGACTTATTTTTGTTCTGTTCCAGGTGTATCAGGACAGGATTCTGTCTCCCAAGATGTATCCGCTTCGGCGAAGGTGGGAGAGCCCGTCCAATTCAACTGCTCCTATAGTGGAACTGCACGGAGCATCCAGTGGTACAAACAATCTCCCGGTGGCCACATTCAGTTGATACACCTACTGTTCAGAACGTCCTCTGAGCGTCAGGGCGATTTCACCGTGAGTCTGGACACGGCCAAGAAAACCAGCTCCCTCTACCTGAAGAACACTCGGCTCAGCGATTCTGCCGTCTACTTCTGTGGCATGGAGCACAGTGGTAAACAGATGCATCCTTCCCATTGCAAAAATGGTAGAGCGTGTCAGATGAAATGAAATTTTTACAGAGATTGGCAATCCAACCCCATTTCAGAATTTATATTTGGCCCAGTGGGCTTTGGAAATATCCTTCGAGGGATGCGCCCGTTAAAACTCCTGACTGGTCATTATTATTGTCCTCTGGCAGGGCTGGTTCCAAGATTTGGGGGGGGGGGTCCTCGGTGGAGATGGTCCAGGAGTCCCCCTATCTGGCCCTTGGCCTGTGCTCCCCCCACCCCGTGTATTCCACATCTTTCCTTCACCCCCTTGCATCCTCTCCAGCGCCCTCCGTGCCCTTTCTCCAACTTTGCTCTGGAATCAGTACAATTTGGAGGACCATTAGAACCCATTCTAGCAGCAGATGATATAGGCAGTTCCTTGGGGGGGTGGGGGGGGGGCGACCATCTAGCTCTGCTTACAATAGTGGCAGTCAAAACCAGCAAGGAACTAAACTCTGACGCTGATGGACAAACCTCTTTCTGCTTCAGTCTGTCCCGGTATGTCTCATCTAGACATTTAGACATGCTTCCCAATGCTTTAAAAGGGGGAATTAGGCTAAATCACAGAGGATAGTGCCAACAATGACATTTAGCCATGGCTGGTAAATGGAGCCTCCATGTCCAGGCGCAGTGTACCTTTGAAAACTGGTTGCCCAGGGGACAAACTGAAAAGGTCAGTTTCTTCTTTCCAAGGCTTTCCTATGGGCGCTGTAAGGAACATCTCAGTGGCCACTGCGAGGAAGAGAATGCTGGAGCAGAACTTCCTTCGGTCCAATCCGGGAGGGTCCTTGTGAACATATTGAGGAGGATAGATTTAAATGAGCACAGCGGAGGGCAGTTCTTTTTATAACTACGTTCCTCCCCTTATGGTTCTTGATGTAGGTTGTTGAGAGATGCCTGTCTCTGATTGGCTGGCTTCCGCAGCACGAACAGCGTGAATCATAGCTCTGTTTCCTGAGCTAAGGGGTATTATACCTCTGCAAAACAGGAGGCTCATTTCCCATGTATTTCGTGCAGAAGATGGGGCCCTGGACCGGTTGGATTGCTGTTTTCCTTCTTGCTTTCTCCACAGGTAACTTCTTTGGATCTAGATCTGTATCCAGTTCAGTGCTCAATTGGGTACACTGGCTGGCCTCTCTTTCTCCACTGCAGACATGCATCACAATAAATTCTCTCTCTCTCTCTCTCTCTCTCTCTCTCTCTCTCTCTCTCTCTCTCTCTCTCTCTCCTCTCTTTTTGGCAATTGTTATCCACCTTCATTCCATGTTTTCTGTCCTTTGAAAACACTCTCTTCGCTTCCTTTCCCCAGAAATTGATGGTGGAGTTGAGTGTTCAGATGAATGGGAGGTTCAGTTCTGACCACTCTCCACCTTTGGCTATGTGACTTCCCTCCGTGACCCAGAATATCAAGACAAGGGACTCTGGAGCAGAAACTTCCAATGCTAAGAATCTCTGCAGCAGATCCCTTTAGTCTGGAGGTCAGTCCTTGGCTTCAGAGGGACACATTTCTTCCCTTATGCCCATCTATTCAGGAGTAGATCCCCTTAACCCTTCATCTTCTACCCTTCCCTGTAGGGTGGCAGTTGTAAAGTCAGAGGGAACTGCTCATATGAATGGGTTTCTTGCCTCCTTTTGAAGGAAGAGAGGAGAGGGAAGAAACAGAAGGTTTGAAGACTCTCTGCTGGCACTCACAGGTAGAACTCACAATACTAGAACCAGGGGACATTCATGGAAAATGCTGGGGGGAAGAATTAGGACAAATAAAAGGAAACACTTCTTCACACAACATGTGATTGGTGTTTGGAATATGCTGCCACAGGAGGTGGTGATGGCCACCCACCTGGACAGCTTTAAAGGGGGCTTGGACAGATTTATGGAGGAGAAGTCCATCTATGGCTACCAATCTCGATCCTCCTTGATCTGAGATTGCAAATGCCTTAGCAGACCAGGTGCTCGGGAGCAGCAGCAGCAGAAGGCCATTGCTTTCACATCCTGCACGTGAGCTCCCAAAGGCACCTGGTTGGCCACTGCGAGTAGCAGAGTGCTGGACTAGATGGACTCTGGTCTGATCCAGCAGACTAGTTCTTATGTTCTTATGTTCTTAAGGAATGTTCTAAATATGAGTCTAGGACAGGAAAGTCATTCAACCTCCAGTTTGGGTCTGTTGCCGGCCTCTGGAGAGGCTGCAAATAAATCCCCTAACTAAAGTGTTAAGATTCTTGTCTTATCGCACCGCTTCTCCTCTTTCTACCTTTCTCCTTATCTCCGCCTTCCTTCCCTCTTCATTTTTCCAGCCTCCTTTCTCAAGAGCAAAGAAGATTAACTTTTCCTTCTCGTGTTCCCCCCTGACCCTGCTTATTCCAATTGAACAAGGACACATGGCCAATTATTTACATTGGATCACCAACCCTAAATTAAGAAGAGCCTTAACACTGGCCAGATTCAATCTAATGCCTTCTATGCTGCTCTATGGCAGATATCAACAAATTGATAAACAGAGGAGGCTATGTCCATGCAATATGGGTCAGGTGGAGACACTCGATCATACCCTCTTTCATTGTGTAAGGTTTGCAAAAATCAGAATGTCGCAATCTGCACTAATCCCATTTCTGTATAATAATCTAACTGATGCTCTTAAGATACCTATGCTTTTGAACAACATGGATCCCACAGTGTGCGAGAATGTAGCAAAATTTCTGCTAAAGATAATAGACGTAAGTCTAGATGAATACCAATCAATGTCTATGTATTATGACCACATATAGCCAGCAGTAATTTTTCTAGCTTCTGTTAGTATCCGATGACGCTTAAGTGAGTCAACTTAGCTGAAGGAATGTCCTATAGTTACAGAAGGACCATGTATATATTTTAGTACCAGTGTCTATAACTGTGAGCAATAACGGGCAAATTTTGTATGCTTATTTTGTATGTTTATTTTATGCCAATAAAGGCTTGTTATTATTATTAAAAAAACTTTTCCTTCTCTTTCAGGGGTTTCAGGTCAGAAAAATCCTGTCTCCCAGGACCCATCCATTTTGGCCAAGGAGGGGGAACCTGTCCTACTCAACTGTTCCTACGGCGAAGCTGCAAACAGCATTCACTGGTACAAACAGTCCTCTGGTGGCCAGATTCAGTTTATGGCCATATTGTTTAAAACTTCCTCTGAATCTCACGGCTACTTTGTGGCGAGTCTGGACACGGCCAAGAAAACCAGCTCCGTTTATCTGAACAGCACCCGACTCAGCGATGCTGCCGTCTACTTCTGTGCCATGGGGCACAGTGATACACAGACACATCCTGCCTAGTGCAAAAAGGGTGTGTTCAGCACTTGCGAGACACAGTGAAGTGTTACAGAGGCAGAAAACGAGGCAGGATTTCAGAATACAGATCCAACCCCGTGGACCTTTTGCAGTTCTCCATTTGAAACAGGCTTTCTCAACGTTTGGCCTCCAGTGGTGAATTATCTTAATTTAAAATTTTGATTCAAAGCTCTGTGGAGAAGAACGGGAAAGGTATTAAGATTAGTTAGGGGAAGAACTAGAGAGAGGAATGTCACGCATTTTCCTTTTTTGTTTGTTTAAAGAATAATAGCTTGAGCTGGAATCAATTTTTCTTCTTTTTTTTCTTTTTCAATTATGGGATTAATAACCGCTGAAGAATTTATTTCGTACAAGATAGGGGAAGCCCCGGTTACATCATTAGTAAGAAAAGGAATTACCAGTGGTGGGATCCAAAATTTTTAGTAACAGGTTCCCATGGTGGTGGGATTCAAACTGTGGCGTAGCGCCAATGGGGTAGGGCATGGGCACCTTGATGAGGGACCGTGTGGCCAGGCATCTCTGGGGCGGGACATTCCTGGGGCGGGGGGCTGTGGCAGGGATGCCAGCCGCTGTGCCGGTCCCTTAGGCTGAGAACATCTAATGCACGCAGGCGCAGGCTGCCACGCATGCCGGTGCACCTCCTGCTAGACTGCTTCAAGTCCTGCGCGCTACTGCTGAGAGGAGGGGCGTAACGAAGGCAAAAATCACGTGGCAAAATCACCCATTAGTAGCCCCTTCTCGGCACACACAAAGAATTGGTAACCTACTCTCGGGAACCTGTGAGAACCTGCTGGATCCCACCTCTGGGAATAACGCTCACTCAGATATTGAGGAAAGTCGAAGCGGATCAGATGTCATTATTTATGTCGTGAATTGCGTTCGCTTTGAAACTTTAACCTCTTTGTAATTAATTTAAAAATCAATAAAGTTATTCAAAAAATAATAATAAAAAGAAACAGACTTTGAAGGATGCTCATGCTAAAACTCCTGACTGATAATTGTTTAATGTCATCCAGTAGAACTGGTTCCAAGGGGTTTTTTGGGGGGGCGGGGCAGGTCCTGGGGGGTGTCCAAGTACCCCTTCCCCTCCTCTGTTCCAAGGCCCTCTGCTTGTGCCTCTTTCATTCTACCCACCTGTGTCCCATCCACTGTGCCTCAATCAGAAGGACTTGGGCCCCCACCCTCTGGCCATCCTTCTCACACCCTTTTGCATGTCCTCTCACTTCCCATGTTCACACTGCCTGCGTGCCCTTTCTCAATTTATGCTGGAGCGCCACAATATCCCTTGCTGAGTGGTCTGTGCAGCCAGGAACATTCGAGAGGCATAGCTGTGAAAAGTCACCTCCATGTATCTGTGCATACTTGTTGCCCAGGGGTCAAGTTCTTGCTTTTGACTTTGTCCATGGAATCATAGAATCAGAGCTGGAAGAGAACATAGAGGCCATCTAGTCCAATCTCCTGGCTCAGTGCAGGATCATGGCATTACGGAGTCCACAAAAAAACCTCTCGGTGGCCAGAGTGAGAAAAAGGATACTGGACTAGAGTGGCTTTTGGGGACAATTCAGGAAGGCTGTTCTCTTGTATTGATTGAAGAGGGTGAAACGAAATGAATTATAGAATCATAGAGTTGGAAGAGACCCTAAGGGTCATCCAGTCCAACCCCCTGCCATGCAGGAAGACACAATCAAAGCACTCCTGACAGATGGCCATCCAGCCTCTCTTTTAAAAACTCCAAAGAAGGAGACTCCACCACACTCTAAGATAGTGCATTCCACTATTAAACAGCCCTTACTGTCAGGAAGTTCTTCCTGATGTTTAGGTGGAATCTCTTTTCTTTGAACCCATTACTCCTGGTCCTAGTCTCCGGAGCAGCGGGAAACAAGCTCGCTCCCTCGCCAACATGAAATCATGAGCACAGCACATCTCACCATGACATGCCTCTAAAGATGCCAGCTATAGATGATGATGAAGAAGAAGAGTTTGGATTGATATCCCCCCTTTCTCTCCTGCAGGAGACTCAAAGGGGCAGACAATCTCCTTGCCCTTCCCCCCTCACAACAAACACCCTGTGAGGTAGGTGGGGCTGAGAGAGCTCCGAGAAGCTGTGACTAGCCCAAGGTCACTCAGCTGGCGTGTGTGGGAGTGTACAGGCTAATCTGCATTCCTCAGATAAGCCTCCACGGCTCAGGCAGCAGAGCTGGGAATCAAACCCGGTTCGTCCAGATCAGAGTGCACCTGCTCTTAGCCACTGCTCTTAGCCACTACGCCACTGCTGCTCCTGTGGGCGAAACAACCAGATCTTGCCCACACTGCCCAAAGAACCCTAAAAAGCCAATATACCCCCCCCCTCTCTCTCTCTCTCTCTCCATGTTGCACATTTCATGAAAAGAAGCCAGGAGATCTCAGGCGTAATTTACCACTTGGTCCTCAGGTCTTGCCTTCTTTTTCCCCACTAGGTGGCACAACAGAGCCTCCACGTCAGGTGAAGACCTTCGTTCAACAGGGGAAGTTTGCATTTTCCTGAATCGGTAAAGAGAACCATAAAGCACTCTTCTTCCGACTGGAAGACGAGAAGAAAGAACAGCACGCACAAGGGAAGGATTTGTTCAGCTCAGGCCCAACCTTTGTTTCTCTTGTGCATTTCGGAGCCATCTCCTAGGAGAAGCACAATCCAGCAGGACCATCCATGTCCTTCAAGATAGTCTCAAGAACCTGGCCAGCTCTGCGGAAGCATCTCTGTGGACTACTTTTCCTATGTAAGTGGAGAGATTAAGATATTAAAAACTAGGACAGAGACGCTGGGCAGCCCCACTTCCCCAAGCAGGCTTCCCCCTCCTCCTTAGTTTGAGTTCTATCTCTTGCTCAACCAGCCACTACCAAACGCTTCAGCTATTGCCACAATTCAGACTATCTGGGTATACTCCAAGAGCCCAAGCTTAGATGGCTATACACAAGGGCTCGTTGTAATTCCTTCCCTTGTTCTGTACTCCAAGGGAGGTTTCTTAAAATTGACTCGCACGAGTGGAAATGCCCCCACTGTACTATAGTGGTGCAATCCATGGAACATATGATGCTTAACTGTCCCAAATACGAGGAAGCTAGGGCCAGGCTTTTGACTTCCCTTCCTGCTAAGTTTAAGGAATACTCTGTTGCTGGGAAGGTTGCGTTCCTACTAAACAACTCCTCTTCTGTGATTTTAAATTCTGTAGCTAGGTTCCTTTTAGGAACTTTGGAATAATACCTGTGATGGTTTTATGAATGGAACAGTTGCCTGGATAATGCTGGTTGTTATCTTGGTATTATGCCTAATAAAGGTTTTATGTATGTATTGCCACCATTGCTGCTAGTGTGGTGTAGTGGTTCAGAGCGGTGGACTCTAATCTGGAGAACTGGGTTTGATTCCCGAACTCCTCCCCATGAGTGGGAGAGTCTTAACTGGTCAACCTTTCCACTTAATATCAGGGGAAGGGGCTGAAGGAAGCATAATCATAAGCATTTATTGTCATTGTGCACGCACAACAAAAATTTACAGCAGCATTCCTCGATGCACACCATTCCGGACTCATACCCCATCCTCACTTTCCCCTTCCTCCACCCATCCCTACACAGCCCCAAACACATCAACACGAAGCCCCGGAGTTCAGCACCGCCACAGCTCTAGAGCAGAAGCTGTCTCTAAGCCTCTTTGTCCTAGTTTGGATAGACCTGTATCGTCTGCCGGATGGTAACAGTTCAAAAAGAGTGTGCTGGTTGAGACGGGTCTCTCAGAATATTTTGGGCTTTCTTTAGGCTTCGGGAATTATAGAGTTCTTCCAAGGAGGGGAGAGGGCAGCCGATAATCCTCTGTGCAGTAGTGATCACCCTTTGGAGCGCCTTCAAACCACTTGCAAACAGTGGTGAAAGTGGTTTGAAGGAGGTAGTTCATAAGAAAAAAACCAAGCCGGAACATGTCGAGAAAAACAATGATGATGGAAACGTGTTATTCCAGGTATTGAAATCTACGGGGATGTTCTTCAGATTCCTGAGGTTTCTGTCTCTTTGGGAGGGACAGCAGAGATCCCCTGTAACCACGAATCCTCTGCATACCAAATGCTCTTCTGGTACATGCACAGCCACGATGCAGCTCCTCGCTTAATCATCTCTACTTACCGTGATACAGTCAAAAAGGGCCGATGGACTATGGAGGTGAACAAAGCCACCCTGTCTACAAACCTCTCCATCAGCGAGGCGAAGACGAATGATGCTGCCACCTACTACTGTGCTGTGAAAGCCACAGTGGTGGGAAAGCAGAGGGCACCAGCTCAGAAACCAATAGGGGTTGCGGCTGTGTTTTAATTTGATGGGTTTTAGCTGTATGTGCTTTAAAGTTATGTTGTGCACCGCCCAGAGCCCTCCGTGGTTAGGGCAGTATATAAAACCCAATAATAAATAAATAAAATAAATAAACTAATCTCTGACAGAACTCATCCTCTGCCAGGAACAGTTCCATCTCCTTAACATACTACTAATAGGTCTTAAGAAGAGTTTGAAGAAGAGTTTGGATTTATATCCCCCCTTTCTCTCCTGTAGAAGACTCAAAGGGGCTGACAACCTCCTTGCCCTTCCCCCCTCACAACAAACACCCTGTGAGGTAGGTGGGGCTGAGAGAGCTCCGAGAAGCTGTGACTAGCCCAAGGTCACCCAGCTGGCGTGTGTGGGAGCGTACAGGCTAATCTGAATTCCCCAGATAAGCCTCCACAGCTCAGGCGGCAGAGCTGGGAATCAAACCCGGTTCCTCCAGATTAGATACATGAGATCTTAACCTCCTACGCCGCTGCTGAATAACAATGAACAATAAACCAAAAACACTGCCAGTCCTCCTGCTGGAGAACAGAAACACACAAACTTTGATGCTTACTACTAATTTACTAAGTGAACGGAAAAGTGAAAATAAGTGCACTATTGTCTATTATCTTAAAATAGCTATGAACATACATAAATACAAAAAGTTACAAAAAATACAAATCACTGTGGTTTTCACTTTTCAATACACTTAGTAAATTAGTAGTATCAAAGTTTGTGTGTTACAGTTCCATCTACCCCACTCAGTGAGACATCTGCATCTCCAGATAGCTTCCTAAAAGTTGATATCTGCGTTAGACACCTAACAGCATTTGAAATAATGCATCAACATCCGTATCGTTGCATGCAATAACCTGTGGTTAGAATTCAGGGTTATATTTGCTAGCATTCAATAGACAATGTATAATTTTTTTGTCTGATGTATCTATGATGAAGTTTGCTTTGGAGCGCCTTTCAGAAAAACACTGAAACAAGACCAGCTTTGGGTGAGCATTCAGCACGCTCAGGGAACCCCCAAGTATGCAGGCAAATATTAGTAAATTCAAAAGGGCCCTCCCCTGAATGCTGCATTCCAGAAACACCAAGTCTTCATTTTCAAACATCTTCTTGACTGAAGAGATAGGGAGCTTCAGCTTTCGAAGTGGTGGCTCCATATTGAAAAAAAAAATCTTCTCCTTGGGTTTCTCATGGGAGTCTCTTCATATGCTTACAGCCACAGAAATTTACCATCATCTAAAGATCAGATAGATAGATAGATAGATAGATAGATAGATAGATAGATAGATAGATAGATAGATAGATAGATAGATAGATAGATAGATAGATAGATAGATAGATAGATAGATATATATTACGGCCTTTTGGCCAGCCAATCTAAAGATCAGACTGTACGACCAGGAATACCAATCTCTCCTGAGTGCTGCACAAAGCTCCTGTTCCCCTCTATACTTTGGGATCACCCCCCCGAAATCTAGCCCTGCTGTATACTTAGAACAGCTTGTTAATTAGTGCAGATGGGTCATGACAAGAGCAAGATGCAACTCATTCCCCTCTGTCTATCTTCAAGGTCATTTCCTTAACATCCCACAAAGTGAGCGTTGTTGTCGGTACTGTCCCAACGCTACGGACTCAATCCCTCATATCCTGTTTTACTGTTCTAGGTATTATGATATTAGAACCGATCTGGGAGCTTTACTACCTCTAGAATTTATGTTTCTCTCAGACAAACTAAAAATGTCTCAGCTATTGAACAGCCCTAATGTAGAAATTTCTGAAGCAGTTGCTACATTTTTAATCCATGTTCTACATGATATATAACAATGATCCTGTTTTTGTATTTGGAATGGATGGTACTCCTGGTTTATGCCTAATGAAGGTTTTTGGATTGGATTGGATTGGACTGAAGAGATTTAAACCCAGCAGAAGTAGAATGAATGTGACTTTTGGAGTTATTTCTGCATTCAAAGGATCTGCAATCAGAGTGGTACCCACTGCCTGATTCTGGAAGAAGAGGAACAGAAGAGTTTGGATTGACACCCTGCTTTTTTCCAACCCTAAAACTAAATGTCTGGAGCTACACCCATATCTAGATCTAAAACCTTTTTGCATCTGATACTATTCTGCAACTATCAGCCACGAGGGGGAGATGTTCTTCGAGGTTTATCCTTCTCTAAGTTCAAAAAACTTAGCCTACAAGGAGATTCTGTCTGGTAACCACATCCTTCAATTTATCCTCCCCCTGCTAGGACCGTAAATAACCCTGTGGTTATTTCAAAAGGAGACGGAGTCCATTGCATTCTTTAAGTCTTCTCATAGAGGAGGTGTCCTGCAAAACGCCCAGATTCGGATTTGAACCAAATTCTTCCTGTTTGTAGTATCTTCAGCTTCGTCTGCTACTGCTGGGAAGACCATGCTCTTCTCTTGCACCTTGGCTGTGTTCATCTTATCAGTCTTAAGTAAGTGACTGTTTCTGTTTCCCCTCCTTATCTGTGTTCAGTATATTGGGGTACACTCCAGATGGTCCACCGTGTATGCGTCACTTATTGTTTAGGAGAGTAAAGGATCCTTTGTCAGATTCCCCACATAGTATTGATAATATGAAGAAGAAGAAGAGTTTGGATTTATATCCCCCCTTTCTCTCCTGCAGGAGACTCAAAGGGGCTGACCATCTCCTTGCCCTTCCCCCCTCACAACAAACACCTTGTGAGGTAGGTGGGGCTGAGAGAGCTCCGAGAAGCTGTGACTAGCCCAAGGTCACCCAGCTGGCGTGTGTGGGAGTGCCCAGGCTAATCTGAATTCCCCAGATAAGCCTCCACAGCTCAGGTGGCAGAGCGGGGAATCAAACCCGGTTCCTCCAGATTAGATACACGAGCTCTTAACCTCCTACGCCAGTGATGGCGAACCTTTTCGAGACTGAGTGCCCAAATTGCAACCCAAAACCCATTTATTTATTGCAAAGTGCCAACACAGCAATTTAACCTGAATACTGAGGTTTTAGTTTAGGAAAAACGGTTGGCTCTGAGGCCTGCGTTACTCGGGAGTAAACTTGGTGGTAGTTGGTGGCTTTGCTTTGAAGCAACTGTGCAACTCTTCCAACGGTTACTCCCAGGTAAAGGATCGCGCTTGAGTTCTTTGCATGAAAATCAGTGGGGTTTAACAGCGCTTAACAGGGTTACCTACACTGCCTCCCCAAAATTAGGTCTTAGGTTTAATGCTAATAATTGAGCCCAGTGACCCAGGCCAGCCTAGATGTGTGTGGGGGACTCTGTGCGTGCCCACAGAGAGGGCTCTGAGTGCCACCTCTGGCACCCGTGCCATAGGTTCGCCACCACTGTCCTACGCCACTGCTGCTCCTGGATGAATATCTATGAATGATGTTGATATGTATGTTCGGGCTGTCGAGTTGCAAATGACTTCCCAGCAAGGGGCTTTCAGTGCAAGGGAGAAGCAGAGGTGGTTTGTCATTCCCTTCCTCTGCAGAGTTTCCCTTGGTGATCGCCCATCCAAGTACCCACCATGCTTAGCCTCCGAGACTGGATGAGGTTGGGCTGCATCATAACATTCTGCATCCAAAGAGTGTTGACACAGGGGGAAAATTAGCATGGGGAACGAAGGCAAATAGTGATAAAAAGTTGTTCCTTAATTTTAAAAAAGGTGTGAAAACCTGACATTAGCACCTGACAATAACAATATAGACGTATCAGAACAACAACAGAAAAACCCAGAAATAATAAAAAAGACATTACAAGGTGCTAAGCTTTGCAGAGAAAGAGATGACAATCCATTCATCCACCTGACCATCTGGTCTCCACCTTTCTGCCATTTTCTTCTCTACAGAAGGGATCGTTGGACAGTCAGTGAACCAATCGGAAGGCACCGTGGTTGTCCCCCAAGGCAACCCAATATTTCTTGAATGTGGCTATCAATCGTCTCTGCCTGTCAATCCGTTCTGGTACATTCAGCACCCCGGCCACCCTCCCAGGATTTTCCTGAAGGATTTGGGCAAAGATGGCTCTGAAGAAGGAGCTCGTCGGGGCTTTGAAGCGGATCATAATAAAAACCTGAAGACCTTCCACATGAAGAAACCCGCCAGCCAGCTGAGCGACTCTGCAGTCTACTTCTGTGCCACGAGTGACACAGTGAGATTGGCCAAAAGAGGCGCCGAGAAAAAACCTTCATGCAAGAACAAGCAGAAGGAACATTCACAACATATTCAGTGACTCAAGAAGTAATGCTGTTACACACCAATTTTTTTTTGGGGGGACCCCTAATTTGAGGGGTTTCTGAGTTCATTCAGCCACCCTTGCTGTGGTCCCGTCTACTGTTCTACACATGCTTCAAGTCAGAAAGTTACAAGACGAATTCTCAGAAGTTCACCCAACCAGGATTGGCTCCAATAGTTGATGGTCTTGGAACATCATCAAACTTAAGTGGAAACTCTCTTTGCTTAAAATATATATATGGGGAAGAAAGTATGTGCAATGTTATGGAATCAACAAGATGTTTGGGATCAAGAACGTGAAGAACCATCCCACCGTTCTGCTTCTATGAAACAGGCTCCCTAATCATTGTGTGCTATGGTCACCAAAACAGGCAGGCATAAGGAGAACTGAGAAAACTCCCCCAAACCCTAAATTCTACTTCTTGAGACACTGGGAACTAGATATGCCTGGGGACTGGAGTCTGGGATAAATGATTTCCCATCCTTGATTCAGTGAATGGGATTCAGTCAACTGTTCTACTAAATCTAGCCTAGTTCTCCTCTTTACGACCCCTCGTAACTCACACGGCTGTTGCCCCATAATTAGGGTCACCAGCTCCAGGCTCAGAAATACCGGGATATTTGGGGTTGGAGCCTGGAGAGGGTGGAGTTTGGGGAGGGAAGGGACCTCACTGTCGTAAAATGCTTTGACATCACCCCCTGGAGTTGCCATTTTGTTCAGGTGGATTGATATTTATTGTGAAGATCAGTTGTAATTATGGGACATCTAGAGACTGGCAACCCTAAATAATTACCAGCATGTCACCAAAAAAACGATCTTGCCCAGTGGAAAACCTGGTTGGACCCCACCCGTTACAACTTTGCCAATTCTCTTATTTTTAGGAATAGACACGGTACAAAATGTCACACGTGTGAAATGACTACCTTTATTCTCTTGTCCAACCGTTTGATGTAGGCATGCTGGGGAGACCTCAGAAGATCGAGCAGCCGGCCACAGCGATAGCCTTGGAGGGAACATCCTTCAAACTGAATTGTAGCCTCTCTTCAGTTACCACTGAAAAGGTCCTGTGGTATCGACAGGTTTCCAGCCAGGGACCTCAGTATATTGCTGGAGTCTATCCAGGCTACCAAGAAAAAATTCCTACTCCGAACAGCACAGTGGATTTCCCTAAAGATAAGAAGTCCACCACCCTTGAGCTACATCCCGTCACCCTGGGAGAGGCTGCTGTGTACTATTGTGCTCTGAGTGACGCACAGAGGGTAAGGGTGGGACTTTTGCGGTACATTAACCCCATTCAAAGGAAGAGCAGGAAAAGAGGCCACGACATCTTGAAGAGAGAAGCACAGCAAAAGTCAATACACAGTCAAAACTTTATGTGCAGGAATGTTTGTAGAAGAAGAAGAAGAAGAAGAGTAGTAGTAGTAGTAGTAGTAGTAGTAGTAGTAGTAGTAGTAGTAGTAGTAGTAGTAGTAGTAGTAGTAGTAGTAGTAGTAGTAGTAGTAGTAGTAGTTTGGATTTATATCCCCCCTTTCTCTCCTGTAGGAGACTCAAAGGGACCGCATTACCCCATATGTCCCGCCCCGCCCTCTGCGCTCAGCAGAGGCAAATCTACTGGAGATCCCTGGCCTCTCGATGACGCGGCTGGCCTCCACACGGGCCAGGGCCTTTACGGCTCTGGCCCCGGCCTGGTGGAACACGCTACCACCAGCTGTCCGGGCCCTGCGGGACCTTGGAGAGTTCCGCAGGGCCTGTAAGACCGAGCTGTTCCACCCGGCCTTTGGAGAGTCCAGCCGCTGATAGTGCCACCCCCCCCCCCCGCTACTCATAAGGTCCCCTAACATCATGGGGACCAATTTCCTATCTGGAGAGGGTGTATATAGGTTTGTGGGCTACTGTTTTAGAATGTAACTGTTTTAAATTGTATGTTTTATATATAATTCTATGTTGTTCACCGCCCTGAGCCCTTCGGGGATAGGGCGGTATATTAAATTTAATAAATAAATAAAGAAAGAAAAGGGCTTATAATCTCCTTTCCCTCCCCCACTCACAGCAAACACCCTGTGAGGTGGGGGGGGCTGAGAGAACTCCGAAAAGCTGTGACTAGCCCAAGGTCACCCAGCTGGCATGTGTGGGAGTGAACAAGCTAATCTTGTTCACCAGATAAGCCTCTCTTCACAGCTCAAGCAGCAGAGTGGAGAATCAAACCCGGTTCCTCCAGATTAGAATGCACCTGCTCTTAACCACTACGCCACTGCTGCTCCTGTACCACTTAGCTAATATTTTCCCTCAGAGTTTGGTTTCTGTGCATTTGGGTGGGAAATATGACGATCCGGTGTTTTTTCTTCCCATAAGGGATCAATGGAGATTCAGTACAACGGACCCATCTTGATCCAGAGCAAAAGTCAATAGACAGACTGTAATTTCGAAACCTGATCTAGATGACCCAGGCCAGCTCAATCTTGTCAGTTCTCAGAAGCTGAACAGGATTCGAACCCAACTCTCCAGATCAGAGTCCGCTGCTTTTACCCACTACACCATCCTGGCTGTCTTCGCATCCTTGCATTAAAATTCTTTTCAACACAATGCACATACTTACTAGAAAGCGACGTTGATACGATAGAGTTCCATTCTCCACCTGACTCTCCTTTTCTTTCAGAGAACAGAATAGCTCTAAAGGAAGTAACACTATAAATAATTAAAACATTAAGCCCCTTTTATCTTCACCTTCATTGTTAACCACAACTGTGCTGCCCACTCCCCAGCTTGTCATACATGACGTATTTTAGGGATGTTCTCAAAAGTTGTCCTTTATTTACTCTTGTTGACTTGAAGGTGCTGAAATCTGGACCAAAATCTGACTGTTCTATTGCAGATCAACACGGTGACCCTCTGAAACTATTTTCATCTACTTGTGGTCCTGTTGTATCTATCGTCTTTTCTAATAATCCAGACTGGAAGGTCAGCACAATCTGTTTATTGATTGTGTGTTGCAAACAGTGTACGTGTCCAGCATTTCCAGAACTGAAGGCAAACCGGTGGCTATATTCCCCTGCGAGTTTCTTCCCCCGAAACCTTTCCAAAAACCGAAATTGCTGAACACAGAGCTCATAAAAGCCTCTCTTGCTTTCAAAAGCGTAGAGCTTAAGGAAGTGTAGAGTTTAAGGAAAGGAAGCCTTTGATTGAAGTCTATAAAATTATGCCTGGGGTAGAAAATATTGACAGAGAGAAATTTTTGTCTCTTTCTCACAATACTAGAACCAGGGGGCATTCATTGAAAATGCTGGGGGGAAGAATTAGGACTAATAAAAGGAAACACTTCTTCACGCAACGTGTGATTGGTGTTTGGAATATGCTGCCACAGGAGGTGGTGATGGCCACTCACCTGGATAGCTTTAAAAAGGGCTTGGACAGATTTATGGAGGAGAAGTCGATCTATGGCTACCAATCTTGATCCTCCTTGATCTGGGATTGCAAATGCCTTAGCAGACCAGGTGCTCTGGAGCAGCAGCAGAAGCAGAAGGCCACTGCTTTCACCTCCTGCACGTGAGCTCCCAAAGGCATCTGGTGGGCCACTGTGAGTAGCAGAGTGCTGGACTAGATGGACTCTGGTCTGATCCAGCAGGCTCGTTCTTATGTTCTTATGTTCTTATGAAGCCAAGTCGTCTCACTTCCCAAGCTCAAGTCTCTAGGTTGAAGACTAGAAAAGACAACCACAAGAGGTTAACCGAAAGACGGAAGGAGGAAATCAAATGGTTTCCAGGCAGCTTAGGCTAGCTTTGCTGCAGAATGTGGGTTCTTATTCACCAGCTGGTTAAGAGCTAAGAGAGATCCGCCTTCGTGACAAGGTCCACCTCCAGCACAGCATAGTTTTGAATCGGGTCGGATTCAAGCATTTGGATTCATCACCATGATATCTCTGACAACTCTAATTGTATCAATGGCTTTCATTTCAGGTAAGCAGCCTTCTTCTTGGTTGTGGTGGGTTTTCCAGGCTGTGTGGCCATGGTCTGGTAGATCTTGTCCCTAACGTAGATCATAACGTCTGGTAGATCTTGTTCCTCGCCTTTTTCTTCTCCAATTTCTCCATGTTTGGAGGAGGGCTTTGGCTCCCAGATCTCTTCTTCATCCAGTCTTCACTGGTGTTCTGTCATCCTGGCCGCAAGTATGTTGTGTTCCTTCACACCTTGTATCTTCTACTCTCTATTTTCCACCCCAGGGTAAACAAACAAGAGTTGATTCCACTATATGTGTCTTCCTGAACTTTCTTTCATCTCTCACTTTGGGAAACTTTACATGCAGGAATGTTTGCACTACTTAGTTAATATTGTTCCTCAGAGTTTGGTTTCTGTGCATTTGGGAGGGAAAAATGAAAATCCGGTGTCTTTTCTTCCCATAAGGGATCAATGGAAATTCAGTAAGACAGACCCAGAGCCCTCTTCTCATAGAGGAAGGAGAACCCGTGTTTATCAACTGTACTTACGAACATTCTGGCTTTCCAACTCTGTTCTGGTACATTCAACGCTCGAACAGCGAGGGCCCCCAGCTTTTGGTGGCAGGATATTCTAGAAAAGAGAATAGCGGCAGCTTCTTCGCGGAACACCTCAAGGATGGAAAATCCTTCCATTTGCAAAAAGGACTCAGCACCCAGAGAGACTCGGCCACCTACTTCTGTGCCATGAGTGACACAGTGGAGGAAACCCCAGCCTCAGCTGTATGAAAACCACCAGAGGGGAACTCCAGCACACATTTGGGTGGAACAGGGAACGAATAGAAAAAATGTACATGAGTTAGACCACGATCAAACAACATTTTTTTTTTAAAAAAAGAATAGATAGGACCAGAGCATAAATAGATAAGGTATATATAGACGAAGTAGTACAGAAACTGAGATTTATCAAACAGAACAATTTGAGTGGGCTACTAAACCCGGAAAATGGCTACCTAACAAACTAAGAAAACAAAAAGATTCTAATATAGGCTCATTCCGCACATGCAGAATAATGCACTTTCAAACTGCTTTCAGTGCTCTTTAAAGCTGTGTGGAATGGCAAAATCCATTTGCAAACAGTTGTGAAAGTGGTTTGAAAATGCATTATTTTGCTTGTGCGGAAGGGGCCATAGTTAGGGCTTTATGGAAGAAAGGCATAATAACTACACATGATATAGAAATAGAGAATTGTCTGGTAAACTATTATGAAAATTTATATACAGATAGATTAAAAACAAATAATGAAGAAATACAAAAATGTTTTTAAAGGTTTTCCCCTATAAATGGACAAGATTTGAAAGAACGGAATAAACCCATAAAGAGTTTGAAATACAAGAAGTAATTAATTCCTCAAAAAATGATAAAGCCCCAGGCCCGGATGGATTATCAGAAAAAATATTATAAACAGCAATCTCCTATATTAGTGCCTAAATCAAACAAGTAATTAATACTAATTAAGTGCCACCAGGTTGCAGTCGACTTACAGAGACTTGTCCGGGGTTTGATTCAAGGGATCAACAGAAGTGTGAATGTGAATTTTTATTACAAATGGTTTCTTAGCCCCCTTGGTGGCCCCGATGAAGACAGAAAGGTGGAATGATTTTGTAATTTTTCTTTAAAAGAAACAAAGAATGAATATTCAAACTGATTAAAGTTTACATTTTGCAGGAACTGTTCAGGGAGACTCCATCTTCCAAACAGAAGCGCCTGTCGCCGTTCAAGAGGGACAAACTGTTTTGTTACCATGCGGTCGCATACGACATCCCTTATTTATTGCTCTTAAGTGGAATCTTTTACTGGGTAAGGAACAACACTTACCTGAATGGCTTAGCCCGAGGCTCTGCTGGCCAGCCACGGCTTTGATCAGGAAATGAGGGTGAGCAAGGAGGAAGCACAGGAGGGGGTTTGCAGCTCGCCTCAATAAGCAAGAGTCCTCCTTCAACCTGACAAAGGACTTCGGGGAGCTGAGAGACTCAGCCGTCTACTTCTGTGCCTTGAGTGGCACAGTGAAGAGGGTGGCAGGAAGAGACAGACAAAAATCCACCGAGTGGCACTAATTCTCATCCACCACACTGTAATAAGGAGACTTTCTTTTTCCACCGAAGTAAAATGGATCACAGTGTCTGGTAGTTTATAACATGTCCTTCTTCACGCAACGTGTGGTTGGTGTTTGGAATATGCTGCCACAGGAGGTGGTGATGGCCACTAACCTGGATAGCTTTAAAAGGGGCTTGGACAGATTTATGGAGGAGAAGTCGATTTACGGCTACCAATCTTGATCCTCTTTGATCTGAGATTGCAAATGCCTTAACAGTCCAGGTGCTCGGGAGCAACAGCCGCAGAAGGCTCTTGCTTTCACATACTGCATGTGAGCTCCCAAAGGCACATGGTGGGCCACTGCGAGTAGCAGAGAGCTGGACTAGATGGACTCTGGTCTGATCCAGCTGGCTTGTTCTTATGTTCTTATGTCCTTCAGAAATATGAGCTGTTAACCATCTGGAAGCACTGTGCAGTCCATCCTTTATATTGTCAATGACTTCACCCTGCCTGTCTGTTCCCATTCTAGGTCCTAAGAAACCTACACAAATCAGAATTTGAGTTGGGTTTTGTCTAAAAACTGAGATAAATCTTCAGCAGAGTAAAATTCCATACAGTTCATCCATCTTCCAAAGCGGCCATTTTTTCCAGGTGAACGGATTTCTATCACCTGAAGATCAGTTGTAATCTCAGGAGATCTCCAGGTACCATCTGGAGGCTGACAACTCTGTGTATCATTCAGGAACTAGAGTGATCCATAATCTCCCATGGTATCAGAAAGTAGCCTGCTCAGGCTTTCTTGCACTACCAATGTGAATCAAATTTAAATCTGTTATCTCACTTTCAGGCAATGGAAGCCCAGAATAGTAATTGTGCTCTGAAGAGATTAGGGATTCCTAATTTTTTTTAAAAATCTGCATACCGTCACTACAGTTCCCAGTTTTCTTTGAGAGATGTTGATTATTGTATTCAAACGGTGTTAAATCCATAAAGCAGAATAAAGATCTGCAAACATCTGTGTTTGATTTCAGGACTTTCTTTTTAGCCACTCGAGAGCAACCCAGAGCTTCAGATGTTTCCCATTGGTTAGCCTCACACAATACAGTTGCTGAGCTCTCTAAGGAATAGAATAAATAGAATAAATAGAATAATAATAATAATAATAATAATAATAATAATAATAATAATAATAATAATAATAATTTGGATTTATATACCTTTCTCTCCTGTAAGGAGACTCAAGGTGGCCTACAAGCTCCTTTCCCTTCCTCTCCCCACAACAGGCACCTTGTGAGGTAGGTGCGGCTGAGAGAGTTCTGAGAGAACTGTGACTAGCTCAAGGTCACCCAGCAGGAATGTAGGAGTGCGGAAACATTTCTGGTTCACCAGAAAAGCCTCCGCCACTCAGGTGGAGGCGTGGGGAATCAAACCCGGTTCTCCAGATTAGAATCCATCACTGGTGATGGGGTTCTATCACCTCTCACTTCATTATATTTTCTAGGTTCTCCATTATGATTTTTTAGGTTCCGCATCAAGCATGTGTTGATCCTGCACAACTTTACAGGGTAGCCAAACTCTGGGTGAAGCCTAGTGTTCTCTGGGAATTATATCTGATCTCCAGGCTTCAGAGACTATGGATATGAGGGAGAGGGTCTGATCTCAAAGGTTCATAGAAATTCTTCCATGGTTCTCCTCTTCTGCATTCCCAGATATTCCAGCACTTACAGCTTACTCTCAAGTTGTACTTACAGAGATAACAATGAGTGGAATCCAATTCCACGAGAGTTAGAAATAATCTTTCCACACAGAAGAGGAGAACCTTAAAGGAATTAGTGGCAGACTCTGTTGGAATGTTCAGCCTTGTTTGCATGAAGCAGCAGCGCAAACAGCAGGGAATTTTGGGAAGCTGCACGAACATTCTAAAGGTGACAGTTAGAAACCGTTGGTAGTTCTGTTGTTCCCTGACTGACTGAGAGAAAAGAGGTTTCTCTGTGTACTGCTAACCAATGCTACATAAAAAGTGCTTTGACTAAAGATACTGTATAAGCTTACTATCATAACCAAACTGTAACAGACGATGAGCCGTGAATGTAACAATGTATATGTGATACTTTGTTGATATGTATATGTTGTTTATTTTCTCTCTCAGTTAGTTCTCCTTATGTTTATGAACTTCTGAGGTAAAACGGCTGTTCTTTTGAGAGATAACTATTCTAACGTGCCACACAAACCACATTTCTGCTTGTTACTCTGCTTGACATAAGAACATAAGAACTAGCCTGCTGGATCAGACCAGAGTCCATCTAGTCCAGCACTCTGCTACTCGCAGTGGTCCACCAGGTGCCTTTGGGAGCTCACATGCAGGATGTGAAAGCAATGGCCTTCTGCTGCTGCTGCTGCTCCTGAGCACCTGGTCTGCTAAGGCATTTGCAATCTGAGATCAAGGAGGATCAAGATTGGTAGCCATAGGTCGACTTCTCCTCCATAAATCTGTCCAAGCCCCTTTTAAAGCTATCCAGGTTAGTGGCCATCACCACCTCCTGTGGCAGCATATTCCAAACACCAATCACACGTTGCGTGAAGAAGTGTTTCCTTTCATTAGTCCTAATTCTACACCCCAGCATTTTCAATGAATGCCCCCTGGTTCTAATATTGTGAGAAAGAGAAAAATTATATATTGTAAATATACCTGTTGTAAATATATTGTAAATATACCTGAGAGACAGGATTATATATTGTAAATATACCTGTTGTCCTCCAGACTCAACATTGACTATAAAACCAACTGACGAAGGATTTAAAATTGTTGTTATGGACACAGAGGACTACCATCTTATCGCTTTGGATCTGAACTGCATCAGTGTCATTCGTCACACCAGTGCTGAGCACTAGAGGGTGCTACAGAGCCTTCACATCTCTGCTGAAGAGCGTCATTCGCCAGATATGACTTCTCTGAGGGGCTGAAGCCAACTATAGAGGTTCTAGCTTTTGACTAGCAGATGAGAATGACAATTGACACACACAAGTGGAGAATCTGCTGAGCTAGGGAAGGAGCAACTTTTGTTTCCATTCCAGAATAGTTGGAGCCTCCACCCCCTTCAGAATGGTCTCAGTTTCCTGGCTAGCAGCATGGACGCATGCCCTTGGACTACTGTTCCTATGTAAGTGTCTGTCTGTCTATCTGTGTCCACCCTTCAGATGATCGGTTGGTCTGTCTAGATTTCTTTCTGTTCACCTATCTGTTGATCTGTTTGCCTTTCTGTATTAGGTCTTGGAACCTTAAGCCAATAAATAGACTCTGAAGTATCAATCAGCAGTGTTTTTCTGATGAGGCATTGAAGCACCATACTTTGCAAAAGTATCCAGTCCCCTTTATTTCCCACTGAAATCCCCCAGTTTTCCAAGAGTTAATGAAAAACAGCCTTTGGAGCTGAGACGACCCCAAGGTCAGCAGTAGATAGTGAGAGAGCTTCCAACCCCTACAAAATAAGGAATGGATGTAATTCTTTTCTCATGGGATGGAGGAGACAAGGGAAGCCCAGTTTTCTACAGAGTAGAGCCATAAAGGAAAGTTCAAGGAAAAAATGCACAGATGGCAGTGGCTACATATAGCAGGCTGGTTACATATATCTCAGAGCAGCATTGGTTTGTTATTTCAATCAGTTACATACAGTTATGTATAGTGGAAGAGTAAAAATCATACTCATATCGCCTTAAGTGCCTGATAGAACTCTTGGAGGTAGTACTAACTGCTTCTATTGCCAGTCTTTTAACTAACTTACTTTTAACGATGAATCAAAATGGATTTTGCTAATAAACCAACGTGACCACTAAAGTACAAGATTAATAGATAGAAAAGGGGAAATGGAGCAAGAGGAGATGGAAAGAAACCAAGAATATTGGCTAGATGGGTAAAAGGGAGGAACTACTTTCTAAGACTTAGGCCCCTTCCGCACATGCAAAATAATGCGTTTTCAAACCACTTTCACAACTGTTTGCAAGTGGATTTTGTCATTCCGCACAGCTTCAAAGAGCATTGAAAGCAGTTTGAAAGTGCATTATTCTGCATGTGCGGAATAAGCCTTGGAGATGGCTGAAGGAAAAGGGGTGTTTTCAAGGGGTGGGGAATGGGCAAACAAGCTGGAAAACTGTAGCAGAGAAATGACAGAGTGGGTTATAATTCGTTCCAGGTCAAGAAATCCATGGGAATGTTTTTCAGCCACCCGAAGTCCACATCTCCCTGGGAACAACGGGCGAAATTCACTGCAATCACACCTTTTCTACCTACAATTCAATCTTCTGGTACAAACAGAGGGAGAGTGCAGCTCCTCAAGTAGTAATCTCTGGTTATTCCACTACGAAAGACGGGCGGTTCGTGATGGAGGTGGACAAGGCCACCCTATCTTCCAAGTTCTCCATCAGTCAAGTGAACTTTCAAGATGCTGCTGTCTTCTACTGTGCTGTGAGAGACACAGTGACATGAAAGGTGAGGGGACATGAACAGAAACCAACAGGCAGAGTGACTGAAGTCCTCTGAGCTGTAGGTTCATTCTCTGCTGGAGATTCATTTCAGGGACACCTTTCCCATACACAGTGAACAGGTTGTTGAGTTTCAGGTAAGTATCCGTGTTGGCAGCAGTGGCGTAGGAGGTTAAGAGCTCGTGTATCTAATCTGGAGGAACCGGGTTTGATTCCCAGCTCTGCCTCCTGAGCTGTGGAGGCTTATCTGGGGAATTCAGATTAGCCTGTACACTCCCACACGCGCCAGCTGGGTGACCTTGGGCTAGTCACAGCTTCTCGGAGCTCTCTCAGCCCCACCCACCTCACAGGGTGTTTGTTGTGAGGGGGGAAGGGCAAGGAGATTGTAAGCCCCTTTGAGTCTCCTGCAGGAGAGAAAGGGGGGATATAAACCCAAACTCTTCTTCTCTTCTTCTTCTTCTTCTTGGTCTGCAACAGAACAACATGGTTCAAATCCTATAGTGCCTTAAAAGCCCACAAGATTTCCAGGGTATGAGGTTTTGAGAGTCTGAGGTCCCTTCATCAGATTGTTAAGTGAAATCCTGGCTTATGCAACAACGTATTTATTTGTGGTCTCTGACCAGAGAAAATGCAATTAAATAATTCCTAAAACGTCCCAAATGTTGTCAGATAAACTGATAGAATCCCCAGTAGCTCACAACATTAGTAAAACCAGCAAAAGGCAGTTCAGAACACTTTAAAAGATTTCCTAACACTTAAAAAAAATCATAATATATCTCATACAAATTTCTAATTAAAAGGTTATGGATGATTTTTCCTAATATTATAGTCTGCCCATCCAAATTTAGCGACCCTAGATGTAAGCTTCCGACGCTTATCTGTAGGAATAAGTGATAGAAGCGTCTTCCTGTTTCTCCATGGAAAACAAGCCATTATCAGATGAAAACTTCCCTTATGTCATTATAGCTCTTACAAACAAAGAGGGCATGCTTCAATATCACACAACACAACACAAGCCTTTATTGGCATATAAAACAGGACAAAATTTTAAAACAAAACAAGGTTAAGAAATACAGTTAAAATTACTAATTCCCAGTATAAAATTTGCAACAGTTTCACAAAAGAGCACATCAGAGCTGTTCAGGAGATTGGGTATCTTATAACACTCATGCCACTGAGAACATTGTAAGAAAATGGAATTCATGTATTTCATGCGTATCTTATTGTATTTAGGGCATAGAAACAGAGAATGGGCAAGTGTTTCAACCGTAGTCCTATCACATGAACAAACTCTTTTAGAACGTTCCATATTCTTAAATCTTCCCTCCAGCAGAGCTGATGGCAGCACATGACATCTTGCAGTAGCCAAGGCTCTCCTCTGGATGCTTCAATATCTCAATACTCCCGTGACCACATGGGCAAGCATATTCTTTGGGAGGAGATCTTCTGTATCTGCCCCAAAATGCATTGAATCCCCTTTTGGCTTCTCCTCTTTGTCGTTCTAAACATGAATAGCAAGTAACCATCTCCATAAGATCTGACAGTGAGGCAATTTAGTCCTTATACCAGTGATTCCCAACCAGGTTCCGTGGTACCTTGGGGTGCCGTGAGCATGTCCCAGCGGTACCGCGGCAACGCTATCAGCCCCCCTCACTTTTGCGGTGTCTTCTGCCGGTGCCACATTGGTGTTTGGAATATGCTGGTGCCACAGTGGTGTTTGGAATATGCTGCCACAGGAGGTGGTGATGGTCACTAACCTGGATAGCTTTAAAAGGGGCTTGGACAGATTTATGGAGGAGAAGTCGATCTATGGCTACCAATCTTGATCCTCCTTGATCTCAGATTGCAAAGGCCTTAGCAGACCAGATGCTCGGGAGCAGCAGCAGCAGAAGGCCCTTGCTTTCACACCCTGCACGTGAGCTCTCAAAGGCACCTGGTGGGCCACTGCGAGTAGCAGAGTGCTGGACTAGATGGACTCTGGTCTGATCCAGCAGGCTTGTTCTTATCTTCTTATGTTCTTATGCCAGCAAGGACATGGAGCTGGCCCAGGGGACAGGGCCTGCCGCAAGGTCAGCAGCCACATCCCGCCCCACAGTGCTTCCCTTCACCCTGGGAGGAAAAGGTGGTGGGGGTGGCACGCAGGGGCACTGGGAGGGAAAGGTGGGGAGGGGATGGCAGGGGTACAGTGAGATATGAAGAGTGAGGTCAAAGCTACCGTGACTTCGAAAATGTTGGGAAACACTGCCTCATATCAATTTAGTCCTTATATCAGTGATTCCCAACCAGGGTTCCTAGAGGAAAATCCGACACGTGGAGGCTGAATGTCTAAAATCTGGTCTTACGCCTTTTAATTCTGTGATCTTCCCTTGTCGCAGCCTTGCGGATTTCCATCACAAGGTGGAGATGTCGGCTCCCATTTGGCCAGATGTCGCAGTGTGGTTTTTTTTCTAAAGCTCCCGTGAAGCTCAAGCTGGCGACCACATCCTGTGGGTTGTCGTCTCTCTTTTTCTTAAACGTACACAAAGGAGAAGGATTTGGCTGCGTGCTTCTCCGACGGTGATCTGAGCCTCACAAAGCTTAGAAGCGAATCAGGACTCCACTTCTGCAGGTATAGCAACAAAAAACCGGCTACCTGTCCCTGTCTAAACCGAGAGAATGTTTTTCCTCTGGACCTTGGCTGTGGTAATCTTGGCGGCCTTAAGTAAGTCACGATTGATTCATTCTTATGCGTGTCTTGAGGTCTTTCTTGCTACCTGGGCATCTCTCTGCTCAAAATGCTGCAATCTGCACATTTAATCTTGCGGCCTAATTAATTAACCACCGCCAAGTCTCAACTGTAGTATCGAGAGACCCCTCCTGGGGTTTTCAAGTTAAAAGAGGAGCAGAAGTGGTTAGTCGTTGCCTTCTTTTTCCTTGGTGGTCTTCCATTCGAGCATTAACCATGGTTGATCCTGTTTAGACTTACAGACCCTGCTCTTCTCAGGCTAATCTGGGCTATCCAACTTCTGTGGAAATAATGCCAGCATTTCCACTCAGGAGATTTAAAAGGATCTTTGAGATTCTTCCATAAGTTTGAGAGTAAGGCAGACAGAAGAAGAGGGTTGGCTGGTGTTTGGAATAGGCTGCCACAGGAGGTGGTGATGGCCACTAACCTGGATAGCTTTAAAAGGGGCTTGGACAGATTTATGGAGGAGAAGTCGATTTATGGCTACCAATCTTGATCCTCTTTGATCTGAGATTGCAAATGCCTTAACAGTCCAGGTGCTTGGGAGCAGCAGCAGCAGCCGGCCATTGCTTTCACATCCTGCATGTGAGCTCCCAAAGGCACCCGGTGGGCCACTGCGAGTACCAGAGAGCTGGACTAGATGGACTCTGGTCTGATCCAGCAGGCTTGTTCTTATGTTCTTATGTTCTTATGGTTTAAACTCTAACATGTTGGATACCCTAGATCAGCTTTCTCTTTGGATTCTAAGACAACAATCCTTAGCAGGCCTCTCCGGTTGCCTACTTAAAGTTAATCAATGGAGCTTACCCTCAAGAAAGCGTTCTTTGGATAGCACATTGAAAGCAGAAAAGGCAAGGAACAGAAATCAATCTGAACGAACGAGAACGTTATCTTGAAGAATCGTTTAGTGTCATGTATGAAAATCTTAAGAACATAAGAACATAAGAACTAACCTGCTGTCGAGCTGTCCTATGGAAGTTGTCTTCTGTTCTGTCAGGGTAGGAGCAAGCAAGGAAGAGTCAAGGAAGGAAAAAAAAATCCCAAATGGGGAACTGTGCCGATAAATTAGCTCAGACTTTAAAAGACAGTAGTCAAGATCCCAGCTTTTCCGTGCAAGAATGCCTAAAATCTAATAACCATAGAGAAAGAGCTGATTTTCCATTTATCCATCTTTCCATCTGAGATCATCTCTGATACCATTTTCTTCTCTCCAGAAGGGGTTGCCGCCCAGCAAGTGAACCAGACCGAAGGACCTGTTGCTGTTCATCAAGGCAACTCGATATTTCTCAAATGTAGCTACGAATCATTTTTCTCAGTCTATCTATTCTGGTACGTTCAGCATCCCGGCCAAGCTCCCGAACTGTTTCTGAGGGATTTAGGCAAAGATGGCTCAGACCAAGGGAATCGGCGAGGCTTTGCAGCTGACCACAACAAGAACCTGAAGACATTCCACATGAAGAAACCCACCAGCCGCCTGAGCGACTCTGCTGTCTATTTCTGTGCTGCCGGTGACACAGTGAGGTTAGCCAGAACAGAGGCAGCGCGAAAACATGCACAAAGCAAAATGAAGAAAGTAGGATACAGAAGGACTTGACTGCAGTCCTATGCAGAGCTGCGTAAGGCGTGAACACCACTGGGTTCATTGCGAGTTACTTCTGTGTAAACATGCATAGGATTGTGGAGCACAGAGTTAATATTCAAGTCTATATTCCACTAAGGCTCATTCCGCACATGCAGAATAATGCACTTTCAAACTGCTTTCAGTGCTCTTTGAAGCAGTGCGGAACAGCAAAATCCACTTGCAAACAGTTGTGAAAGTGGTTTGAAAACGCATTATTTTGCCTGTGCAGAAGGGGCCTAAGTCTCTGGGGCTCTCTTCCGCGGTAGAGGTATCCACATTTGGAAAGTTAAATGGATGTTAGGAGGCAGAATTTTTGGGAGAAGCTTTCTGAAGTTAGCTCAAGAATTAATGACTACAACGCAGAGGTGTAGGAAGAGAAACCAGAGCCCGGGGTAAAATGGCACCTAGGCCTGTCTGCAGTATCCCCTGCAAGGCAGTGCCCCCTACGAGACCACGCCTTCTGCCGGACCAGGCACAAGATTCCATATTTAGCAAAGGATCATGGGTATGCTGTTAAAAAATGTTTAAATACATTTTTATTTTTATACCTTGCCCATCCCAGAAGGGCTCTGGGTGACAACAACATGTCAAACCTACATTACAGTTAAAAATCATCATTTTAAAAATGCTCGCCATAACTTAAAAGATAGCCCCAAGGCAGGACCAAGCCTGCTAAAAAACAACCTATGTTAACGTACAGAGCCAGTGTGGCTTTGTGTAGCCTGGGCTTCTCCCACCCAGGAATCCCCCCCGCCCCACACTTACTACAGCAGACTATACTGTTAGTTAAGTCAAAATGCAATAAGAACTGATTGTTAGATCAGGTACACTGTCTTAATTCTTAGGTAGAAATATATACAAGAGCAGTGGTGGGATCCAAACATTTCAGTAACAGGTTCCCATGGTGGTGGGATTCAAACAGTGGCGTAGTGCCAATGGGGCTGAGTGAGGCATGACGGGGGCGTGGCCAGGCATTCCGGGGGCGGGGCATTAATAATTTCTCTGTTACTGTAAAAATCTCTTACTGTAAAAAAAAAGTTCCTAATTTCCAGCTGGTATCTTTCTGTCCATAATTTAAACTCATTATAGCAAGTCCTATCGTCTGCTGCCAACAGAAACAACTACTTCTCCTCTAATTGACTGCCTGTCAAATACTTAATACTTTCAAATACTTAATTTTGTTTCTAGAAATCAAAAGGATACTTTCCTTAAACAAGGAACTTTACCACATTTCTAAAACATGTTTTTAAAACAGCCCAACAGGGAGAATTATCCCGTTTTCTACCTTCGCTAACCAGCCACATAGGAAACAACAGGACTTTATGATTTTGGGACCTAATGGAATTTCTAACGGAAAAGCGGACCCAATTAGTAACCCCCTCTCGGCACACACAAATAATTAGTAACCCACTCTCAGGAACTGGTAAGAACCTGCTGGATCCCACCTCTGTACAAGAGGACAGAGATATCCTTTAATTATTCCTCCTCATGACGTGCCCCTTGGTATTCATCTCAGGTCTGAGCAGAATAATGTAACACTTGGGGAAAAAGATACAACCCAGCATTCCAGCACTAGAAGCCAAGATGGAGAAGATCTCCACAGCCACCATGTATTTTCCTTTGGTGCTGAGGTAGGTTGGCAGAAAAGACACCCAGACGCTACAAAACACCAGCATGCTGAAGGTGATGAACTTGGCCTCATTGAAACTGTCTGGCAACTTCCTGGCAAAGAAAGCCACAATCAAGGTGATGAGGGACAGAAGTCCCATGTAGCCGAGGACAGTATAAAACATGAGAACTGACCCTTCATTACATTCTGCAATGATTTCTCTAGTCAATGACTGTGTGTCAATGTCTGGGAATGGGGGAGAGGTTCCGAGCCACACAAGACAGATGACTGCTTGAATGAAGGAACAGGAAAGGACAACAGAGTTGGTCAGTCTTTTCCCCACCCATTTCCTCATGTTGGATCCCGGTTTGGTGGCCACGAAAGCGACCACCACAGTGACGGTTTTGGCCAAGATGCAGGAAACAGCCACTGTGAAAATGATGCCGAAAGCAGATTGCCGGAGGAGGCAGGTCACTTTGCTTGGTTTCCCGAGGAACAGCAAAGAGCAGAGGAAGCAGAGGGAGAGGGAGGCCAGAAGAGCATAGGTGATATCTCTGTTGTTGGCCTTGACTATGGGGCTGTCTTTGTTCTTGACAAAGGTGGATAGAACCAAAGCTGTGACCAAGAAAAAGGACATGGCGATAGAGGCCAAACTAACTCCTAATGTTTCTTCGTGAGACAGAAAATGTGTTGACTTCGGCAGACATCGATCTTTCTCCTCGCTTGGATACTCATCTTCTGGACAATCGATACAGTCATCCACGTCTAAAAAAAAAGAGGAATGGAAGGTTGATCAGTATGATATGAACATCATTCACAGTCAACACTCACCATTTTAGTAGACAAATGAAACCAGCCCTTCCTCCTAAGGAATCAAATTTATTTCCCACTCCCTTAACCCTGCTGGGTGATCTTGGGCCAGTCACAGTTCTTTCTGAACTCTCTCAGCCCCACCTACCTCACAAGATGTCTGTTGTGGGGAGAGGAAGGGAAAGGAGTTTGTAAGCCACCTTGAGTCTCCTTACAGGAAAGAAAGGCAAGATATAAATCCAAACTCCTTTCAGAACTCTCTCAGCCCATGCAGAAGCAAGTAAAGGCAAATCACCTCTGAAAGTCTCTTACTTTGAAAACCTTATATGGTCACCATATGTCACACCATAAGTGTGTGACTCGACTCCACACACACGCACGCACGCACGCACGCACGCACGCACGCACGCACGCACGCACACACACACACACTACTACTTACCTTCCTCCTTTTAAGCGATCTTTCATCTGCAATAACTACCTCAGTGTCCTCTTTTTTAGTTGAAGTTGTAAAGACTAGAACATAAGAACATAAGAAAGAGCCTGCTGGATCAGACCAGAGTCCATCCAGTCCAGCACTCTGCTACTCGCAGTGGCCCACCAGGTGCCTTTGGGAGCTCACATGCAGGATGTGAAAGCAATGGCCTGCTGCTGCTGCTGCTCCTGAGCACCTGGTCTGCTAAAGCATTTGCAATCTCAGATCAAGGAGGATCAAGATGGGTAGCCATAGATCGACTTCTCCATAAATCTGTCCAAGCCCCTTTTAAAGCTATCCAGGTTAGCAGCCATCACCACCTCCTGTGGCAGCATATTCCAAACACCAATCACATATTACATGAAGAAATGTTTCCTCTTATTAGTCCTAATTCTTCCCGCCAGCATTTTCAATGTATGCCCCCTGGTTTTTGGCTAGATCAAATTTTAAGTATTTGGATGTTTTATGAGATCGAATTACTTATACGATTACATTTTATATTGAACAGTTTCAGAGCTATTGTATAGATCTCTGTTTCATAACTGTAACTGTACTATGCCTAATAAAGGTGTGTGTGTGCGTGTGTGTGTATTTACCCTTCTTCCTTGAGATCTTCCCTTCAGTGCATGGATTACAATCGTAACAGCAAAATTTCTCCCCTTCCTTCTTTTTCTTCTGAGACCCAGGCCCGCAATGAGTATTACACTCAGAAAGAGGAGGGACCTGTCAAAAATGAGACCAGAGTTCAAGACTGGAGCAATGAGACATCTTTTTTTATTTTCAACCAATTGTTTCTCAAGGGAGAAATGAACTTTTAATATATCAGTCTTCATGTAGAAGAAAAGAAGAGTTTGGATTTATATCCCCCCTTTCTCTCCTGCAGGAGACTCAAAGGGGCTGACAATCTCCTTGCCCTTCCCCCCTCACAACAAACACCCTGTGAGGTGGGTGGGACTGAGAGAGCTCCGTAGAGCTGTGACTAGCCCAAGGTCACCCAGCTGGCATGTGTGGGAGTGTACAGGCTAATCTGAATTCCCCAGATAAGCCTCCACAGCTCAGGCGGCAGAGCTGGGAATCAAACCCAGTTCCTCCAGATCAGAGTGCACCTGCTCTTAGCCACAACGCCACTGCTGCTCCCAAATGTACACAAAGGCTGGTGAATTAGGGCAAATGGGGCAATGCCTAGAGGTGCCAACTTCCAGGTGAGGCCTGGTGATTTCCTGGAATTGCAACTAATTTCTTGGAATTACAGCGAATCTCCAGACTACCGAGACAGTGACTGAATTGATACTTGGCTAGTTTTTTGAATGTGCTACTGACTGATGAACCACAAACATCAAGTTATGTTGCAGAAGGGAAGTTCTGACCCCATAATCTCCCATCCAGAGAATAAACTGCTTTCTGACATGCGTCCACACCTGCTTAAAAGTTGTTTGCCATACAATTAAATTCTCGTGGAGGATCAATTCTTTTCCTTCAAGAGCTGTGGGATCCAACCTTCCAACTTTCACCCGCAAGTGGGACTCATTGGGGAACGTGACCAAGTTTGTGAGGTCGAATCCTTCTTCCACCTCCCTGTAGCTGTTAAAAGATACTTTTTCTCCTGCCGAGTTGTTAAAGGAATTGCTTTGAAGAAATGGGTGGAGCTGGGTGGAAGAGGAAATAAAGGTTAAAGCTTTAATTTGATGTTGGAGTCTTCGTTCGGAGATGCTGAAACACATTTCTTTGCTGACTTACAGTACAGACATCCCTTTAAACACCGCCTTTAAAAAACCAAGATTGGGAAAAAAATGTACACAGCTCTTCTTTTGTGCGTGTCTGATTGAGTGAATTAATGTTTGTCAAGGTCCAGTAGCAAATAGTCCCCAGTATCTGGCTAAAATATCTTGCAGTAGTTCTCTATCAGCCAGGTAGAGAAGACTGATTTAATTAGACCAGTAGTCTGACTTGGAAGACCATAGTCTCTCTCTTTTCAGGGTTCAGGTCTAGACAGTGGTGGGATCCAAAAATTTTAGTAACAGGTTCCCATGGTGGTGGGATTCAAACTGTGGCGTAGCACCTATGGGGCTGGGTGGGGCATGATGGGGGCATGGCCCGGGCATTCTGGGGGTGGGGTATTCCTGGGTGGGGCTGCGGCAAGGACGCAGCCGCTGCGCCAGTCCTTGGGTGGGAAACGAATGCATGCAGGCGCAGGCTGCCACGCACGCCGGTGCACCTCCTGCTAGACTGCTTCAAGTTCTGCGCGCTACTGCTGAGAGGAGGGGCGTAACTAAGGCAAAAATCACGTGGCAAAATCACCCATTAGTAACCCCCTCTCGGCACACACAAATAATTAGTAACCTACTCTCGGGAACCTGTGAGAACCTGCTGGATCCCACCTCTGGGTCTAGAAGAATAGAAGAACCCATGAAACTTTGGCCCGTTTCATACAAGTCACATACAATGTTTCCAGAACGTTTTCGATGCCCCCTTTGCCATGATGTTTGTCCATACTCCCTCCCCTCCAAACATTTAATGTCCACAGTGAGGGGTTTTTAATTTAATTTTTTTTGCTTATTCATTGAAATGATGCTTCCCAGATCCGCTGCTTCAGGGCTCTGTAGCTCTGTTGAATAGATGCTTTGTAGATTCACCCAAAACAGAAGAAAAAACAACAAAACAAAACAAAACCACACACAAAATGATGAAAATGAGAGGTGAGAGGGAAAGGGCTGACATCAGGGATGCGAAAAAAGGTGCAGGCTCATTCCGCACATGCAGAATAATGCACTTTCAAACTGCGTTCAGTGCTCTTTGAAGCTGTGCGGAATGGCAAAATCCACTTGCAAACAGTTGTGAAAGTGGTTTGAAAACACATTATTTTGCGTGTGCGCAGAGAGGGAAGCTGGCCAATGGCACGGTGGTGTGGAAAACGGCAGCGGGAAAGATAAAAAATTGTAAATATTGCTGGAATTTTCAGCCTTGTTTGCATGCAGCAGCAGCACAAGCAGCAAGGAATTCTGGGAAGCTGCACGAACATTCTAAAGGTGACAGTTAAAATCCATTGGTAGTGTTCTGTCGTTCCCTGACTGAGTGAAGAGAAGTTGCTCAGTATATCGCTAAACCAATGCTGTGTAAAAATGCTCTGACAAAAAGATACCATTTAAAATGCTTCCTACCGTGTTTCTCCGAAAATAAGACAGTGTCTTATATTAATTTTTGCTCCCAAAGATGCGCTATGTCTTATTTTCTGGGGGATGTCTTATTTTTCCGCTCCACAGTGGCATGCTCTGGTGTTCTGTTCGATGGGCATGCTTCCAAACAAAAACTTTGCTGCGTCTTACTTTCAGGGGATGTTTTTATATCTAGCACCTCTGAGGTGAAACGGCTAGTTTTTTGAGAGAGAACTATTCTAACGTGCCCCATAATCCACATTTCTGCTCATTACTCTGCTTGACAGGATTATATATTCTAAATATACCTGTTGCCCTTCAAATATGACTGCACTGAGAGGGAAGCATGCTTAAAAGAGAATAATTTTTAAAGGGTTTTTTTAAAAAATGGGGAAAAAACCTGTTTGGAAATGTTTTTGGAACCAAAGAGGGAAAACACAGTGCCGAACTCCATGGCCTGCCTGAAAACATTTCAAATGGTTTGTGCGGAAAAAGGCCTTTGTCAAGGTACAATGTGAATAGCCACAGTTTATATAAGAACATAAGAACGAGCCTGCTGGATCAGACCAGAGTCCATCTAGTCCAGCTCTCTGCTACTTGCAGTGGCCCACCAGGTGCCTTTGGGAGCTCACATGCAGGAGGTGAAAGCAATGGTCTTAAGAACATAAGAACAAGCCAGCTGGATCAGACCAGAGTCCATCTAGTCCAGCTCTCTGCTACTCGCAGTGGCCCAACAGGTGCCTTTGGGAGCTCACATGCAGGAGGTGAAAGCAATGGCCTTAAGAACATAAGAAAGAGCCTGCTGGATCAGTCCAGAGTCCATCTAGTCCAGCACTCTGCTACTCGCAGTGGCCCACCAGGTGCCTTTGGGAGCTCACATGCAGGATGTGAAAGCAATGGCCTTAAGAACATAAGAAAGAGCCTGCTGGATCAGACCAGAGTCCATCTAGTCCAGCTCTCTGCTACTCGCAGTGGCCCACCAGGTGCCTTTGGGAGCTCACATGCAGGATGTGAAAGCAATGGCCTTCTGCGGCTGTTGCTCCCGAGCACCTGGACTGTTATATGTTCTACATGGTGGGACATGTTAGCTGCTGTCTCACTTTATACTGATCTGTTCTCAAAAATAAAAGCTTTTCATACTGGAGACATTACCTGCCATGGCCGGAGATCTTGAAATTCAGATCTTTTGCCACTCTTTCTTGCTCCGAGGTTAAATCTTGATGAGTACAAAGTATGTAGAGCACGTGCCACAGCGTGGACCGCATTATTGATGCTATAGCTGTGGCCGCTCATGGCCATTTCAAAAATATTGTTAGGAAGGCTTTCCAGTTTCTCCTCCCCTGTACAAGCACTGTCAACTTCCGTGGATTCGTTGCCATTTACAAATATACAGTTAAACGCTTGTGCCCAGAAGAACTTCAGAAAACCATTTTCCTCCACCTCATTAACTTTTATGTCGCGAACAAATGCACGGAATCCTGGAAGCTGGTTTGAGTGAATGGCGAAAGAGATTGCCCCATGAAAGAAGTGAAAATCCCAAAATCTTTGCAAGCCTGACAGGGTAAAATCGATCTGGGCTGTTAAAATCCACACCTTGCCAAATATATGATCGCATGAAATATCCCCTAGAAAAAAATAACCATTCAATATTATAAGCGTCCTTGAATCTCCATAGAGTATAAATGTACTGACTCTGGCATCTACAAACACCAATTCGATATTTGGGATTATGTTTCTAAAATCATACGCGCTATCCCATTGTAATTTGGGAGGTATCCTTTCAGCAAAAGCCAAACAGATTCCGTTCTTGGAAAGCAATGGTTCCAGGATCTTTAGGAAATGTTCTCCACTGTGATCATCTATAGCGAGGAGCCCCACCCAAGTCCATTCAAAATGAAGAAGCAACTGTATAATCCCGGGATATAAATTGGCTTCATTTGAGACCATGCGGTAAAAGGACTCCTTTGCGCCATTCTCCTCAGAGGCAAACGAACCATATGTGAGCTAAGAGAAAATGTAAAGGTATTTTAGAGATACACAGTGCAACACTCCATGTTTCCATATTCAATTCAGTAGACCTGGTGGGGAGAGCAAACGTTAATGAGCTAAGACAGCTGATTGACAGCCGTCTGAAATATTGGGGCTATAAAAATACTTTAGTAAGGGAAGGAGCGTCCGGTCAATGTTTACAGTTGCTGTTCCCTCCCCCTTCAATTGTACCTCAATGTATTACTTAACATACCCTAAATATAGGCACACCTTAATGTGTTACCATCTGCTGTTCTCTCAAGTAGACATGTTGGTAGGGCGTCCACTATTTCATAAATCAATAAGGTAAAAGTGGCTGTTAGGAATTTTTTGGGCTGTGTGGCCATAGTATGGTGTGTTTAGCTCCTACGGTTTCACCCACCACTATGGATGGTGCCTTCAGAGTAGACATGTTGGTATGGATGGCGCCTCTCAAGTAGACATGTTGGTAGGGCGTCCACTATTTCATAAATCAATAAGGTAATATTGTAAGTGGCTGTTAGGGATTTTTCGGGCTGTGTGGCCATAGTATGGTGTGTTTAGCTCCTACCGTTTCACCCACCACTATGGATGGTGCCTTCAGAGTAGACATGTTGGTATGGATGGCGCCTCTCAAGTAGACATGTTGGTAGGGCGTCCACTATTTCATAAATCAATAAGGTAATATTGTAAGTGGCTGTTAGGGATTTTTCGGGCTGTGTGGCCATAGTATGGTGTGTTTAGCTCCTACCGTTTCACCCACCACTATGGATGGTGCCTTCAGAGTAGACATGTTGGTATGGATGGCGCCTCTCAAGTAGACATGTTGGTAGGGCATCCACTATTTCATAAATCAATAAGGTAATATTGTAAGTGGCTGTTAGGAATGTTTCGGGCTGTGTGGCCATAGTATGGTGTGTTTAGCTCCTACCGTTTCACCCACCACTATGGATGGTGCCTTCAGAGTAGACATGTTGGTATGGATGGCGCCTCTCAAGTAGACATGTTGGTAGGGCATCCACTATTTCATAAATCAATAAGGTAACATTGTAAGTGGCTGTTAGGGATTTTTCGGGCTGTGTGGCCATAGTATGGTGTGTTTAGCTCCTACCGTTTCACCCACCACTATGGATGGTGCCTTCAGAGTAGACATGTTGGTATGGATGGCGCCTCTCAAGTAGACATGTTGGTAGGGCATCCACTATTTCATAAATCAATAAGGTAATATTGTAAGTGGCTGTTAGGAATTTTTCAGGCTGTGCGGCCATAGTATGGTGTGTTTAGCTCCTACCGTTTCACCCACCACTATGGATGGTGCCTTCAGAGTAGACATGTTGGTATGGATGGCGCCTCTCAAGTAGACATGTTGGTAGGCACCCACTATTTCATAAATCAATAAGGTAATATTGTAAGTGGCTGTTAGGAATATTTCGGGCTGTGTGGCCATAGTATGGTGTGTTTAGCTCCTACCGTTTCACCCACCACTATGAATGGCGCCTTCAGAGGCATTCACACTAAGATGTTTTTCTTTCTGTGGCACAGCATCAAGTCCATTGTAAGGTCTATTGTGTTGTAAGGTCTACTGTGAAGCTACCAGAGTTCACAGACAAGGGGGTGAAACCCTGCAGTTTCCTGTCTCATGCTGCGTTCCATGAAGCATTTTGCTCCTGACAAGGGTACTAGAAGTCAAAATCCTGAAATGAACTAAGCCAGCCAGATAACAAAGGGGGTAGATTAAACTGCCCTTACTCAAGAGTTCAGTTTTACTTTAAAGATTGAGCTCCAGTGTACATATTCTCTCTCTCTCTCTCTCTCTCTCTCTCTCTCTCTCTCTCTCCCTCCCTCCCTCCCTCCCCAACAACCACCCATTCCAGCAATTTATTTCAACCCATCTCTATTAGGTCGGATTGAAAAAAGTTTTGTCGGCATTATTGTCTCTTACATGGAAACCAAGGACATTAAATATGAGCAAAAAATTCAGATTGGCATAGGAACCAAAAGGGATACAAAAGGATACAAACAGTATATGTTTCCAATGTATGTGACATTCCTGGGAAAGGGTCACAGGACACAACTCTTCTAAAAGGGTCGTACCTGGCTGGTCATACCTGCCCATTCCGCTTTGTAAAGGCTATTTGAACTTTCAGTATCAGAGATGGGCTTAGTTGTGTCAGTCACAACGCGTCCTCCTGAATAACAACAGTTTCCCCGACTTTCGTTATATATGTGATCCCTCCCACCATGAAAACCCCCATTCTTCAATAAGGATATCCCACCTGTGGGATCTTGAAGCGATCCAATATGTTTGTCATAAGCCAGGAGTTCTCGGGGTCGAGAGCCCCAATGACAGCAATGAGATTTCTCGAGGTGCCACATCTGTAGTTGGGGACAAAATGCCGTGATTTGAACAGCAGCTCCAGAGTAGTCTGATAGGTCAATTTCTCATCATAGTAGTTCTCAGCGATGTGGAAGCCAAGAGTTGCGTTGGGTAAGATGCGGGGATTTGCATTGATCTCTTTTACAGCAAACACCAAGGCCAATACGTGCTGGTAGAACTTTATAACTGTCCTGTAAAAACAGTGTTTAAGGTGCTTTTTAGAGGATACTGCAACAATTTACCAAGTCATTTCATTATAATATAGGTCACTTCTTTCTTCAGTCAGTCATAATTCAACAATTCATCCATTCAGCTTTATTTCTTACTGCATTAGTCTACTCTGTCTCTGATTGATACACTTAATGTATAGCTTGTTTTTTTAAAAAGGGGGGAAAAAAGGGAAATTAATTCCTGGCATTTCTCATTTAACATCCAAAGAAGGACCCCATAAATGTCCACTACTGTCAACAAATGACATGAAACATGAATCCAGCTGATATTTCTGATAGAGCCCCAATTTTCAGTACCCATTTAGTGGTTCATTCAGTTTCCCCTTTCATCAGATTACAGATCATTTCCTGCTTGCAAGTGCATTTTAATCTCCTTCCAAAGTATATGAGGAATACTTATTATTTTCATTCAAATTCTCTCATCTCTGTAGGAAGGCATGAAGCTAGACGCAGAGCTAAGATTCTCATTAGCTGTTCCTTCTTACTCTTTAGAAGAAGAAGAAGAAGAAGAAGAAGAAGGAGAAGAAGAAGAAGAAGAAGAAGAAGAAGAAGAAGAAGGAGAAGAAGAAGAAGAAGAAGGAGACGACGAAGACGAAGACGAAGATGAAGAAGAAGAAGAAGAAGAAGAAGAAGAAGATGGGTGGGGGGGGGGGGGGGTGGGGGGGGGGGGGGGTGGGGGGGGGGGGGGGTGGGGGGGGGGGGGGGTGGGGGGGGGGGGGGGTGGGGGGGGGGGGGGGTGGGGGGGGGGGGGGGTGGGGGGGGGGGGGGGTGGGGGGGGGGGGGGGTGGGGGGGGGGGGGGGTGGGGGGGGGGGGGGGTGGGGGGGGGGGGGGGTGGGGGGGGGGGGGGGTGGGGGGGGGGGGGGGTGGGGGGGGGGGGGGGTGGGGGGGGGGGGGGGTGGGGGGGGGGGGGGGTGGGGGGGGGGGGGGGTGGGGGGGGGGGGGGGTGGGGGGGGGGGGGGGTGGGGGGGGGGGGGGGTGGGGGGGGGGGGGGGTGGGGGGGGGGGGGGGTGGGGGGGGGGGGGGGTGGGGGGGGGGGGGGGTGGGGGGGGGGGGGGGTGGGGGGGGGGGGGGGTGGGGGGGGGGGGGGGTGGGGGGGGGGGGGGGTGGGGGGGGGGGGGGGTGGGGGGGGGGGGGGGTGGGGGGGGGGGGGGGTGGGGGGGGGGGGGGGTGGGGGGGGGGGGGGGTGGGGGGGGGGGGGGGTGGGGGGGGGGGGGGGTGGGGGGGGGGGGGGGTGGGGGGGGGGGGGGGTGGGGGGGGGGGGGGGTGGGGGGGGGGGGGGGTGGGGGGGGGGGGGGGTGGGGGGGGGGGGGGGTGGGGGGGGGGGGGGGTGGGGGGGGGGGGGGGTGGGGGGGGGGGGGGGTGGGGGGGGGGGGGGGTGGGGGGGGGGGGGGGTGGGGGGGGGGGGGGGTGGGGGGGGGGGGGGGTGGGGGGGGGGGGGGGTGGGGGGGGGGGGGGGTGGGGGGGGGGGGGGGTGGGGGGGGGGGGGGGTGGGGGGGGGGGGGGGTGGGGGGGGGGGGGGGTGGGGGGGGGGGGGGGTGGGGGGGGGGGGGGGTGGGGGGGGGGGGGGGTGGGGGGGGGGGGGGGTGGGGGGGGGGGGGGGTGGGGGGGGGGGGGGGTGGGGGGGGGGGGGGGTGGGGGGGGGGGGGGGTGGGGGGGGGGGGGGGTGGGGGGGGGGGGGGGTGGGGGGGGGGGGGGGTGGGGGGGGGGGGGGGTGGGGGGGGGGGGGGGTGGGGGGGGGGGGGGGTGGGGGGGGGGGGGGGTGGGGGGGGGGGGGGGTGGGGGGGGGGGGGGGTGGGGGGGGGGGGGGGTGGGGGGGGGGGGGGGTGGGGGGGGGGGGGGGTGGGGGGGGGGGGGGGTGGGGGGGGGGGGGGGTGGGGGGGGGGGGGGGTGGGGGGGGGGGGGGGTGGGGGGGGGGGGGGGTGGGGGGGGGGGGGGGTGGGGGGGGGGGGGGGTGGGGGGGGGGGGGGGTGGGGGGGGGGGGGGGTGGGGGGGGGGGGGGGTGGGGGGGGGGGGGGGTGGGGGGGGGGGGGGGTGGGGGGGGGGGGGGGTGGGGGGGGGGGGGGGTGGGGGGGGGGGGGGGTGGGGGGGGGGGGGGGTGGGGGGGGGGGGGGGTGGGGGGGGGGGGGGGTGGGGGGGGGGGGGGGTGGGGGGGGGGGGGGGTGGGGGGGGGGGGGGGTGGGGGGGGGGGGGGGTGGGGGGGGGGGGGGGTGGGGGGGGGGGGGGGTGGGGGGGGGGGGGGGTGGGGGGGGGGGGGGGTGGGGGGGGGGGGGGGTGGGGGGGGGGGGGGGTGGGGGGGGGGGGGGGTGGGGGGGGGGGGGGGTGGGGGGGGGGGGGGGTGGGGGGGGGGGGGGGTGGGGGGGGGGGGGGGTGGGGGGGGGGGGGGGTGGGGGGGGGGGGGGGTGGGGGGGGGGGGGGGTGGGGGGGGGGGGGGGTGGGGGGGGGGGGGGGTGGGGGGGGGGGGGGGTGGGGGGGGGGGGGGGTGGGGGGGGGGGGGGGTGGGGGGGGGGGGGGGTGGGGGGGGGGGGGGGTGGGGGGGGGGGGGGGTGGGGGGGGGGGGGGGTGGGGGGGGGGGGGGGTGGGGGGGGGGGGGGGTGGGGGGGGGGGGGGGTGGGGGGGGGGGGGGGTGGGGGGGGGGGGGGGTGGGGGGGGGGGGGGGTGGGGGGGGGGGGGGGTGGGGGGGGGGGGGGGTGGGGGGGGGGGGGGGTGGGGGGGGGGGGGGGTGGGGGGGGGGGGGGGTGGGGGGGGGGGGGGGTGGGGGGGGGGGGGGGTGGGGGGGGGGGGGGGTGGGGGGGGGGGGGGGTGGGGGGGGGGGGGGGTGGGGGGGGGGGGGGGTGGGGGGGGGGGGGGGTGGGGGGGGGGGGGGGTGGGGGGGGGGGGGGGTGGGGGGGGGGGGGGGTGGGGGGGGGGGGGGGTGGGGGGGGGGGGGGGTGGGGGGGGGGGGGGGTGGGGGGGGGGGGGGGTGGGGGGGGGGGGGGGTGGGGGGGGGGGGGGGTGGGGGGGGGGGGGGGTGGGGGGGGGGGGGGGTGGGGGGGGGGGGGGGTGGGGGGGGGGGGGGGTGGGGGGGGGGGGGGGTGGGGGGGGGGGGGGGTGGGGGGGGGGGGGGGTGGGGGGGGGGGGGGGTGGGGGGGGGGGGGGGTGGGGGGGGGGGGGGGTGGGGGGGGGGGGGGGTGGGGGGGGGGGGGGGTGGGGGGGGGGGGGGGTGGGGGGGGGGGGGGGTGGGGGGGGGGGGGGGTGGGGGGGGGGGGGGGTGGGGGGGGGGGGGGGTGGGGGGGGGGGGGGGTGGGGGGGGGGGGGGGTGGGGGGGGGGGGGGGTGGGGGGGGGGGGGGGTGGGGGGGGGGGGGGGTGGGGGGGGGGGGGGGTGGGGGGGGGGGGGGGTGGGGGGGGGGGGGGGTGGGGGGGGGGGGGGGTGGGGGGGGGGGGGGGTGGGGGGGGGGGGGGGTGGGGGGGGGGGGGGGTGGGGGGGGGGGGGGGTGGGGGGGGGGGGGGGTGGGGGGGGGGGGGGGTGGGGGGGGGGGGGGGTGGGGGGGGGGGGGGGTGGGGGGGGGGGGGGGTGGGGGGGGGGGGGGGTGGGGGGGGGGGGGGGTGGGGGGGGGGGGGGGTGGGGGGGGGGGGGGGTGGGGGGGGGGGGGGGTGGGGGGGGGGGGGGGTGGGGGGGGGGGGGGGTGGGGGGGGGGGGGGGTGGGGGGGGGGGGGGGTGGGGGGGGGGGGGGGTGGGGGGGGGGGGGGGTGGGGGGGGGGGGGGGTGGGGGGGGGGGGGGGTGGGGGGGGGGGGGGGTGGGGGGGGGGGGGGGTGGGGGGGGGGGGGGGTGGGGGGGGGGGGGGGTGGGGGGGGGGGGGGGTGGGGGGGGGGGGGGGTGGGGGGGGGGGGGGGTGGGGGGGGGGGGGGGTGGGGGGGGGGGGGGGTGGGGGGGGGGGGGGGTGGGGGGGGGGGGGGGTGGGGGGGGGGGGGGGTGGGGGGGGGGGGGGGTGGGGGGGGGGGGGGGTGGGGGGGGGGGGGGGTGGGGGGGGGGGGGGGTGGGGGGGGGGGGGGGTGGGGGGGGGGGGGGGTGGGGGGGGGGGGGGGTGGGGGGGGGGGGGGGTGGGGGGGGGGGGGGGTGGGGGGGGGGGGGGGTGGGGGGGGGGGGGGGTGGGGGGGGGGGGGGGTGGGGGGGGGGGGGGGTGGGGGGGGGGGGGGGTGGGGGGGGGGGGGGGTGGGGGGGGGGGGGGGTGGGGGGGGGGGGGGGTGGGGGGGGGGGGGGGTGGGGGGGGGGGGGGGTGGGGGGGGGGGGGGGTGGGGGGGGGGGGGGGTGGGGGGGGGGGGGGGTGGGGGGGGGGGGGGGTGGGGGGGGGGGGGGGTGGGGGGGGGGGGGGGTGGGGGGGGGGGGGGGTGGGGGGGGGGGGGGGTGGGGGGGGGGGGGGGTGGGGGGGGGGGGGGGTGGGGGGGGGGGGGGGTGGGGGGGGGGGGGGGTGGGGGGGGGGGGGGGTGGGGGGGGGGGGGGGTGGGGGGGGGGGGGGGTGGGGGGGGGGGGGGGTGGGGGGGGGGGGGGGTGGGGGGGGGGGGGGGTGGGGGGGGGGGGGGGTGGGGGGGGGGGGGGGTGGGGGGGGGGGGGGGTGGGGGGGGGGGGGGGTGGGGGGGGGGGGGGGTGGGGGGGGGGGGGGGTGGGGGGGGGGGGGGGTGGGGGGGGGGGGGGGTGGGGGGGGGGGGGGGTGGGGGGGGGGGGGGGTGGGGGGGGGGGGGGGTGGGGGGGGGGGGGGGTGGGGGGGGGGGGGGGTGGGGGGGGGGGGGGGTGGGGGGGGGGGGGGGTGGGGGGGGGGGGGGGTGGGGGGGGGGGGGGGTGGGGGGGGGGGGGGGTGGGGGGGGGGGGGGGTGGGGGGGGGGGGGGGTGGGGGGGGGGGGGGGTGGGGGGGGGGGGGGGTGGGGGGGGGGGGGGGTGGGGGGGGGGGGGGGTGGGGGGGGGGGGGGGTGGGGGGGGGGGGGGGTGGGGGGGGGGGGGGGTGGGGGGGGGGGGGGGTGGGGGGGGGGGGGGGTGGGGGGGGGGGGGGGTGGGGGGGGGGGGGGGTGGGGGGGGGGGGGGGTGGGGGGGGGGGGGGGTGGGGGGGGGGGGGGGTGGGGGGGGGGGGGGGTGGGGGGGGGGGGGGGTGGGGGGGGGGGGGGGTGGGGGGGGGGGGGGGTGGGGGGGGGGGGGGGTGGGGGGGGGGGGGGGTGGGGGGGGGGGGGGGTGGGGGGGGGGGGGGGTGGGGGGGGGGGGGGGTGGGGGGGGGGGGGGGTGGGGGGGGGGGGGGGTGGGGGGGGGGGGGGGTGGGGGGGGGGGGGGGTGGGGGGGGGGGGGGGTGGGGGGGGGGGGGGGTGGGGGGGGGGGGGGGTGGGGGGGGGGGGGGGTGGGGGGGGGGGGGGGTGGGGGGGGGGGGGGGTGGGGGGGGGGGGGGGTGGGGGGGGGGGGGGGTGGGGGGGGGGGGGGGTGGGGGGGGGGGGGGGTGGGGGGGGGGGGGGGTGGGGGGGGGGGGGGGTGGGGGGGGGGGGGGGTGGGGGGGGGGGGGGGTGGGGGGGGGGGGGGGTGGGGGGGGGGGGGGGTGGGGGGGGGGGGGGGTGGGGGGGGGGGGGGGTGGGGGGGGGGGGGGGTGGGGGGGGGGGGGGGTGGGGGGGGGGGGGGGTGGGGGGGGGGGGGGGTGGGGGGGGGGGGGGGTGGGGGGGGGGGGGGGTGGGGGGGGGGGGGGGTGGGGGGGGGGGGGGGTGGGGGGGGGGGGGGGTGGGGGGGGGGGGGGGTGGGGGGGGGGGGGGGTGGGGGGGGGGGGGGGTGGGGGGGGGGGGGGGTGGGGGGGGGGGGGGGTGGGGGGGGGGGGGGGTGGGGGGGGGGGGGGGTGGGGGGGGGGGGGGGTGGGGGGGGGGGGGGGTGGGGGGGGGGGGGGGTGGGGGGGGGGGGGGGTGGGGGGGGGGGGGGGTGGGGGGGGGGGGGGGTGGGGGGGGGGGGGGGTGGGGGGGGGGGGGGGTGGGGGGGGGGGGGGGTGGGGGGGGGGGGGGGTGGGGGGGGGGGGGGGTGGGGGGGGGGGGGGGTGGGGGGGGGGGGGGGTGGGGGGGGGGGGGGGTGGGGGGGGGGGGGGGTGGGGGGGGGGGGGGGTGGGGGGGGGGGGGGGTGGGGGGGGGGGGGGGTGGGGGGGGGGGGGGGTGGGGGGGGGGGGGGGTGGGGGGGGGGGGGGGTGGGGGGGGGGGGGGGTGGGGGGGGGGGGGGGTGGGGGGGGGGGGGGGTGGGGGGGGGGGGGGGTGGGGGGGGGGGGGGGTGGGGGGGGGGGGGGGTGGGGGGGGGGGGGGGTGGGGGGGGGGGGGGGTGGGGGGGGGGGGGGGTGGGGGGGGGGGGGGGTGGGGGGGGGGGGGGGTGGGGGGGGGGGGGGGTGGGGGGGGGGGGGGGTGGGGGGGGGGGGGGGTGGGGGGGGGGGGGGGTGGGGGGGGGGGGGGGTGGGGGGGGGGGGGGGTGGGGGGGGGGGGGGGTGGGGGGGGGGGGGGGTGGGGGGGGGGGGGGGTGGGGGGGGGGGGGGGTGGGGGGGGGGGGGGGTGGGGGGGGGGGGGGGTGGGGGGGGGGGGGGGTGGGGGGGGGGGGGGGTGGGGGGGGGGGGGGGTGGGGGGGGGGGGGGGTGGGGGGGGGGGGGGGTGGGGGGGGGGGGGGGTGGGGGGGGGGGGGGGTGGGGGGGGGGGGGGGTGGGGGGGGGGGGGGGTGGGGGGGGGGGGGGGTGGGGGGGGGGGGGGGTGGGGGGGGGGGGGGGTGGGGGGGGGGGGGGGTGGGGGGGGGGGGGGGTGGGGGGGGGGGGGGGTGGGGGGGGGGGGGGGTGGGGGGGGGGGGGGGTGGGGGGGGGGGGGGGTGGGGGGGGGGGGGGGTGGGGGGGGGGGGGGGTGGGGGGGGGGGGGGGTGGGGGGGGGGGGGGGTGGGGGGGGGGGGGGGTGGGGGGGGGGGGGGGTGGGGGGGGGGGGGGGTGGGGGGGGGGGGGGGTGGGGGGGGGGGGGGGTGGGGGGGGGGGGGGGTGGGGGGGGGGGGGGGTGGGGGGGGGGGGGGGTGGGGGGGGGGGGGGGTGGGGGGGGGGGGGGGTGGGGGGGGGGGGGGGTGGGGGGGGGGGGGGGTGGGGGGGGGGGGGGGTGGGGGGGGGGGGGGGTGGGGGGGGGGGGGGGTGGGGGGGGGGGGGGGTGGGGGGGGGGGGGGGTGGGGGGGGGGGGGGGTGGGGGGGGGGGGGGGTGGGGGGGGGGGGGGGTGGGGGGGGGGGGGGGTGGGGGGGGGGGGGGGTGGGGGGGGGGGGGGGTGGGGGGGGGGGGGGGTGGGGGGGGGGGGGGGTGGGGGGGGGGGGGGGTGGGGGGGGGGGGGGGTGGGGGGGGGGGGGGGTGGGGGGGGGGGGGGGTGGGGGGGGGGGGGGGTGGGGGGGGGGGGGGGTGGGGGGGGGGGGGGGTGGGGGGGGGGGGGGGTGGGGGGGGGGGGGGGTGGGGGGGGGGGGGGGTGGGGGGGGGGGGGGGTGGGGGGGGGGGGGGGTGGGGGGGGGGGGGGGTGGGGGGGGGGGGGGGTGGGGGGGGGGGGGGGTGGGGGGGGGGGGGGGTGGGGGGGGGGGGGGGTGGGGGGGGGGGGGGGTGGGGGGGGGGGGGGGTGGGGGGGGGGGGGGGTGGGGGGGGGGGGGGGTGGGGGGGGGGGGGGGTGGGGGGGGGGGGGGGTGGGGGGGGGGGGGGGTGGGGGGGGGGGGGGGTGGGGGGGGGGGGGGGTGGGGGGGGGGGGGGGTGGGGGGGGGGGGGGGTGGGGGGGGGGGGGGGTGGGGGGGGGGGGGGGTGGGGGGGGGGGGGGGTGGGGGGGGGGGGGGGTGGGGGGGGGGGGGGGTGGGGGGGGGGGGGGGTGGGGGGGGGGGGGGGTGGGGGGGGGGGGGGGTGGGGGGGGGGGGGGGTGGGGGGGGGGGGGGGTGGGGGGGGGGGGGGGTGGGGGGGGGGGGGGGTGGGGGGGGGGGGGGGTGGGGGGGGGGGGGGGTGGGGGGGGGGGGGGGTGGGGGGGGGGGGGGGTGGGGGGGGGGGGGGGTGGGGGGGGGGGGGGGTGGGGGGGGGGGGGGGTGGGGGGGGGGGGGGGTGGGGGGGGGGGGGGGTGGGGGGGGGGGGGGGTGGGGGGGGGGGGGGGTGGGGGGGGGGGGGGGTGGGGGGGGGGGGGGGTGGGGGGGGGGGGGGGTGGGGGGGGGGGGGGGTGGGGGGGGGGGGGGGTGGGGGGGGGGGGGGGTGGGGGGGGGGGGGGGTGGGGGGGGGGGGGGGTGGGGGGGGGGGGGGGTGGGGGGGGGGGGGGGTGGGGGGGGGGGGGGGTGGGGGGGGGGGGGGGTGGGGGGGGGGGGGGGTGGGGGGGGGGGGGGGTGGGGGGGGGGGGGGGTGGGGGGGGGGGGGGGTGGGGGGGGGGGGGGGTGGGGGGGGGGGGGGGTGGGGGGGGGGGGGGGTGGGGGGGGGGGGGGGTGGGGGGGGGGGGGGGTGGGGGGGGGGGGGGGTGGGGGGGGGGGGGGGTGGGGGGGGGGGGGGGTGGGGGGGGGGGGGGGTGGGGGGGGGGGGGGGTGGGGGGGGGGGGGGGTGGGGGGGGGGGGGGGTGGGGGGGGGGGGGGGTGGGGGGGGGGGGGGGTGGGGGGGGGGGGGGGTGGGGGGGGGGGGGGGTGGGGGGGGGGGGGGGTGGGGGGGGGGGGGGGTGGGGGGGGGGGGGGGTGGGGGGGGGGGGGGGTGGGGGGGGGGGGGGGTGGGGGGGGGGGGGGGTGGGGGGGGGGGGGGGTGGGGGGGGGGGGGGGTGGGGGGGGGGGGGGGTGGGGGGGGGGGGGGGTGGGGGGGGGGGGGGGTGGGGGGGGGGGGGGGTGGGGGGGGGGGGGGGTGGGGGGGGGGGGGGGTGGGGGGGGGGGGGGGTGGGGGGGGGGGGGGGTGGGGGGGGGGGGGGGTGGGGGGGGGGGGGGGTGGGGGGGGGGGGGGGTGGGGGGGGGGGGGGGTGGGGGGGGGGGGGGGTGGGGGGGGGGGGGGGTGGGGGGGGGGGGGGGTGGGGGGGGGGGGGGGTGGGGGGGGGGGGGGGTGGGGGGGGGGGGGGGTGGGGGGGGGGGGGGGTGGGGGGGGGGGGGGGTGGGGGGGGGGGGGGGTGGGGGGGGGGGGGGGTGGGGGGGGGGGGGGGTGGGGGGGGGGGGGGGTGGGGGGGGGGGGGGGTGGGGGGGGGGGGGGGTGGGGGGGGGGGGGGGTGGGGGGGGGGGGGGGTGGGGGGGGGGGGGGGTGGGGGGGGGGGGGGGTGGGGGGGGGGGGGGGTGGGGGGGGGGGGGGGTGGGGGGGGGGGGGGGTGGGGGGGGGGGGGGGTGGGGGGGGGGGGGGGTGGGGGGGGGGGGGGGTGGGGGGGGGGGGGGGTGGGGGGGGGGGGGGGTGGGGGGGGGGGGGGGTGGGGGGGGGGGGGGGTGGGGGGGGGGGGGGGTGGGGGGGGGGGGGGGTGGGGGGGGGGGGGGGTGGGGGGGGGGGGGGGTGGGGGGGGGGGGGGGTGGGGGGGGGGGGGGGTGGGGGGGGGGGGGGGTGGGGGGGGGGGGGGGTGGGGGGGGGGGGGGGTGGGGGGGGGGGGGGGTGGGGGGGGGGGGGGGTGGGGGGGGGGGGGGGTGGGGGGGGGGGGGGGTGGGGGGGGGGGGGGGTGGGGGGGGGGGGGGGTGGGGGGGGGGGGGGGTGGGGGGGGGGGGGGGTGGGGGGGGGGGGGGGTGGGGGGGGGGGGGGGTGGGGGGGGGGGGGGGTGGGGGGGGGGGGGGGTGGGGGGGGGGGGGGGTGGGGGGGGGGGGGGGTGGGGGGGGGGGGGGGTGGGGGGGGGGGGGGGTGGGGGGGGGGGGGGGTGGGGGGGGGGGGGGGTGGGGGGGGGGGGGGGTGGGGGGGGGGGGGGGTGGGGGGGGGGGGGGGTGGGGGGGGGGGGGGGTGGGGGGGGGGGGGGGTGGGGGGGGGGGGGGGTGGGGGGGGGGGGGGGTGGGGGGGGGGGGGGGTGGGGGGGGGGGGGGGTGGGGGGGGGGGGGGGTGGGGGGGGGGGGGGGTGGGGGGGGGGGGGGGTGGGGGGGGGGGGGGGTGGGGGGGGGGGGGGGTGGGGGGGGGGGGGGGTGGGGGGGGGGGGGGGTGGGGGGGGGGGGGGGTGGGGGGGGGGGGGGGTGGGGGGGGGGGGGGGTGGGGGGGGGGGGGGGTGGGGGGGGGGGGGGGTGGGGGGGGGGGGGGGTGGGGGGGGGGGGGGGTGGGGGGGGGGGGGGGTGGGGGGGGGGGGGGGTGGGGGGGGGGGGGGGTGGGGGGGGGGGGGGGTGGGGGGGGGGGGGGGTGGGGGGGGGGGGGGGTGGGGGGGGGGGGGGGTGGGGGGGGGGGGGGGTGGGGGGGGGGGGGGGTGGGGGGGGGGGGGGGTGGGGGGGGGGGGGGGTGGGGGGGGGGGGGGGTGGGGGGGGGGGGGGGTGGGGGGGGGGGGGGGTGGGGGGGGGGGGGGGTGGGGGGGGGGGGGGGTGGGGGGGGGGGGGGGTGGGGGGGGGGGGGGGTGGGGGGGGGGGGGGGTGGGGGGGGGGGGGGGTGGGGGGGGGGGGGGGTGGGGGGGGGGGGGGGTGGGGGGGGGGGGGGGTGGGGGGGGGGGGGGGTGGGGGGGGGGGGGGGTGGGGGGGGGGGGGGGTGGGGGGGGGGGGGGGTGGGGGGGGGGGGGGGTGGGGGGGGGGGGGGGTGGGGGGGGGGGGGGGTGGGGGGGGGGGGGGGTGGGGGGGGGGGGGGGTGGGGGGGGGGGGGGGTGGGGGGGGGGGGGGGTGGGGGGGGGGGGGGGTGGGGGGGGGGGGGGGTGGGGGGGGGGGGGGGTGGGGGGGGGGGGGGGTGGGGGGGGGGGGGGGTGGGGGGGGGGGGGGGTGGGGGGGGGGGGGGGTGGGGGGGGGGGGGGGTGGGGGGGGGGGGGGGTGGGGGGGGGGGGGGGTGGGGGGGGGGGGGGGTGGGGGGGGGGGGGGGTGGGGGGGGGGGGGGGTGGGGGGGGGGGGGGGTGGGGGGGGGGGGGGGTGGGGGGGGGGGGGGGTGGGGGGGGGGGGGGGTGGGGGGGGGGGGGGGTGGGGGGGGGGGGGGGTGGGGGGGGGGGGGGGTGGGGGGGGGGGGGGGTGGGGGGGGGGGGGGGTGGGGGGGGGGGGGGGTGGGGGGGGGGGGGGGTGGGGGGGGGGGGGGGTGGGGGGGGGGGGGGGTGGGGGGGGGGGGGGGTGGGGGGGGGGGGGGGTGGGGGGGGGGGGGGGTGGGGGGGGGGGGGGGTGGGGGGGGGGGGGGGTGGGGGGGGGGGGGGGTGGGGGGGGGGGGGGGTGGGGGGGGGGGGGGGTGGGGGGGGGGGGGGGTGGGGGGGGGGGGGGGTGGGGGGGGGGGGGGGTGGGGGGGGGGGGGGGTGGGGGGGGGGGGGGGTGGGGGGGGGGGGGGGTGGGGGGGGGGGGGGGTGGGGGGGGGGGGGGGTGGGGGGGGGGGGGGGTGGGGGGGGGGGGGGGTGGGGGGGGGGGGGGGTGGGGGGGGGGGGGGGTGGGGGGGGGGGGGGGTGGGGGGGGGGGGGGGTGGGGGGGGGGGGGGGTGGGGGGGGGGGGGGGTGGGGGGGGGGGGGGGTGGGGGGGGGGGGGGGTGGGGGGGGGGGGGGGTGGGGGGGGGGGGGGGTGGGGGGGGGGGGGGGTGGGGGGGGGGGGGGGTGGGGGGGGGGGGGGGTGGGGGGGGGGGGGGGTGGGGGGGGGGGGGGGTGGGGGGGGGGGGGGGTGGGGGGGGGGGGGGGTGGGGGGGGGGGGGGGTGGGGGGGGGGGGGGGTGGGGGGGGGGGGGGGTGGGGGGGGGGGGGGGTGGGGGGGGGGGGGGGTGGGGGGGGGGGGGGGTGGGGGGGGGGGGGGGTGGGGGGGGGGGGGGGTGGGGGGGGGGGGGGGTGGGGGGGGGGGGGGGTGGGGGGGGGGGGGGGTGGGGGGGGGGGGGGGTGGGGGGGGGGGGGGGTGGGGGGGGGGGGGGGTGGGGGGGGGGGGGGGTGGGGGGGGGGGGGGGTGGGGGGGGGGGGGGGTGGGGGGGGGGGGGGGTGGGGGGGGGGGGGGGTGGGGGGGGGGGGGGGTGGGGGGGGGGGGGGGTGGGGGGGGGGGGGGGTGGGGGGGGGGGGGGGTGGGGGGGGGGGGGGGTGGGGGGGGGGGGGGGTGGGGGGGGGGGGGGGTGGGGGGGGGGGGGGGTGGGGGGGGGGGGGGGTGGGGGGGGGGGGGGGTGGGGGGGGGGGGGGGTGGGGGGGGGGGGGGGTGGGGGGGGGGGGGGGTGGGGGGGGGGGGGGGTGGGGGGGGGGGGGGGTGGGGGGGGGGGGGGGTGGGGGGGGGGGGGGGTGGGGGGGGGGGGGGGTGGGGGGGGGGGGGGGTGGGGGGGGGGGGGGGTGGGGGGGGGGGGGGGTGGGGGGGGGGGGGGGTGGGGGGGGGGGGGGGTGGGGGGGGGGGGGGGTGGGGGGGGGGGGGGGTGGGGGGGGGGGGGGGTGGGGGGGGGGGGGGGTGGGGGGGGGGGGGGGTGGGGGGGGGGGGGGGTGGGGGGGGGGGGGGGTGGGGGGGGGGGGGGGTGGGGGGGGGGGGGGGTGGGGGGGGGGGGGGGTGGGGGGGGGGGGGGGTGGGGGGGGGGGGGGGTGGGGGGGGGGGGGGGTGGGGGGGGGGGGGGGTGGGGGGGGGGGGGGGTGGGGGGGGGGGGGGGTGGGGGGGGGGGGGGGTGGGGGGGGGGGGGGGTGGGGGGGGGGGGGGGTGGGGGGGGGGGGGGGTGGGGGGGGGGGGGGGTGGGGGGGGGGGGGGGTGGGGGGGGGGGGGGGTGGGGGGGGGGGGGGGTGGGGGGGGGGGGGGGTGGGGGGGGGGGGGGGTGGGGGGGGGGGGGGGTGGGGGGGGGGGGGGGTGGGGGGGGGGGGGGGTGGGGGGGGGGGGGGGTGGGGGGGGGGGGGGGTGGGGGGGGGGGGGGGTGGGGGGGGGGGGGGGTGGGGGGGGGGGGGGGTGGGGGGGGGGGGGGGTGGGGGGGGGGGGGGGTGGGGGGGGGGGGGGGTGGGGGGGGGGGGGGGTGGGGGGGGGGGGGGGTGGGGGGGGGGGGGGGTGGGGGGGGGGGGGGGTGGGGGGGGGGGGGGGTGGGGGGGGGGGGGGGTGGGGGGGGGGGGGGGTGGGGGGGGGGGGGGGTGGGGGGGGGGGGGGGTGGGGGGGGGGGGGGGTGGGGGGGGGGGGGGGTGGGGGGGGGGGGGGGTGGGGGGGGGGGGGGGTGGGGGGGGGGGGGGGTGGGGGGGGGGGGGGGTGGGGGGGGGGGGGGGTGGGGGGGGGGGGGGGTGGGGGGGGGGGGGGGTGGGGGGGGGGGGGGGTGGGGGGGGGGGGGGGTGGGGGGGGGGGGGGGTGGGGGGGGGGGGGGGTGGGGGGGGGGGGGGGTGGGGGGGGGGGGGGGTGGGGGGGGGGGGGGGTGGGGGGGGGGGGGGGTGGGGGGGGGGGGGGGTGGGGGGGGGGGGGGGTGGGGGGGGGGGGGGGTGGGGGGGGGGGGGGGTGGGGGGGGGGGGGGGTGGGGGGGGGGGGGGGTGGGGGGGGGGGGGGGTGGGGGGGGGGGGGGGTGGGGGGGGGGGGGGGTGGGGGGGGGGGGGGGTGGGGGGGGGGGGGGGTGGGGGGGGGGGGGGGTGGGGGGGGGGGGGGGTGGGGGGGGGGGGGGGTGGGGGGGGGGGGGGGTGGGGGGGGGGGGGGGTGGGGGGGGGGGGGGGTGGGGGGGGGGGGGGGTGGGGGGGGGGGGGGGTGGGGGGGGGGGGGGGTGGGGGGGGGGGGGGGTGGGGGGGGGGGGGGGTGGGGGGGGGGGGGGGTGGGGGGGGGGGGGGGTGGGGGGGGGGGGGGGTGGGGGGGGGGGGGGGTGGGGGGGGGGGGGGGTGGGGGGGGGGGGGGGTGGGGGGGGGGGGGGGTGGGGGGGGGGGGGGGTGGGGGGGGGGGGGGGTGGGGGGGGGGGGGGGTGGGGGGGGGGGGGGGTGGGGGGGGGGGGGGGTGGGGGGGGGGGGGGGTGGGGGGGGGGGGGGGTGGGGGGGGGGGGGGGTGGGGGGGGGGGGGGGTGGGGGGGGGGGGGGGTGGGGGGGGGGGGGGGTGGGGGGGGGGGGGGGTGGGGGGGGGGGGGGGTGGGGGGGGGGGGGGGTGGGGGGGGGGGGGGGTGGGGGGGGGGGGGGGTGGGGGGGGGGGGGGGTGGGGGGGGGGGGGGGTGGGGGGGGGGGGGGGTGGGGGGGGGGGGGGGTGGGGGGGGGGGGGGGTGGGGGGGGGGGGGGGTGGGGGGGGGGGGGGGTGGGGGGGGGGGGGGGTGGGGGGGGGGGGGGGTGGGGGGGGGGGGGGGTGGGGGGGGGGGGGGGTGGGGGGGGGGGGGGGTGGGGGGGGGGGGGGGTGGGGGGGGGGGGGGGTGGGGGGGGGGGGGGGTGGGGGGGGGGGGGGGTGGGGGGGGGGGGGGGTGGGGGGGGGGGGGGGTGGGGGGGGGGGGGGGTGGGGGGGGGGGGGGGTGGGGGGGGGGGGGGGTGGGGGGGGGGGGGGGTGGGGGGGGGGGGGGGTGGGGGGGGGGGGGGGTGGGGGGGGGGGGGGGTGGGGGGGGGGGGGGGTGGGGGGGGGGGGGGGTGGGGGGGGGGGGGGGTGGGGGGGGGGGGGGGTGGGGGGGGGGGGGGGTGGGGGGGGGGGGGGGTGGGGGGGGGGGGGGGTGGGGGGGGGGGGGGGTGGGGGGGGGGGGGGGTGGGGGGGGGGGGGGGTGGGGGGGGGGGGGGGTGGGGGGGGGGGGGGGTGGGGGGGGGGGGGGGTGGGGGGGGGGGGGGGTGGGGGGGGGGGGGGGTGGGGGGGGGGGGGGGTGGGGGGGGGGGGGGGTGGGGGGGGGGGGGGGTGGGGGGGGGGGGGGGTGGGGGGGGGGGGGGGTGGGGGGGGGGGGGGGTGGGGGGGGGGGGGGGTGGGGGGGGGGGGGGGTGGGGGGGGGGGGGGGTGGGGGGGGGGGGGGGTGGGGGGGGGGGGGGGTGGGGGGGGGGGGGGGTGGGGGGGGGGGGGGGTGGGGGGGGGGGGGGGTGGGGGGGGGGGGGGGTGGGGGGGGGGGGGGGTGGGGGGGGGGGGGGGTGGGGGGGGGGGGGGGTGGGGGGGGGGGGGGGTGGGGGGGGGGGGGGGTGGGGGGGGGGGGGGGTGGGGGGGGGGGGGGGTGGGGGGGGGGGGGGGTGGGGGGGGGGGGGGGTGGGGGGGGGGGGGGGTGGGGGGGGGGGGGGGTGGGGGGGGGGGGGGGTGGGGGGGGGGGGGGGTGGGGGGGGGGGGGGGTGGGGGGGGGGGGGGGTGGGGGGGGGGGGGGGTGGGGGGGGGGGGGGGTGGGGGGGGGGGGGGGTGGGGGGGGGGGGGGGTGGGGGGGGGGGGGGGTGGGGGGGGGGGGGGGTGGGGGGGGGGGGGGGTGGGGGGGGGGGGGGGTGGGGGGGGGGGGGGGTGGGGGGGGGGGGGGGTGGGGGGGGGGGGGGGTGGGGGGGGGGGGGGGTGGGGGGGGGGGGGGGTGGGGGGGGGGGGGGGTGGGGGGGGGGGGGGGTGGGGGGGGGGGGGGGTGGGGGGGGGGGGGGGTGGGGGGGGGGGGGGGTGGGGGGGGGGGGGGGTGGGGGGGGGGGGGGGTGGGGGGGGGGGGGGGTGGGGGGGGGGGGGGGTGGGGGGGGGGGGGGGTGGGGGGGGGGGGGGGTGGGGGGGGGGGGGGGTGGGGGGGGGGGGGGGTGGGGGGGGGGGGGGGTGGGGGGGGGGGGGGGTGGGGGGGGGGGGGGGTGGGGGGGGGGGGGGGTGGGGGGGGGGGGGGGTGGGGGGGGGGGGGGGTGGGGGGGGGGGGGGGTGGGGGGGGGGGGGGGTGGGGGGGGGGGGGGGTGGGGGGGGGGGGGGGTGGGGGGGGGGGGGGGTGGGGGGGGGGGGGGGTGGGGGGGGGGGGGGGTGGGGGGGGGGGGGGGTGGGGGGGGGGGGGGGTGGGGGGGGGGGGGGGTGGGGGGGGGGGGGGGTGGGGGGGGGGGGGGGTGGGGGGGGGGGGGGGTGGGGGGGGGGGGGGGTGGGGGGGGGGGGGGGTGGGGGGGGGGGGGGGTGGGGGGGGGGGGGGGTGGGGGGGGGGGGGGGTGGGGGGGGGGGGGGGTGGGGGGGGGGGGGGGTGGGGGGGGGGGGGGGTGGGGGGGGGGGGGGGTGGGGGGGGGGGGGGGTGGGGGGGGGGGGGGGTGGGGGGGGGGGGGGGTGGGGGGGGGGGGGGGTGGGGGGGGGGGGGGGTGGGGGGGGGGGGGGGTGGGGGGGGGGGGGGGTGGGGGGGGGGGGGGGTGGGGGGGGGGGGGGGTGGGGGGGGGGGGGGGTGGGGGGGGGGGGGGGTGGGGGGGGGGGGGGGTGGGGGGGGGGGGGGGTGGGGGGGGGGGGGGGTGGGGGGGGGGGGGGGTGGGGGGGGGGGGGGGTGGGGGGGGGGGGGGGTGGGGGGGGGGGGGGGTGGGGGGGGGGGGGGGTGGGGGGGGGGGGGGGTGGGGGGGGGGGGGGGTGGGGGGGGGGGGGGGTGGGGGGGGGGGGGGGTGGGGGGGGGGGGGGGTGGGGGGGGGGGGGGGTGGGGGGGGGGGGGGGTGGGGGGGGGGGGGGGTGGGGGGGGGGGGGGGTGGGGGGGGGGGGGGGTGGGGGGGGGGGGGGGTGGGGGGGGGGGGGGGTGGGGGGGGGGGGGGGTGGGGGGGGGGGGGGGTGGGGGGGGGGGGGGGTGGGGGGGGGGGGGGGTGGGGGGGGGGGGGGGTGGGGGGGGGGGGGGGTGGGGGGGGGGGGGGGTGGGGGGGGGGGGGGGTGGGGGGGGGGGGGGGTGGGGGGGGGGGGGGGTGGGGGGGGGGGGGGGTGGGGGGGGGGGGGGGTGGGGGGGGGGGGGGGTGGGGGGGGGGGGGGGTGGGGGGGGGGGGGGGTGGGGGGGGGGGGGGGTGGGGGGGGGGGGGGGTGGGGGGGGGGGGGGGTGGGGGGGGGGGGGGGTGGGGGGGGGGGGGGGTGGGGGGGGGGGGGGGTGGGGGGGGGGGGGGGTGGGGGGGGGGGGGGGTGGGGGGGGGGGGGGGTGGGGGGGGGGGGGGGTGGGGGGGGGGGGGGGTGGGGGGGGGGGGGGGTGGGGGGGGGGGGGGGTGGGGGGGGGGGGGGGTGGGGGGGGGGGGGGGTGGGGGGGGGGGGGGGTGGGGGGGGGGGGGGGTGGGGGGGGGGGGGGGTGGGGGGGGGGGGGGGTGGGGGGGGGGGGGGGTGGGGGGGGGGGGGGGTGGGGGGGGGGGGGGGTGGGGGGGGGGGGGGGTGGGGGGGGGGGGGGGTGGGGGGGGGGGGGGGTGGGGGGGGGGGGGGGTGGGGGGGGGGGGGGGTGGGGGGGGGGGGGGGTGGGGGGGGGGGGGGGTGGGGGGGGGGGGGGGTGGGGGGGGGGGGGGGTGGGGGGGGGGGGGGGTGGGGGGGGGGGGGGGTGGGGGGGGGGGGGGGTGGGGGGGGGGGGGGGTGGGGGGGGGGGGGGGTGGGGGGGGGGGGGGGTGGGGGGGGGGGGGGGTGGGGGGGGGGGGGGGTGGGGGGGGGGGGGGGTGGGGGGGGGGGGGGGTGGGGGGGGGGGGGGGTGGGGGGGGGGGGGGGTGGGGGGGGGGGGGGGTGGGGGGGGGGGGGGGTGGGGGGGGGGGGGGGTGGGGGGGGGGGGGGGTGGGGGGGGGGGGGGGTGGGGGGGGGGGGGGGTGGGGGGGGGGGGGGGTGGGGGGGGGGGGGGGTGGGGGGGGGGGGGGGTGGGGGGGGGGGGGGGTGGGGGGGGGGGGGGGTGGGGGGGGGGGGGGGTGGGGGGGGGGGGGGGTGGGGGGGGGGGGGGGTGGGGGGGGGGGGGGGTGGGGGGGGGGGGGGGTGGGGGGGGGGGGGGGTGGGGGGGGGGGGGGGTGGGGGGGGGGGGGGGTGGGGGGGGGGGGGGGTGGGGGGGGGGGGGGGTGGGGGGGGGGGGGGGTGGGGGGGGGGGGGGGTGGGGGGGGGGGGGGGTGGGGGGGGGGGGGGGTGGGGGGGGGGGGGGGTGGGGGGGGGGGGGGGTGGGGGGGGGGGGGGGTGGGGGGGGGGGGGGGTGGGGGGGGGGGGGGGTGGGGGGGGGGGGGGGTGGGGGGGGGGGGGGGTGGGGGGGGGGGGGGGTGGGGGGGGGGGGGGGTGGGGGGGGGGGGGGGTGGGGGGGGGGGGGGGTGGGGGGGGGGGGGGGTGGGGGGGGGGGGGGGTGGGGGGGGGGGGGGGTGGGGGGGGGGGGGGGTGGGGGGGGGGGGGGGTGGGGGGGGGGGGGGGTGGGGGGGGGGGGGGGTGGGGGGGGGGGGGGGTGGGGGGGGGGGGGGGTGGGGGGGGGGGGGGGTGGGGGGGGGGGGGGGTGGGGGGGGGGGGGGGTGGGGGGGGGGGGGGGTGGGGGGGGGGGGGGGTGGGGGGGGGGGGGGGTGGGGGGGGGGGGGGGTGGGGGGGGGGGGGGGTGGGGGGGGGGGGGGGTGGGGGGGGGGGGGGGTGGGGGGGGGGGGGGGTGGGGGGGGGGGGGGGTGGGGGGGGGGGGGGGTGGGGGGGGGGGGGGGTGGGGGGGGGGGGGGGTGGGGGGGGGGGGGGGTGGGGGGGGGGGGGGGTGGGGGGGGGGGGGGGTGGGGGGGGGGGGGGGTGGGGGGGGGGGGGGGTGGGGGGGGGGGGGGGTGGGGGGGGGGGGGGGTGGGGGGGGGGGGGGGTGGGGGGGGGGGGGGGTGGGGGGGGGGGGGGGTGGGGGGGGGGGGGGGTGGGGGGGGGGGGGGGTGGGGGGGGGGGGGGGTGGGGGGGGGGGGGGGTGGGGGGGGGGGGGGGTGGGGGGGGGGGGGGGTGGGGGGGGGGGGGGGTGGGGGGGGGGGGGGGTGGGGGGGGGGGGGGGTGGGGGGGGGGGGGGGTGGGGGGGGGGGGGGGTGGGGGGGGGGGGGGGTGGGGGGGGGGGGGGGTGGGGGGGGGGGGGGGTGGGGGGGGGGGGGGGTGGGGGGGGGGGGGGGTGGGGGGGGGGGGGGGTGGGGGGGGGGGGGGGTGGGGGGGGGGGGGGGTGGGGGGGGGGGGGGGTGGGGGGGGGGGGGGGTGGGGGGGGGGGGGGGTGGGGGGGGGGGGGGGTGGGGGGGGGGGGGGGTGGGGGGGGGGGGGGGTGGGGGGGGGGGGGGGTGGGGGGGGGGGGGGGTGGGGGGGGGGGGGGGTGGGGGGGGGGGGGGGTGGGGGGGGGGGGGGGTGGGGGGGGGGGGGGGTGGGGGGGGGGGGGGGTGGGGGGGGGGGGGGGTGGGGGGGGGGGGGGGTGGGGGGGGGGGGGGGTGGGGGGGGGGGGGGGTGGGGGGGGGGGGGGGTGGGGGGGGGGGGGGGTGGGGGGGGGGGGGGGTGGGGGGGGGGGGGGGTGGGGGGGGGGGGGGGTGGGGGGGGGGGGGGGTGGGGGGGGGGGGGGGTGGGGGGGGGGGGGGGTGGGGGGGGGGGGGGGTGGGGGGGGGGGGGGGTGGGGGGGGGGGGGGGTGGGGGGGGGGGGGGGTGGGGGGGGGGGGGGGTGGGGGGGGGGGGGGGTGGGGGGGGGGGGGGGTGGGGGGGGGGGGGGGTGGGGGGGGGGGGGGGTGGGGGGGGGGGGGGGTGGGGGGGGGGGGGGGTGGGGGGGGGGGGGGGTGGGGGGGGGGGGGGGTGGGGGGGGGGGGGGGTGGGGGGGGGGGGGGGTGGGGGGGGGGGGGGGTGGGGGGGGGGGGGGGTGGGGGGGGGGGGGGGTGGGGGGGGGGGGGGGTGGGGGGGGGGGGGGGTGGGGGGGGGGGGGGGTGGGGGGGGGGGGGGGTGGGGGGGGGGGGGGGTGGGGGGGGGGGGGGGTGGGGGGGGGGGGGGGTGGGGGGGGGGGGGGGTGGGGGGGGGGGGGGGTGGGGGGGGGGGGGGGTGGGGGGGGGGGGGGGTGGGGGGGGGGGGGGGTGGGGGGGGGGGGGGGTGGGGGGGGGGGGGGGTGGGGGGGGGGGGGGGTGGGGGGGGGGGGGGGTGGGGGGGGGGGGGGGTGGGGGGGGGGGGGGGTGGGGGGGGGGGGGGGTGGGGGGGGGGGGGGGTGGGGGGGGGGGGGGGTGGGGGGGGGGGGGGGTGGGGGGGGGGGGGGGTGGGGGGGGGGGGGGGTGGGGGGGGGGGGGGGTGGGGGGGGGGGGGGGTGGGGGGGGGGGGGGGTGGGGGGGGGGGGGGGTGGGGGGGGGGGGGGGTGGGGGGGGGGGGGGGTGGGGGGGGGGGGGGGTGGGGGGGGGGGGGGGTGGGGGGGGGGGGGGGTGGGGGGGGGGGGGGGTGGGGGGGGGGGGGGGTGGGGGGGGGGGGGGGTGGGGGGGGGGGGGGGTGGGGGGGGGGGGGGGTGGGGGGGGGGGGGGGTGGGGGGGGGGGGGGGTGGGGGGGGGGGGGGGTGGGGGGGGGGGGGGGTGGGGGGGGGGGGGGGTGGGGGGGGGGGGGGGTGGGGGGGGGGGGGGGTGGGGGGGGGGGGGGGTGGGGGGGGGGGGGGGTGGGGGGGGGGGGGGGTGGGGGGGGGGGGGGGTGGGGGGGGGGGGGGGTGGGGGGGGGGGGGGGTGGGGGGGGGGGGGGGTGGGGGGGGGGGGGGGTGGGGGGGGGGGGGGGTGGGGGGGGGGGGGGGTGGGGGGGGGGGGGGGTGGGGGGGGGGGGGGGTGGGGGGGGGGGGGGGTGGGGGGGGGGGGGGGTGGGGGGGGGGGGGGGTGGGGGGGGGGGGGGGTGGGGGGGGGGGGGGGTGGGGGGGGGGGGGGGTGGGGGGGGGGGGGGGTGGGGGGGGGGGGGGGTGGGGGGGGGGGGGGGTGGGGGGGGGGGGGGGTGGGGGGGGGGGGGGGTGGGGGGGGGGGGGGGTGGGGGGGGGGGGGGGTGGGGGGGGGGGGGGGTGGGGGGGGGGGGGGGTGGGGGGGGGGGGGGGTGGGGGGGGGGGGGGGTGGGGGGGGGGGGGGGTGGGGGGGGGGGGGGGTGGGGGGGGGGGGGGGTGGGGGGGGGGGGGGGTGGGGGGGGGGGGGGGTGGGGGGGGGGGGGGGTGGGGGGGGGGGGGGGTGGGGGGGGGGGGGGGTGGGGGGGGGGGGGGGTGGGGGGGGGGGGGGGTGGGGGGGGGGGGGGGTGGGGGGGGGGGGGGGTGGGGGGGGGGGGGGGTGGGGGGGGGGGGGGGTGGGGGGGGGGGGGGGTGGGGGGGGGGGGGGGTGGGGGGGGGGGGGGGTGGGGGGGGGGGGGGGTGGGGGGGGGGGGGGGTGGGGGGGGGGGGGGGTGGGGGGGGGGGGGGGTGGGGGGGGGGGGGGGTGGGGGGGGGGGGGGGTGGGGGGGGGGGGGGGTGGGGGGGGGGGGGGGTGGGGGGGGGGGGGGGTGGGGGGGGGGGGGGGTGGGGGGGGGGGGGGGTGGGGGGGGGGGGGGGTGGGGGGGGGGGGGGGTGGGGGGGGGGGGGGGTGGGGGGGGGGGGGGGTGGGGGGGGGGGGGGGTGGGGGGGGGGGGGGGTGGGGGGGGGGGGGGGTGGGGGGGGGGGGGGGTGGGGGGGGGGGGGGGTGGGGGGGGGGGGGGGTGGGGGGGGGGGGGGGTGGGGGGGGGGGGGGGTGGGGGGGGGGGGGGGTGGGGGGGGGGGGGGGTGGGGGGGGGGGGGGGTGGGGGGGGGGGGGGGTGGGGGGGGGGGGGGGTGGGGGGGGGGGGGGGTGGGGGGGGGGGGGGGTGGGGGGGGGGGGGGGTGGGGGGGGGGGGGGGTGGGGGGGGGGGGGGGTGGGGGGGGGGGGGGGTGGGGGGGGGGGGGGGTGGGGGGGGGGGGGGGTGGGGGGGGGGGGGGGTGGGGGGGGGGGGGGGTGGGGGGGGGGGGGGGTGGGGGGGGGGGGGGGTGGGGGGGGGGGGGGGTGGGGGGGGGGGGGGGTGGGGGGGGGGGGGGGTGGGGGGGGGGGGGGGTGGGGGGGGGGGGGGGTGGGGGGGGGGGGGGGTGGGGGGGGGGGGGGGTGGGGGGGGGGGGGGGTGGGGGGGGGGGGGGGTGGGGGGGGGGGGGGGTGGGGGGGGGGGGGGGTGGGGGGGGGGGGGGGTGGGGGGGGGGGGGGGTGGGGGGGGGGGGGGGTGGGGGGGGGGGGGGGTGGGGGGGGGGGGGGGTGGGGGGGGGGGGGGGTGGGGGGGGGGGGGGGTGGGGGGGGGGGGGGGTGGGGGGGGGGGGGGGTGGGGGGGGGGGGGGGTGGGGGGGGGGGGGGGTGGGGGGGGGGGGGGGTGGGGGGGGGGGGGGGTGGGGGGGGGGGGGGGTGGGGGGGGGGGGGGGTGGGGGGGGGGGGGGGTGGGGGGGGGGGGGGGTGGGGGGGGGGGGGGGTGGGGGGGGGGGGGGGTGGGGGGGGGGGGGGGTGGGGGGGGGGGGGGGTGGGGGGGGGGGGGGGTGGGGGGGGGGGGGGGTGGGGGGGGGGGGGGGTGGGGGGGGGGGGGGGTGGGGGGGGGGGGGGGTGGGGGGGGGGGGGGGTGGGGGGGGGGGGGGGTGGGGGGGGGGGGGGGTGGGGGGGGGGGGGGGTGGGGGGGGGGGGGGGTGGGGGGGGGGGGGGGTGGGGGGGGGGGGGGGTGGGGGGGGGGGGGGGTGGGGGGGGGGGGGGGTGGGGGGGGGGGGGGGTGGGGGGGGGGGGGGGTGGGGGGGGGGGGGGGTGGGGGGGGGGGGGGGTGGGGGGGGGGGGGGGTGGGGGGGGGGGGGGGTGGGGGGGGGGGGGGGTGGGGGGGGGGGGGGGTGGGGGGGGGGGGGGGTGGGGGGGGGGGGGGGTGGGGGGGGGGGGGGGTGGGGGGGGGGGGGGGTGGGGGGGGGGGGGGGTGGGGGGGGGGGGGGGTGGGGGGGGGGGGGGGTGGGGGGGGGGGGGGGTGGGGGGGGGGGGGGGTGGGGGGGGGGGGGGGTGGGGGGGGGGGGGGGTGGGGGGGGGGGGGGGTGGGGGGGGGGGGGGGTGGGGGGGGGGGGGGGTGGGGGGGGGGGGGGGTGGGGGGGGGGGGGGGTGGGGGGGGGGGGGGGTGGGGGGGGGGGGGGGTGGGGGGGGGGGGGGGTGGGGGGGGGGGGGGGTGGGGGGGGGGGGGGGTGGGGGGGGGGGGGGGTGGGGGGGGGGGGGGGTGGGGGGGGGGGGGGGTGGGGGGGGGGGGGGGTGGGGGGGGGGGGGGGTGGGGGGGGGGGGGGGTGGGGGGGGGGGGGGGTGGGGGGGGGGGGGGGTGGGGGGGGGGGGGGGTGGGGGGGGGGGGGGGTGGGGGGGGGGGGGGGTGGGGGGGGGGGGGGGTGGGGGGGGGGGGGGGTGGGGGGGGGGGGGGGTGGGGGGGGGGGGGGGTGGGGGGGGGGGGGGGTGGGGGGGGGGGGGGGTGGGGGGGGGGGGGGGTGGGGGGGGGGGGGGGTGGGGGGGGGGGGGGGTGGGGGGGGGGGGGGGTGGGGGGGGGGGGGGGTGGGGGGGGGGGGGGGTGGGGGGGGGGGGGGGTGGGGGGGGGGGGGGGTGGGGGGGGGGGGGGGTGGGGGGGGGGGGGGGTGGGGGGGGGGGGGGGTGGGGGGGGGGGGGGGTGGGGGGGGGGGGGGGTGGGGGGGGGGGGGGGTGGGGGGGGGGGGGGGTGGGGGGGGGGGGGGGTGGGGGGGGGGGGGGGTGGGGGGGGGGGGGGGTGGGGGGGGGGGGGGGTGGGGGGGGGGGGGGGTGGGGGGGGGGGGGGGTGGGGGGGGGGGGGGGTGGGGGGGGGGGGGGGTGGGGGGGGGGGGGGGTGGGGGGGGGGGGGGGTGGGGGGGGGGGGGGGTGGGGGGGGGGGGGGGTGGGGGGGGGGGGGGGTGGGGGGGGGGGGGGGTGGGGGGGGGGGGGGGTGGGGGGGGGGGGGGGTGGGGGGGGGGGGGGGTGGGGGGGGGGGGGGGTGGGGGGGGGGGGGGGTGGGGGGGGGGGGGGGTGGGGGGGGGGGGGGGTGGGGGGGGGGGGGGGTGGGGGGGGGGGGGGGTGGGGGGGGGGGGGGGTGGGGGGGGGGGGGGGTGGGGGGGGGGGGGGGTGGGGGGGGGGGGGGGTGGGGGGGGGGGGGGGTGGGGGGGGGGGGGGGTGGGGGGGGGGGGGGGTGGGGGGGGGGGGGGGTGGGGGGGGGGGGGGGTGGGGGGGGGGGGGGGTGGGGGGGGGGGGGGGTGGGGGGGGGGGGGGGTGGGGGGGGGGGGGGGTGGGGGGGGGGGGGGGTGGGGGGGGGGGGGGGTGGGGGGGGGGGGGGGTGGGGGGGGGGGGGGGTGGGGGGGGGGGGGGGTGGGGGGGGGGGGGGGTGGGGGGGGGGGGGGGTGGGGGGGGGGGGGGGTGGGGGGGGGGGGGGGTGGGGGGGGGGGGGGGTGGGGGGGGGGGGGGGTGGGGGGGGGGGGGGGTGGGGGGGGGGGGGGGTGGGGGGGGGGGGGGGTGGGGGGGGGGGGGGGTGGGGGGGGGGGGGGGTGGGGGGGGGGGGGGGTGGGGGGGGGGGGGGGTGGGGGGGGGGGGGGGTGGGGGGGGGGGGGGGTGGGGGGGGGGGGGGGTGGGGGGGGGGGGGGGTGGGGGGGGGGGGGGGTGGGGGGGGGGGGGGGTGGGGGGGGGGGGGGGTGGGGGGGGGGGGGGGTGGGGGGGGGGGGGGGTGGGGGGGGGGGGGGGTGGGGGGGGGGGGGGGTGGGGGGGGGGGGGGGTGGGGGGGGGGGGGGGTGGGGGGGGGGGGGGGTGGGGGGGGGGGGGGGTGGGGGGGGGGGGGGGTGGGGGGGGGGGGGGGTGGGGGGGGGGGGGGGTGGGGGGGGGGGGGGGTGGGGGGGGGGGGGGGTGGGGGGGGGGGGGGGTGGGGGGGGGGGGGGGTGGGGGGGGGGGGGGGTGGGGGGGGGGGGGGGTGGGGGGGGGGGGGGGTGGGGGGGGGGGGGGGTGGGGGGGGGGGGGGGTGGGGGGGGGGGGGGGTGGGGGGGGGGGGGGGTGGGGGGGGGGGGGGGTGGGGGGGGGGGGGGGTGGGGGGGGGGGGGGGTGGGGGGGGGGGGGGGTGGGGGGGGGGGGGGGTGGGGGGGGGGGGGGGTGGGGGGGGGGGGGGGTGGGGGGGGGGGGGGGTGGGGGGGGGGGGGGGTGGGGGGGGGGGGGGGTGGGGGGGGGGGGGGGTGGGGGGGGGGGGGGGTGGGGGGGGGGGGGGGTGGGGGGGGGGGGGGGTGGGGGGGGGGGGGGGTGGGGGGGGGGGGGGGTGGGGGGGGGGGGGGGTGGGGGGGGGGGGGGGTGGGGGGGGGGGGGGGTGGGGGGGGGGGGGGGTGGGGGGGGGGGGGGGTGGGGGGGGGGGGGGGTGGGGGGGGGGGGGGGTGGGGGGGGGGGGGGGTGGGGGGGGGGGGGGGTGGGGGGGGGGGGGGGTGGGGGGGGGGGGGGGTGGGGGGGGGGGGGGGTGGGGGGGGGGGGGGGTGGGGGGGGGGGGGGGTGGGGGGGGGGGGGGGTGGGGGGGGGGGGGGGTGGGGGGGGGGGGGGGTGGGGGGGGGGGGGGGTGGGGGGGGGGGGGGGTGGGGGGGGGGGGGGGTGGGGGGGGGGGGGGGTGGGGGGGGGGGGGGGTGGGGGGGGGGGGGGGTGGGGGGGGGGGGGGGTGGGGGGGGGGGGGGGTGGGGGGGGGGGGGGGTGGGGGGGGGGGGGGGTGGGGGGGGGGGGGGGTGGGGGGGGGGGGGGGTGGGGGGGGGGGGGGGTGGGGGGGGGGGGGGGTGGGGGGGGGGGGGGGTGGGGGGGGGGGGGGGTGGGGGGGGGGGGGGGTGGGGGGGGGGGGGGGTGGGGGGGGGGGGGGGTGGGGGGGGGGGGGGGTGGGGGGGGGGGGGGGTGGGGGGGGGGGGGGGTGGGGGGGGGGGGGGGTGGGGGGGGGGGGGGGTGGGGGGGGGGGGGGGTGGGGGGGGGGGGGGGTGGGGGGGGGGGGGGGTGGGGGGGGGGGGGGGTGGGGGGGGGGGGGGGTGGGGGGGGGGGGGGGTGGGGGGGGGGGGGGGTGGGGGGGGGGGGGGGTGGGGGGGGGGGGGGGTGGGGGGGGGGGGGGGTGGGGGGGGGGGGGGGTGGGGGGGGGGGGGGGTGGGGGGGGGGGGGGGTGGGGGGGGGGGGGGGTGGGGGGGGGGGGGGGTGGGGGGGGGGGGGGGTGGGGGGGGGGGGGGGTGGGGGGGGGGGGGGGTGGGGGGGGGGGGGGGTGGGGGGGGGGGGGGGTGGGGGGGGGGGGGGGTGGGGGGGGGGGGGGGTGGGGGGGGGGGGGGGTGGGGGGGGGGGGGGGTGGGGGGGGGGGGGGGTGGGGGGGGGGGGGGGTGGGGGGGGGGGGGGGTGGGGGGGGGGGGGGGTGGGGGGGGGGGGGGGTGGGGGGGGGGGGGGGTGGGGGGGGGGGGGGGTGGGGGGGGGGGGGGGTGGGGGGGGGGGGGGGTGGGGGGGGGGGGGGGTGGGGGGGGGGGGGGGTGGGGGGGGGGGGGGGTGGGGGGGGGGGGGGGTGGGGGGGGGGGGGGGTGGGGGGGGGGGGGGGTGGGGGGGGGGGGGGGTGGGGGGGGGGGGGGGTGGGGGGGGGGGGGGGTGGGGGGGGGGGGGGGTGGGGGGGGGGGGGGGTGGGGGGGGGGGGGGGTGGGGGGGGGGGGGGGTGGGGGGGGGGGGGGGTGGGGGGGGGGGGGGGTGGGGGGGGGGGGGGGTGGGGGGGGGGGGGGGTGGGGGGGGGGGGGGGTGGGGGGGGGGGGGGGTGGGGGGGGGGGGGGGTGGGGGGGGGGGGGGGTGGGGGGGGGGGGGGGTGGGGGGGGGGGGGGGTGGGGGGGGGGGGGGGTGGGGGGGGGGGGGGGTGGGGGGGGGGGGGGGTGGGGGGGGGGGGGGGTGGGGGGGGGGGGGGGTGGGGGGGGGGGGGGGTGGGGGGGGGGGGGGGTGGGGGGGGGGGGGGGTGGGGGGGGGGGGGGGTGGGGGGGGGGGGGGGTGGGGGGGGGGGGGGGTGGGGGGGGGGGGGGGTGGGGGGGGGGGGGGGTGGGGGGGGGGGGGGGTGGGGGGGGGGGGGGGTGGGGGGGGGGGGGGGTGGGGGGGGGGGGGGGTGGGGGGGGGGGGGGGTGGGGGGGGGGGGGGGTGGGGGGGGGGGGGGGTGGGGGGGGGGGGGGGTGGGGGGGGGGGGGGGTGGGGGGGGGGGGGGGTGGGGGGGGGGGGGGGTGGGGGGGGGGGGGGGTGGGGGGGGGGGGGGGTGGGGGGGGGGGGGGGTGGGGGGGGGGGGGGGTGGGGGGGGGGGGGGGTGGGGGGGGGGGGGGGTGGGGGGGGGGGGGGGTGGGGGGGGGGGGGGGTGGGGGGGGGGGGGGGTGGGGGGGGGGGGGGGTGGGGGGGGGGGGGGGTGGGGGGGGGGGGGGGTGGGGGGGGGGGGGGGTGGGGGGGGGGGGGGGTGGGGGGGGGGGGGGGTGGGGGGGGGGGGGGGTGGGGGGGGGGGGGGGTGGGGGGGGGGGGGGGTGGGGGGGGGGGGGGGTGGGGGGGGGGGGGGGTGGGGGGGGGGGGGGGTGGGGGGGGGGGGGGGTGGGGGGGGGGGGGGGTGGGGGGGGGGGGGGGTGGGGGGGGGGGGGGGTGGGGGGGGGGGGGGGTGGGGGGGGGGGGGGGTGGGGGGGGGGGGGGGTGGGGGGGGGGGGGGGTGGGGGGGGGGGGGGGTGGGGGGGGGGGGGGGTGGGGGGGGGGGGGGGTGGGGGGGGGGGGGGGTGGGGGGGGGGGGGGGTGGGGGGGGGGGGGGGTGGGGGGGGGGGGGGGTGGGGGGGGGGGGGGGTGGGGGGGGGGGGGGGTGGGGGGGGGGGGGGGTGGGGGGGGGGGGGGGTGGGGGGGGGGGGGGGTGGGGGGGGGGGGGGGTGGGGGGGGGGGGGGGTGGGGGGGGGGGGGGGTGGGGGGGGGGGGGGGTGGGGGGGGGGGGGGGTGGGGGGGGGGGGGGGTGGGGGGGGGGGGGGGTGGGGGGGGGGGGGGGTGGGGGGGGGGGGGGGTGGGGGGGGGGGGGGGTGGGGGGGGGGGGGGGTGGGGGGGGGGGGGGGTGGGGGGGGGGGGGGGTGGGGGGGGGGGGGGGTGGGGGGGGGGGGGGGTGGGGGGGGGGGGGGGTGGGGGGGGGGGGGGGTGGGGGGGGGGGGGGGTGGGGGGGGGGGGGGGTGGGGGGGGGGGGGGGTGGGGGGGGGGGGGGGTGGGGGGGGGGGGGGGTGGGGGGGGGGGGGGGTGGGGGGGGGGGGGGGTGGGGGGGGGGGGGGGTGGGGGGGGGGGGGGGTGGGGGGGGGGGGGGGTGGGGGGGGGGGGGGGTGGGGGGGGGGGGGGGTGGGGGGGGGGGGGGGTGGGGGGGGGGGGGGGTGGGGGGGGGGGGGGGTGGGGGGGGGGGGGGGTGGGGGGGGGGGGGGGTGGGGGGGGGGGGGGGTGGGGGGGGGGGGGGGTGGGGGGGGGGGGGGGTGGGGGGGGGGGGGGGTGGGGGGGGGGGGGGGTGGGGGGGGGGGGGGGTGGGGGGGGGGGGGGGTGGGGGGGGGGGGGGGTGGGGGGGGGGGGGGGTGGGGGGGGGGGGGGGTGGGGGGGGGGGGGGGTGGGGGGGGGGGGGGGTGGGGGGGGGGGGGGGTGGGGGGGGGGGGGGGTGGGGGGGGGGGGGGGTGGGGGGGGGGGGGGGTGGGGGGGGGGGGGGGTGGGGGGGGGGGGGGGTGGGGGGGGGGGGGGGTGGGGGGGGGGGGGGGTGGGGGGGGGGGGGGGTGGGGGGGGGGGGGGGTGGGGGGGGGGGGGGGTGGGGGGGGGGGGGGGTGGGGGGGGGGGGGGGTGGGGGGGGGGGGGGGTGGGGGGGGGGGGGGGTGGGGGGGGGGGGGGGTGGGGGGGGGGGGGGGTGGGGGGGGGGGGGGGTGGGGGGGGGGGGGGGTGGGGGGGGGGGGGGGTGGGGGGGGGGGGGGGTGGGGGGGGGGGGGGGTGGGGGGGGGGGGGGGTGGGGGGGGGGGGGGGTGGGGGGGGGGGGGGGTGGGGGGGGGGGGGGGTGGGGGGGGGGGGGGGTGGGGGGGGGGGGGGGTGGGGGGGGGGGGGGGTGGGGGGGGGGGGGGGTGGGGGGGGGGGGGGGTGGGGGGGGGGGGGGGTGGGGGGGGGGGGGGGTGGGGGGGGGGGGGGGTGGGGGGGGGGGGGGGTGGGGGGGGGGGGGGGTGGGGGGGGGGGGGGGTGGGGGGGGGGGGGGGTGGGGGGGGGGGGGGGTGGGGGGGGGGGGGGGTGGGGGGGGGGGGGGGTGGGGGGGGGGGGGGGTGGGGGGGGGGGGGGGTGGGGGGGGGGGGGGGTGGGGGGGGGGGGGGGTGGGGGGGGGGGGGGGTGGGGGGGGGGGGGGGTGGGGGGGGGGGGGGGTGGGGGGGGGGGGGGGTGGGGGGGGGGGGGGGTGGGGGGGGGGGGGGGTGGGGGGGGGGGGGGGTGGGGGGGGGGGGGGGTGGGGGGGGGGGGGGGTGGGGGGGGGGGGGGGTGGGGGGGGGGGGGGGTGGGGGGGGGGGGGGGTGGGGGGGGGGGGGGGTGGGGGGGGGGGGGGGTGGGGGGGGGGGGGGGTGGGGGGGGGGGGGGGTGGGGGGGGGGGGGGGTGGGGGGGGGGGGGGGTGGGGGGGGGGGGGGGTGGGGGGGGGGGGGGGTGGGGGGGGGGGGGGGTGGGGGGGGGGGGGGGTGGGGGGGGGGGGGGGTGGGGGGGGGGGGGGGTGGGGGGGGGGGGGGGTGGGGGGGGGGGGGGGTGGGGGGGGGGGGGGGTGGGGGGGGGGGGGGGTGGGGGGGGGGGGGGGTGGGGGGGGGGGGGGGTGGGGGGGGGGGGGGGTGGGGGGGGGGGGGGGTGGGGGGGGGGGGGGGTGGGGGGGGGGGGGGGTGGGGGGGGGGGGGGGTGGGGGGGGGGGGGGGTGGGGGGGGGGGGGGGTGGGGGGGGGGGGGGGTGGGGGGGGGGGGGGGTGGGGGGGGGGGGGGGTGGGGGGGGGGGGGGGTGGGGGGGGGGGGGGGTGGGGGGGGGGGGGGGTGGGGGGGGGGGGGGGTGGGGGGGGGGGGGGGTGGGGGGGGGGGGGGGTGGGGGGGGGGGGGGGTGGGGGGGGGGGGGGGTGGGGGGGGGGGGGGGTGGGGGGGGGGGGGGGTGGGGGGGGGGGGGGGTGGGGGGGGGGGGGGGTGGGGGGGGGGGGGGGTGGGGGGGGGGGGGGGTGGGGGGGGGGGGGGGTGGGGGGGGGGGGGGGTGGGGGGGGGGGGGGGTGGGGGGGGGGGGGGGTGGGGGGGGGGGGGGGTGGGGGGGGGGGGGGGTGGGGGGGGGGGGGGGTGGGGGGGGGGGGGGGTGGGGGGGGGGGGGGGTGGGGGGGGGGGGGGGTGGGGGGGGGGGGGGGTGGGGGGGGGGGGGGGTGGGGGGGGGGGGGGGTGGGGGGGGGGGGGGGTGGGGGGGGGGGGGGGTGGGGGGGGGGGGGGGTGGGGGGGGGGGGGGGTGGGGGGGGGGGGGGGTGGGGGGGGGGGGGGGTGGGGGGGGGGGGGGGTGGGGGGGGGGGGGGGTGGGGGGGGGGGGGGGTGGGGGGGGGGGGGGGTGGGGGGGGGGGGGGGTGGGGGGGGGGGGGGGTGGGGGGGGGGGGGGGTGGGGGGGGGGGGGGGTGGGGGGGGGGGGGGGTGGGGGGGGGGGGGGGTGGGGGGGGGGGGGGGTGGGGGGGGGGGGGGGTGGGGGGGGGGGGGGGTGGGGGGGGGGGGGGGTGGGGGGGGGGGGGGGTGGGGGGGGGGGGGGGTGGGGGGGGGGGGGGGTGGGGGGGGGGGGGGGTGGGGGGGGGGGGGGGTGGGGGGGGGGGGGGGTGGGGGGGGGGGGGGGTGGGGGGGGGGGGGGGTGGGGGGGGGGGGGGGTGGGGGGGGGGGGGGGTGGGGGGGGGGGATTCTTCTTCTTCTTCTTCTTCTTCTTCTTCTTCTTCTTCTTCTTCTCCTCCTCCTCCTCCTCCTCCTCCTCCTCCTCCTCCTCCTCCTCCTCCTCCTCCTCTCCCAAAGGATGGGTGAAAGAATATTGCCCATTTGAAACAAATACCAGTTCTTTCTATAGTACAGTTTCTCCGATCATCTCCAGACCGAAGACCAAAACAACCTGCCCTTTCGTTCTTCTTTCCTTGCAGTCTGTGGAGCTGACTCAGAAGTAGACCAAAAGCCTGCGGCACACGAAGTCCGGGAGGGGGACCACTTCACCATCACCTGCAGCTACTCTGTTGCTTATCGGACCTTCTTTTGGTACCACCAACCACCTGGGCTAGCTCCGTCGCTTCTATTGTCTGTGGCTTCCAAGGCGAATGAGACAGACGGCCGCTTCGCAGCAGGGCGTTCAGCTGACGGGAAGCAAAGTTTCCTGCATCTCTCTGGTTCTCAGCTTCATGACTCGGGTTTCTACTTGTGTGCAGTGGAAGCACGGTGATGCAGGAAGGGGAAGTACCATGACCATAACCCCAGAACATCAGTGGGTTGCTCTTTAACATGGTTCAAATGGAACCAACAAGCAGGGGCGTACCGCCCAGGGGGCATATGGGTCAAATGTCCCCAGGTTGTGGCCATTTAGTCATTTGGGGGTGGAAAATCACCCCCACCCCTTTCCCTTGGGGAAACCCATCCAAGTACCAACTCTACTTAGCTTTCAACTTTTGGTGACCCCGGCAGAGAGCTTTCAAGGCAAGTGAGATGCTGCAGTGGTTCACCAATTGCCTTCTTCTGCAGGGTCTTCCCTGTTGGTCTCCCACCCGAGTACCAGCCCTGCTTCACTTCCAACCTTTCAACATGGATTTCCCCAAAATAAACATGGATTCAGTTACTTAACAGGGGAAGTCCAAAGCAATAAGTATTGGGCAGTTACATCACAATAAAAGGGATAAAAATCATGATTATGGGATATTGAAAGGGCCTAGATAAGAAAAGAAATTTATTTACATTAAAATATGAAGGACATATAGCATTATAAGCATAAGCATAAGCATAAGCATTTTATTGTCATTGTGCACGCACAACAAAATTTACAGCAGCATTCCTCGATGCACACAATTTCAGACTCATACACCATACTCATACAATTTCATACAATACATCATACTCATACACTTTCAGACTCATACATCATCCTCACTTCCCCCTTCCTCCGTCCATCCCTACACAGCCCCAAACACATCAACACTTAAGCCATGTGGAGTTTAGCAAGCATAGCCACAGCTCTAGAGTAGAAACTGTCTCTAAGCCTCTTTGTCCTAGATTTGATAGTCCTGTATCGCCTACCAGATGGTAGCAGTTCAAAAAGAGAGTGTGCTGGATGAGACGGGTCCCTCAGAATATTTTGGGCTTTTTTTAGGCTTCGGGAATTATAGAGTTCTTCCAAGGAGGAGAGAGGGCAGCCGATAATCCTCTGTGCAGTAGTGATCACCCTTTGGAGCGCCTTCCTATCTGCCACTGTGCAACTGGAGAACCATACACAGATGCAGAATGAAATACAAGGTATATTTGTAGGTTAAATATTAAAAATATGGAGTGAAAAATAAGGTAGTATAGTATAGATATTTAAGTTTATTAAAGCTAAAGAATAAATTACCAAAGAATAGTGAAGTAACTGATTTGATTTAGATGTATTGAATTATGTGTTATTGTTATAGGTCGTTGGGGTGGGATAGATTATGTTTGGGTAACTGTAAATGTGGGTCATTTGTTACAGATTAATATTTGTTGATGTCTTATGTGTTTCAGTGGTTTCATGTATGCTTTATGTTCAATGTGTTTTTTAAAGAAGGAAATTAATGAAAAGTATTATGTAAAAAAAAAACACATGGATTCCCCGTTGAGTCACGAAAATCTACAAACCTGTCCTGGGTAACTGTGTCATGTGGGTTCCGTGACACCAGGTGGAGATATCGAGCGTGGTTCACCCATACTCTATGCTGGTTACAAATCAAATTTTGGAGCACAGCATACAAAGAGATCTTGGCTGCCGACCACATCCTTTGGTCGACCGTTCCTGTACTTGATTTCCCCGACACCCAGACTTTGTTTACATCAGGGGAAGCAGTCAGCTGCATGTCTTCTTGTTTTCTCAGACTGGGAATTGTCCAATACAAAGTGCAGATCCTGAAGAGAACCAACCCCCTTCTTCGACCTAACTCTCCTGGATGCAAGATGACGTTTCACACCGTAGCCATAGTTGTGTTAATCCTGGCGGTCGTAAGTAAGCGATGGTTAATTCATCCTCCTGCCTTGATAAAACGTTTGCTTCCGGGCAGTGGTGGGATCCAGCCGGTTCGCACCACTTTGGCAGAACCGGTTGTTAAAATGGTGCTTGTAAACAACCAGTTGTTAGATTATTTGAACCCCACCACTGCTTCCGGGATGCTTCAGTCCTTCGGAACCTGTACCCTGCATGTTTACTCTGTATGCTATCTCTATGGTCAGTTTTGCTGTTCAGAGGAAGCAAGGATCCAAAGAACATCTTTTGGTGTTGCCCATCTATTCATCCACCTGTCGACCTGATATCCTTTTCCTGACATTTTCTTTTCTACAGAAAAGAGTGTCGGACAGTCAGTGAACCAGTCGGAAGGCGCCGTGGCTGTCCTTCAAGGCAACCCCATATTTCTTGAATGTAGCTATCAATCCTCTGTGTCAGCCAGTCCATTCTGGTACATTCAGCACCCCGGCCACCCTCCCAGGATTTTCCTGAAGGATTTGGGCAAAGATGGCTCTGAAGAAGGAGCTCGTCGGGGCTTTGAAGCGGATCATGATAAAAAGCTGAAGACCTTCCACATGAAGAAACCCGCCAGCCAGCTGAGCGACTCTGCAGTCTACTTCTGTGCCGTGAGTGACACAGTGAGGTTGGCCAGAAGAGACCCAGAGCGAAAACATGCATGAAGCAGAGAGAAGTAGATCATCGACAATATATAAAGGGAAATAAAGAGTGATCCAACAGCTTGAGATAATTATTTTGCTTCACATGTGTATTCCTGATTTTGCTCAACACTCCTTCTGTCATTTTTAACCAGTCTGATGTTCTTGATTTCATATTATGTGGCTAGCGTTGCCAATGCAGGTTGGGATAATCTTAATGATTTGGGGTGGAGCATGGTTTGGAGTGTGACCTCAGCAGGGCATAATTTCATCTATCTATCTATCTATCTATCTATCTATCTATCTATCTATCTATCTATCTATCTATCTATCTATCTATCTATCTATCTATCTATCTATCTATCTATCTATCTATCTATCTATCTATCTATCTATCTATCTATCTATCTATCTATCTATCTATCTATCTATCTATCTATCTATCTATCTATCTATCTATCTATCTATCTATCTATCTATCTATCTATCTATCTATCTATCTATCTATCTATCTATCTATCTATCTATCTATCTATCTATCTATCTATCTATCTATCTATCTATCTATCTATCTATCTATCTATCTATCTATCTATCTATACCGTCCCATCCCCAAGGGGCTCTGGGCGGTGCACAACAAATTAATACAAACAAATAAGAAGGCAAGCCATGCAATTAAAACAACAACGACACATAAAATATACTAAATTACATTAAAACAGCGGTAATATCATAATAAACGGCACCCGGTAAATCCTTTCCTTTAAAACCCTCCCCTAGGGAGCGATCGGACTCCTCCATAGGAGGATGTAACCTTGATGTAATCGAACAGGGGTGCCATACTCAGCAGCTGATCCCTCCAAAGGCCCGGTGGAACAACTCCGTCTTACAGGCCCTGCGGAATTCATCAAGATCCCGCAGGGCCCGGACAGCTGGAGGGAGAGTGTTCCACCAGGCCGGGGCCAGGGCCGTAAAGGTCCTGGCCTGCGTGGAGGCCAGCCGCATCACAGAGGGGCCGGGGACCACCAGTAAATTTGCCTCTGCCAAACGCAGAGGGCGAGTGGGGGCATATGGGGTAATGCGGTCCCGAAGGTACGAGGGTCCCAGACCGCGTAAGGCCTTAAAGGTCAAAACCCAAACCTTGAAAATAATGTCACAGACTCCGCCCTGAGCCCTTTTCTCCTGGGAAACTGATCTCTGTGTGGTGATCCCTTGCAATCCCAAAAGAAATAAACAAATATGATCCCAGGCCCTACTTGGAAAATGGCAACCCTGTGTGCTCCCAGCTATCTTTGAGTCAGACCCTTGGGAAGTCAAGGCGTGCATTGCTGTCTCAGGAGGTCATTTTTTAAACTAACTTATTAACTCAGTGGGGTATAATGCATTAGAGCCCGCTCTCCAAAGCAGCTATTTTCTCTGGGGGAATAACTTGCTGTAGTCTGACAAAGAAATAAAAACCACAAGAACCTCAAACAAAGGCAGGAAGAGGAAGTCAACCAACTCTTCTCCGTTGACTCGGGCTGTTTGTGCTTCAGAAACAGGGTTTATTACTAACTGGCTGGAGAAGATCTGAGAGGCATCAGATTGATTGCAGAGGACTATATCGAGCCACGTCTCACTTTAAATAATTGGATCCAATTGGACTGATCCCTTAACCATGATCCCTCTGTCAGCGCTGGTTCTGCTACTGGCTTCGACTTCAAGTGAGTAGCCTTTGTTTTATGTCACAGTTTTTGACACTTCTTTTGGCCAATGGCCAGCGGCTATTCTTCACACTACTTTCATTCTCCTTTGGCACAGATTACCGGTAGTAGTTCGCTCATTGCTTCTCCTACTTTTTGCTCACCTACTTGAAGCAACACATCGAGAGAGATTCTCATGGTTTTATATCCTTCTCCCAAACTGTTCTTCTTTGGTCGTGAAGACATCTGCTCTATTTGGCAGACCTGTTTCCACTGGCTTCCTCTCTTCTTGAGAAGGTCCTGCAATGTTCATGAGAACTTCAGCTATATCCTAGTGACCACGCTGCCTTAGAGCATGGTCAATGTGCTCCCAACTGGAGATGTGGAAGAATTAAGAAGAAGAAGAGGAAGAAGAAGAGTTTGGATTTATATCCCCCTTTCTCTCCTGTAGGAGACTCAAAGGGGCTTACAATCTCCTTGCCCTTCCCCCCTCACAACAAACACCTTGTGAGGTGGGTGGGGCTGAATAGAGCTCATAGAGCTGTGACTAGCCCAAGGTCACCCAGCTGGCATGTGTGGGAGTGCACAGGCTAATCTGAATTCCCCAGATAAGCCTCCACAAGTGGCAGAGCTGGGAATCAAACCCGGTTCCTCCAGATCAGAGTGCACCTGCTCTTAGCCACTGCTCTTAGCCACTACGCCACTGCTGCAGGATATCAATGAGCCGAACAAAGTCGCCAACTTAATTGTGTGGCTGATGTCTCATTCGTTACTCGTCCTGTTGCTACCTTTATTTTTTCTCAGTTAACATTGGGAAAAAAAATATGATAGCAAACTTAATGCACCAACTAGCCCACCTGTTTAATTATTTTAATAATTTCTGATTTGCCCTGTTAGCTACAGCAATTTTTTTCGCATGTTTAATTTTGTAGTTATTTTAACCTATGCTGGATTATGTTGCTAGGGCCTTAATCCTGTCATCGTTTTTCCCCTTAAACTTTCTTGCCTGAAAAAATAAGTTTCCATCCCTTTTTCTCTCCTCAAGGGACAATTGGTAACACGGTGACACAAACTCTTGGTCCTCTTCTTATAAAAGAACATAAGAACATAAGAACATAAGAACAAGCCAGCTGGATCAGACCAGAGTCCATCTAGTCCAGCTCTCTGCTACTCGCAGTGGCCCACCAGGTGCCTTTGGGAGTTCACATGTAGGATGTGAAAGCAATGGCCTTCTGTGGCTGTTGCTCCCGAGCACCTGGACTGTTAAGGCATTTGCAATCTCAGATCAAAGAGGATCAAGATTGGTAGCCATAAATCGACTTCTCCTCCATAAATCTGTCCAAGCCCCTTTTAAAGCTATCCAGGTTAGTGGCCATCACCACCTCCTGTGGCAGCATATTCCAAACACCAATCACACGTTGCGTGAAGAAGTGTTTCCTTTTATTAGTTCTAATTCTTCCCCCCAGCATTTTCAATGAATGCCCCCTGGTTCTAGTATTGTGAGAAAGAGAGAAAAATTTCTCTCTGTCAACATTTTCTACCCCATGCATAATTTTATAGACTTCAATCATATCCCCCCTCAGACGTCTCCTCTCCAAACTAAAGAGTCCCAAACGCTGCAGCCTTTCCTCATAAGGAAGGTGCTGCAGTCCCTCAATCATCCTCGTCGCCCTTCTCTGCACTTTTTCTATCTCTTCAATATCCTTTTTGAGATGTGGCGACCAGAACTGAACACAGTACTCCAAGTGCGGTCGCACCACAGCTTTATATAAGGGCATGACAATCTTTGCAGTTTTATTCTCAATTCCTTTCCTAATTATCCCCAGCATAGAGTTTGCCTTTTTCACAGCTGCCATACATTGAGTTGACATTCCCATGGAACTATCAACTAAGACGCCCAAATCCCTTTCCTGGTCTGTGACTGATAGCACTGACCCCTGTAGCATGTATGTGAAGTTTGGATTTTTTGCCCCTATGTGCATCACTTTGCATTTTGCTACATTGAACTGCATTTGCCATTTCTTAGCCCACTCACCTAATTTATCAAGGTCCGCTTGGAGCTCCTCGCAATCCTTTGTGGTTCTCACCACCCTACATAATTTGGTATCATCTGCCGCTCCTTTGTTCATCAACTGTACCTATCAATCTGCTGCCTACCCAACTCTCTTCTGGTACATTCAGTACCCCCAGAGCGGCGCTCTCCAGCTTTTGCTGAAAGAGGGATCCGAAGGACAAAGAGAAGATGGCTTTTCGGCTAAAAACAATAGGGCAGAAAAATCCTTCCATTTGCAAAAAGGAGCCAGCGGCGTGAATGACTCAGCCACCTACTTCTGTGCCTTGACAGACACAGTGGTGGAAACCTCAGGCAGAGCTACATGAAAACCACCAGCAGAGAGCAACTGAAACACACAGTTCAGCGGTTTGGTCTCACAGCTCAGATATGGATGGATACCAGGCTGGTCTGTCATGAGCAGGGGAAGGGAACCTGTGGCTCGAGAGCCGCGTGCGGCTCTTCTGCCCTTGCGCTGCGGCTCCACGAACCGAGCCGCTGGCCCCAACCTTGCCCACCCTGCAGGCAGCAGGGCAGGCGTACCAACTGCCCACGGCCGGCTGGGCTGCACCACGGGCTTCTCCTCTCGCCCGCCCCATTGTAGCTGGGCGGGCGCTTTCCTGGTGGCCGGCAAGGCCGAGCCGCCGGCTTCATCCTTTCCCGCCCTGCAGGCAGCAGGGTGGGCGCACCAACTGCCCATGGCCGGCTGGGCCGCGCTGCGGGCTTCCCCTCTCACCCGCCCATTGGAGCGGGGTGGGTGCTTTCCTGGCGGCCGGCGAGGCCGAGCTGCTGGCCCCATCCTTGCCCGCCCTGCAGGAAGCAGGGCGGACGCATCCATGCGCTTCTCAGAATGAGCGAAGTAAAAGGTAAAAAACCCCAATATATACAGTGTTATCTTTATTTTAAATGTCAAAAATTATTTGTGGCTCCAAGTGTTTCTTTTCCCGTGGAAAACGGATCCAAATGGCTCTTTGAGTGTTAAAGGTTCCCTACCCCTGGTCATGAGAATCCACTCAGGCGGAATAGGAAAAGGCTTCTTCGCAGACGTGCCGAGCTTTTGTGCACTTATTGCTTCTTGGGTAGCTGTTTGCTTTGCAGGGGTTTGCCTGCTTCAAAGTATCCCCAGTTAGGCCCGCACACTCAGAATAATGGATTGAATATGCATTATTTTGCATGTGTGGAAGGGGCCTTGGTGGGTTCCAGGAAAGGCCTCAGAGAGCACTACGGCGCCCGCGGTCACCAAGTTGGGGACCCCTGCCCTAAATGTCTTCCTTTCGCAACGATGATGAAGAAGAAGAGTTTGGATTTATATCCCCCCTTTCTCTCCTGTAGGAGACTCAAAGGGGCTGACAATCTCCTTGCCCTTCCCCCCTCACAACAAACACCCTGTGAGGTGGGTGGGGCTGAGAGAGCTCCGAGAAGCTGTGACTAGCCCAAGGTCAGCCAGCTGGCGTGTGTGGGAGTGTACAGCTAATCTGAATTCCCCAGATAAGCCTCCACAGCTCAGGCGGCAGAGCGGAGAATCAAACCTGGTTCCTCCAGATTAGATACACGAGCTCTTAACCTTCTACGCCACTGCTGCTCCTACACCACTGCTGCCTTGTCCTTCTATGTTTTACCCACTAGAGGGCAATGCAAACCTTCACACTTTCCCCTGCGCCTGCCTCCCAGAATATGAAGTTAAGTTTCATTCAACAGGAATACAGTAGCACCGCAAACGTGCCAAAAAAGCACATGAGACCGCCACAGGCCTGCGACTTTGTCAAACGCGAGAAGAGAATAACCTGCTCTGTTTCAGGTCGCTTCAGATCTTCAACCCACAAGGATGCTGCTTGCTACTAAAATGTGGCACCTCTTGACCGTTTGGGGAACTTTCCTTCTGCTCCTGAAATCAGGTAATAACAATATTTGCACTGGGCCCCCTATTAACATTCTCAAATTGATTTGCAGCCTTCCTCTGGTAGTCTCTCCCTGTCCAAAGAGGCTCGTTTCTGGAAAGGCAGATGCCATGTCAACATTGGCCACCATCTAGACCAGTGATGGCGAACCTTTTCGAGACCGAGTGCCCAAACTGCAACCCAAAACCCACTTATTTATCGCAAAGTGCCAACACGGCAATTTAACCTGAATACTGAGGTTTTAGTTTAGAAAAAACGGTTGGCTCCGAGGCGTGCGTTACTCAGGAGTAAGCTTGGTGGTAGTCAGTGGATTTGCTTTGAAGCAACCGTGCAACTCTTCCAACGGGTGAATCATGATCCTAGGAGAGTTTACTCAGAAGCAAGCCCCATTGCCAGCAACCGAGCTTACTCCCAGGTAAAGGATCACACTTAAGTTCTTCGCATGAAAATCAGTGGGGTTTAACAGTGCTTAACAGGGTTACCTACACTGCTTCCCCAAAACTAGGTCTTAGGTTTAATGCTAATAATCAAGCCCAGCGGCCCAGGCCTGCCTAGATGTGTGTGTGGGGGGGCACTCTGTGCACGCCCACAGAGAGGGCTCTGAGTGCCACCTCTGGCACCCGTGCCATAGGTTCGCCACCACTGATCTAGACACTGTTGAAGGTCTTCCGGATGTGAGCCAAGGATTTGGTCCCTTTTCACAATAGTTCACAAGGTGAACTATCAGGGCTCTGTGGATCCTGTCTGTTGCATTAGAATTTAGGCTATGCTCCAAACTGGCAAATGAAGACGGCTGAAGGTAAGAGAGGGACTGTGGCTCTGGGGCAGAACTTCTGTTTGTCATGCAGAAGATCCCGGTTCAATCCTCAGCACCATTGGAAAGGATCAAGGTAAGTAATAATGTGAAAGACCTCTTCCTAACTGGTGAGCTGCCACCAGTCTGAATAGAGACAGCACTGATTTTGATGAGCCAATGGTGCGGTTCAGTATATGGCATTTGTACGCATGTTTACAATAGAAAAAAGTGTTCGGTTCATATTCTGGGTCACTAATTAGTAATTTGGGAACACCTTTCATTTCATTATAACAACCCTCCAAATATATAGGATGGATAGACAGACAGATGGAAAGAAAGAGAGATGGACGGACGGACAGAGGGATAGATGGATTCATCGAATGTTTCCCTTTTACAGATATTGTTCAAAGTGACGCTGTGTTTCAATCGCATGCTGAAAGGTTTAGCATAGCTGGACAAGAAGCAACATTGCTGTGTAATTTCAGCACTACAGACACAACCCCTTACCTGTTTTGGTATCGCCGGTTCCCTAATAAACCTCTGAAGCGTGTACTGACAAAAACTACGTTTTCGTCTTTGGATCAAACACTTTCCTCCGCCAAATATTCAGCAACTTTGAACATGGAAAAGAAGACAGTCGATTTGAAGATAAAGGATGTTTCTCTCCAGGATGCTGGCGTGTATTTCTGTGCTCTGAAACACACAGTGTTGTGACAGAGTATTGCCCGGTGTATCAAAAAGGGGGGGGGGGGGAAGAATCTCCATAATCTTGTTTTGGTTTCTAGTTTTGTAGGAGTCTCTCAGAGTGCTTCTGTCTTCCAGTCCCCAAATCAAATGGAAATCCAAGAAGAAGAAGAAGAAGAAGAAGAAGAAGAAGAAGAAGAAGAAGAAGAAGAAGAAGAAGAAGAAGAAGAAGAAGAAGAAGAAGAAGAAGAAGAACAGAGAAGAGAGAAGAGAGAAGAGAGAAGAGAGAAGAGTTTGGATTTATTTCCCCCACTCTGCTCCTCCACATGAAGCCTGCTGGGTTACCTTGACCTAGCCACAGTTCTCTCAGAACTCTCTCAGCCTCACCAACCTCACAAGGTGTCTGTTGTGGGGAGAGGAAGGGAAAGGAGCTTGTAAGCAGCTTTGAGACACTTTACTAGAAGAAGAAGAGAGAAGAGTTTGGATTTATATCCCCCCTTTCTCTCCTGCAGGAGACTCAAAGGGGCTGACAATCTCCTTGCCCTTCCCCCCTCAAAGGGGTTTACAATCTCCTTGCCCTTCCCCCCTCACAACACCCTGTGAGGTAGGTGGGGCTGAGAGAGCTCCGAGAAGCTGTGACTAGCCCAAGGTCACCCAGCTGGCGTGTGTGGGAGTGCACAGGCTAATCTGAATTCCCCAGATAAGCCTCCACAGCTCAGGCGGCAGAGCTGGGAATCAAACCCGGTTCCTCCAGATTAGATACACGAGCTCTTAACCTCCTACGCCACTACTGCAATTTGCAATTTTGCGCTGCAATTTCCCCACTATCTGTTTTTTTCCTGGCCATTTCTGGTGTCATCAATATGGGAATGGAGAACCCCAGCAGATTCATCAATATGGGAATGGAGAACCCCAGCAGATTCTGATTCAGACAATAGTAGAGAACAGAAGAACAAGTTTGCCCTGGGAAAGTTTTTGGCCACTCTGTGGAGAATAAAGCTGTTCCTTTGAAGGCTGAAGGAAGATTTCTCTCCAGGACACCCTTATATGTTACTGTGCTAGGGGCCAGCGAGAGACCCCTTCCTCGGTATTCATACAAAAACTGACACAGGGATGCTGGGAGTAGAATTATAGCAAGTTGTGCAGGGTGGAAAATCTCTCCCTCACCCTTAAAAAAAAACCCTGAAAGGTTTGCTTGCAATAAAAACATCACTTTCTCGTATGACTTTTAAAAAATTATGTTTCCCGTTTATTTATTTATTTTATTGAATTTCTATACCACCCCTCCCCTTTCGGGCTTGAGGCGGTTCACAACCATATATGAAAACAACATACAATAAACTATAAAACTATCAACAACAACAACCACCACCTTCATTTGGCATTTAAGAATAGGTTCTAGAGCATTGCCGGACATTTTTGAAATACAAATCAAGAGTACATTCAAAGCGCAGACAGGAAGACTATAGCAGTATACATTACTTAGAAAGTTCTGTCACTTGTAAAAGGAATTTTGCTACTTTTTCCAAGAGCATGACATCTGTGTTGTTTAACAGAAGCTCCACAACAGAACAGTCAGAGTCACGTTCAGATTTGTCTAGGGCCAGCCTGGGAGAGAAATTCCTAATGCCCACATATCTCGGACAGTCGAGAATAATGTGAGCAAGAGTCTCCACTTGATTTTTACAGTGTGGACAAACCCGATCCTGGAGAGGTATGGATAAGTAGCGACCCTTTGTGATGGCCGATGGGAAGGTATTGGATCTGGCTCTTGTGATAATCCATCTCTGTTGGGGTTCAGTGAATAATAAGATATTTGGCTATGTGCCCCTGTTCCGGTATTATTCTGACAGAGAGGGGTGAGCATAATTTATTTGCTTGCCCCAACAAGATATGATATTCCTGTTCTAGAAGTTTACTTTTCAAGGTTTGGAAATTTTCTCTGGGTGTCAGCATACAGAGATCTTCCAGTAATAAACCTATTGAGTAAATTTTTGAAACTATAGAACTACAAACAATAAATTCAGTTTAAAATCTAGATTTCCCAGACAGCTGAGAAGGTGAAAACATCCCATTTCCAACGAGCTCAGAAAGATCTTAAAATAAGGGGAGCCACTTTGGGTACGCTTTGAGGAGAAAAGGGACATACAACCCCCTAAATAAATCAACAATCCCTAAATATGCTCCCCTCCTCAAAGAAATCCATGCACCTGGAGTCTAAACCTTTGACTTGCACAGTTCAGATTTGAGGCTCATATTGTGTCCACCCATTAAACCCATCGAATTGTTTTGGGAAGGGCAAGTAAAAGTGGACCAATGGCGTGGAGGGAAAGGATGAAGCCCCTCCTCCCTGCCCATGCCTCTGTTGTGCCCTCAGATGCCACAAGTCACGGAAGAGGCAGCAGGTGGCTCATCTTTGGAGTGAGTGGCAGAAGGAGAAAGGTCACATCGACCATGGGGACGAAGGTTCTCCTCTTTATCGTCCATTTCACCAGTAAGTTTTGTTTTAAAGGAAAACTTCCATACCCAACACAAATGCAGGTAAGAAAGAAAGATCCAGGGGTTGCCAGTTTATCTATCCATCCTTCTCACGAAGGGAGATTTGATGCTCAAAACTCCATATCCCTCAAACCTGGATGCTCTCTAAGGTGCTACTAGATTTGAATCTACCTCTTCTACTCCAGACCAATATGGCTACCCCTTTGAAACATCTTTCCACTGTACACCCCACCTTTTCCTCTCATCTATATCTCCTGCTAATTTGATTTCCCCTTCTCCTTCAAGAGGGAATTCACTTATTTGAAACCAGCCTTGTCTTCAATCTCATTTTCCTGCAGTCTGCCGCTCGGACTCAGATGTCACTCAGACGCCTGCCTCCCAGCACGTCTTGGAGGGAGACCTTTTCTCGACCACCTGCCGCTTCGCCAGCAGCTACCAGACTTACTTTTGGTACCTCCAGCAGCCAGGATCAGCCCCATCTTACCTGTTCACTACAGCTGGATCCACGAACAACGTCACTCAAGGGCGCTTCATGGTACAGACTTTTGACGGCGGGAAGCAAAGGCGTTTGTACCTCCCCGGCACCCGGCTTCACGATTCTGGCGTCTACTTGTGTGCAGTGGAAGCACAGTCATACAGGAAGAGGGAGGACCAAGACCATAACCCCAGCGCCTCTCAAGCTCGAGGTGCTATGAATTCAGAAGTAATGTTCTCCTAACATGAACCTGAGGAGTGCTGGCATGCTGCAGTGGTTCAGAGAGACAGACTCTAATCTGGAGAACCGGGTTCAATTCCTCACTCCACACATGAAGCCTGCTGGGTGACCTAGAGCTAGTCATGGTTTTCTCAGAACTCTCTCAGCTCCACCAACCTCACAAGGGGTCTTCTGTAGGGAGAACAGAAGTCGCTTTGATTATGAGCCACTTTGAGAGAAGGGAGCCACTGTGGTATAGAGGTTAAGAATACTGGATTCCCATCTGGAGAACTGGGTTGGATTCCCCACTCCTCCATTTGAGTGGCAGACTCTACTATTGTGAACCGGATTTATTTCCCCCACTCCGCTCCTCCACATGAAGCCTGCTGGGTTAATTTGACCTAGCCACAGTTCTCTCAGAACTCTCTCAGCCCCACCAACCTCACAAGGTGTCTGTTGTGGGGAGAGGAAGGGAAAGGAGCTTGTAAGCAGCTTTGAGACCCTTTACTAGAAGAAGAAGAAGAAGAAGAAGAAGAAGAAGAAGAAGAAGAAGAAGAAGAAGAAGAAGAAGAAGAAGAAGAAGAAGAAGAAGAAGAAGAAGAAGAAGAAGAAAAGAGTTTGGATTTATATCCCCCCTTTCTCTCCTGCAGGAGACTCAAAGGGGCTGACAATCTCCTTGCCCTTCCCCCCTCACAACAAACACCCTGTGAGGTGGGTGGGGCTGAGAGAGCTCCGAGAAGCTGTGACTAGCCCAAGGTCACCCAGCTGGCATGTGTGGGAGTGAATTCCCCAGATAAGCCTCCACAGCTCAGGCGGCAGAGCTGGGAATCAAACCCAGTTCCTCCAGATTAGATACACGAGCTCTTAACCTCCTACGCCACTGCTGCTCTCTCCTACTAGAGAGAAAGGCAGGGTATGAATCCGAACTCTTCTTCTTCTCTTCTGGTTTATGTTCTATCCTGTCACCTCTTAACCTCCTCTTCACCAAACTAAACATCCCCAGCTCCCTAAATCTCTCCTCATGAGTCATGGATTCCAGACCTTTTACGATTTTGGTTGCCCTCCTCTGGACCCCTTCCAGCTTATCAATATCCTTCTTGAATTGCGGTGCCCAGAACTGTACACAATATTCCAGAGGTATAACCAATGCAGAATAGAGAGGTACAATTACATCCCTCGATCGAGACACTAGATCAGTGGTGGCGAACCTTTGGCACTCCAGATGTTGT